>NW_006442484.1:60166581-60211239 GCF_000325575.1 Pteropus alecto
CACACAGAATCTTCTTGGGCCATTACTCCCTCGGAGAGAAGCAAATCCTTCATAGGGAATGCTGGATGTGCCTGTAACAAACTATCAACCCAAGAAAACAGAAAGAGAAGGTGAAGCCAAGAGACCAGCTGCCAAGAAAGGCATGGCATCATCCACATGCAAAGCTCCTGGGGAAGGGCAGCATGCTGCTTGCTGGTGGGAAAGCTTGGAAGATAAAACTTTACAGGTGTGGAATAACCACAAGATGAAAATTCTGGCCAAGAACCAGAATACCAAGGAAGGACAGTACATTATAATGGGAAAGGGGATGTGAAAGTTTTGTAGAAGATAAAGTATCCTGACTAGCTTAGAAGCTTAAACCTGATATATTTTCCATTATAGGTTAATAAAGCAGGTGTATCAATTAACCTAGTCTAGTTAGCATCAGTTCCTGATCAACTCATCATGAATAATAAAAAAAGAAATTTCTGGGCCTCCAAATTTGAGGGTCCAATCTTTGATCCAAAGGAGTTAGGACCCAGTCTACTTCTAAGGCTTTGCCTGAGCATCCAGAAGGCTTCCTTGTGTCTGATATCTCTTTAGCTGCAACCAACCAGCAATTGCCCCGTGTAACTATAAACACCACAAGAAAATGAGTTAGTTTTTCCACTGTTCTTGAACTTCATTGTTATCTCTAATTTGTTGAAAGTTATATGGAGGAAAAGAAAGGACTCTTTATCAAGGAACTGGGTCACTTCTTAAGGGACTGAATTAAGATCATCTTTTTCTGTTGCTAAGGATGCTGCCTTGCAGAGTACCCCGGGACCTCTTTCTGAAAGGGCCAGACTGCCCTGAAGGCAGAGGCTGTTCCTGGGATTCTTGGACTGGAGTTGGTACTTCCTCACAACTCTAATGAAATGCTTTGATTTGGTCGGGGATGTTCTGCAAAGTGATGGAGCCAAAGAACCATGCAATCTGCAGAATCCGGAAACAATGTATTCCGCATTTGCAGATAAACATGTGATGTATTTATTGCGTATACTTAGCAGTTATTAAAAATATGCAATTCCAACAATAATTACATTAATGCATTAAAAAGATTAACTAATGCCATCTTACCTGTAACAGCCTTAGTCGCTGTTCATTGTTGAATCTTTCCACTGCAGCCCAGAACCACCGAATTACAATATGATTGTCATGATATCCTATCAAACCAATTATGAAAGCCCATATTACTATGGCTTTTTTACCTTAAGCCATCATGACACATTGACAAAAGACCCCAGACATAAATCATTGTCTTACTTCTTTAAAGGCTGTTTATAATTTAAGGCTAAGAAATAACACTGTAAATATGATTGTATGAGTATCAAAAGTCAAACAAAAACAACACTAAATGAAACCAAGAGGTCTCTGTTTCCATTTAGAAGTCACTAAATAAAATCAGTGGAGAGAAGAATAACAAATGAGTTATTTCAACCATATTATTTCTGAAAAATATAATTGCTGTTTTTGGAAATGCTTAACTCTTTTGGTCATTCATTTAAGAAATAATTTTTTAGTAGCACTATGCCAAGCTTGGGGGTACATTGGCAAAGGAAACAGACCCTCACAGGACTTCTGGTAAAGAACAGACATATATTAATCAAATAACTATGTAAATAAATACATAATTGCAAACTATTTTAAAACTGCATATAATGTTCATATTTTTAAATAACTTTTTATTAATAAAAAGAGAAAAGCAATTTCATTACTTTAATTTCTTCAACTAATAAATCCCAATCATCAAACTAAATGTTACTTTTATTCTATACTTTAGTAGAATTTAATAAAATGTCAAAAGTATCATTCCACAGGTGTATTAAGGTAGTAGTTGTGGGTTCCAAAAACTCTCAATGAAGAAAAATTAAGTTCGAAGAGAAGGCTGACAGAGATTAAGGTACAAACAGTGATTCAAACCAATTGACATAGTAAATGTGTACGAACTACTCTAATTCTGAGTCAGTAGAAGTAAGTCCAAAATAAAAAGTGGGCAGAAACTATTTTACTTCAATTTTTTCTTCACATGTTTCAGTGGTTATTTACCATTTGATCAGGGATACTTATTAACCTTTGGAGAAGAAAGGGATCCAAGTGAAAGATAAATAAAACTAGATTGGACATGATGATGTATAGACTCCATGTTCTCCTTTTGGCAAAGACTAGCTATTTGGTGCTGAGCAAATAGCTTTCCCATCTATAAAATAAGTACATTGGCTCTTTATAGCTTTAAAGTTTTCTGATCTTACGAACCGGTCCTTTTCTACCTCTCCTTTGTTGTTTGTGCCAAACCTTTTGGAGGAGGAGGAGCAAAAGTGTCTTGCTCCTTCTGAAAAGTGTCAGCTGCCTTCTGAACATATGGCAAGTGGCAGCAGAGCCACCTCTTCGTTCAGGGCCAGCTAGTTGGGTTAGCAAACATGGCAGTTAGGTGTCTTGCCCTTTTCCTGCCCTTTACCCATAGCACTCTCCTCCCAATTTCATTTGATAAGATTTCATTTGATAAGGTTTACAATAACCATAGAAATAGGTACTTGATTAGTCATATGTGAATAAAAGTTTATACTGTGTAAATATAATGGCTTTTTTGATTAACAGCATTGCTATTAGAATCACTTAGGGGGGAAAATGAGCTAATAATATTTATGGTAAGATGTCAGTTATGTAATGTGTTAGAGAAATTGTGTTCTAGTTAGTGAAAATAGTTTGGTTAAGCAAGTTATAATAACCAAGGCCATATATAAATTATTCATTGGGCCAACTGGGAAAGACTTATTATAGCAGTTGGACTTCAGAAATAGAAGCAATTGAAACTGCAATTTAATACTACTTTTCAGAGAAAACGGGTGAACAAGGCCAGCCCACAGCAACAGTGAGGAGCTGGGAGAGCCAAGCACAGGCAAAAACAAAAGTAAGTTATTTTTTACTCCAAACTTTAAATTTTTTTTTTTTAAATCTGTTTCAATTTATGGATAACTGAAGATCTGTTCAGCTTGGTTTATTCTGCTAAATGATATGAATTCGGGTACTTAAAGTTTGTATTTTTCACTCTCCAAGTTGAGAACTATTGCTAACTTCTTACATTTTGAGTTAAAAAACCAAAACCAAAACCTAACCCAAAACAATTGCTATTTGTCATGACTTTCTGAGGACTTCATAATACTACAATAAATTTCAGAAAGTATATTCTTTCTTTGCTTAAAATTATTAGATAAAACTTTAACTCTGGGTTAGCATCAGATCCCTTTCAAAGTGTATTAATTCAACAATCAATTTCAATGCCTTCGATCCCAATTATTAATGGAGAATATGTACTGCACTATAGAAATGCCACTTCTAAAGCTTCCCATTCGGTGAAGTGTCAGAGAGTGCAGTTTTTAACTAATCTTACTTTTTAGTTGAACTTAATGCTTGAATTTAGAAGGGCTTTTTCAGTAAACTTCTTGAATTTTGAGAACCATGTCTTATTCCATTCATGTGTTTCAACTGTGAATTACAGTTGTTAAGTAGTTCAATGAAATATAGAAAAACTGTGTTTGCTCATCAGGTGGTTCACAGGGTGTGCCTCTTCAAGTTTTAGAATGAAGATAGAATAGGTGGAGTTAGAGCTCCTTGGTGCTTCACTACCAACATCATAAAACAATTAATTAGTGTTCTTATGGTCATATTTCTTCACCAATAATTAAGTGTTATGACATCCTCAAATGGTGTGTAAATAGTCCTTCCTCCACTTGACAGATGAGGTAACTAGGAAGAGAAGGGAATGTACCTAGCCCAAGTCTCAAAAGAGACTGCTTCAGACGTATATGATTAGAGTGCAATTGTTTTTGCCTGTCCTGGATTCAGACCAGCATGCCGAACCATTTACCTCTCTTTAATTTCAAACTTAAAACCCAGCCATCTATAAATCAAATTTCACCTCCTCTATATTCTGTGTTGTTTCTCCAGTCACTTAGGTCTATTTCAGCTGTGCCTGCGATGACAAGTTCTAGTTCTCTTGCATCAAAAACAGATACCAGCCTGGCATCCACCACCTATGGAATAAAAAGAAGACAGGGTATGGTTTAAGAATCTGGAGAAATCTCGGCTATAATTAAGCTTCATCAGAAAAAGAGGACATAAGGAGTTTGGGGAATACTGTGTATGTACTCTGTGTAGGCACTTTAAAATCTCTAAAGCTCTCTACAAAACAGGTATTTTTAGTACGAGGTTGATGAGATTTTCCTCAACAGAATTTTTATTTTATAATTGAGCACTGATTAATTCAGTTGTTTTTCTCTTTTGAAAAAGATCTAGTGCTCCTACAAGAAGTCACATGAAATACTTGTAAAAACTCATTCAGACCCTCAGCTACAATCTTTTCACATATCAAGCATGAGATAAGATTACCCATATCTAAGCATGAGTAAGGTGCATGACTTAAATGTTAGCAGTGGTTATTAAATTGTCAAATGCTATTTAAATTCAGGTCATTTTAGTTCAGTGGTATCTTGTAACAGGGCCTTAAGCTTTTTTGTGTTCTTGAAGCATAACAAAATTGGAGTTTTTAAATCGAAAGGAAGCAGTACAAACAGCAAAAGAAAAATTGAAATATGGCACACATATAAAGTACAGTAAGATGGGCAGTGGTATCATTGATATCAGACCGCAAAATCCCACTCCTGTTGACTTTCTTTACCTCGTAGAAGCCGCGCACTAAGCTCTCTGTCTGTTGCACAACACCCCTCTCGATCCTCCATTTCACCATCCTCTCGATGTACTCCTTCTTGTTCTTCTCTGTGACTGGGATATTGGCACCCCCTGGTTTTAATTCTCGTTCAGTAATCTGAGATTTAAAAATGAAAAGACTGACCATAAAGCAATACTTTTGAGGTTGTAAGGACCCTGCTACCAATGAGCTGAAATCAGCTGGCTCCCTGTCCCTACCCTAGCCTGGGCTCATCCCACAATCAGGTTGTGAGAAGCCCAGGCATACACCATTGTTCAGTAAAACCTGGGCATTGAGCTAATGTCTGAAAGCCTCAGTGGTTAAAAAATACATATTGGAAGTGCTGAAGGTTAAGTTTTAAATCCTTACTGAACAGATAAGCCGTTTAAAAGAAAATAAATTGGCTCCAGATTCTGACCCACTGCTATTTGAATGTTTGACAAAAACACATTTTCTCAAATTCATTTAGGGTTCAGAATCGACTACATATACAAAGCTCAAATTTAAGTAAAGATTTGCTTTACGGAAACAGAATTACATTCAAGTGGATGTTAAATTGAGAACTTCTTTTCCAAAACACAAAATTCAGAAAACCAAATATTGCCTAAATAAAAATATTAGTTATGCATTAGTATCCAATTTCTGAAAGAAATCTTTCAATCAATCCTTCCATCAAATTTGTACAAAATTAATATATTTTTGAACCTTCACCAAAATATTTACTTTGTCTCAGTTTCAATACACAACCATCAGTTTCAGTTCTGCAATATGAGAGCTAAGTACAAATGCCAATTAAATAATTTAATATTCAACTCTGGGATAGCATGGACTTTTAAAAACTGTATTTTATACAAGGTACATTCTAATATGTGGATACTTTAGTTGGAAATAAAAAGAAGATTGCTTACAATACACAAATAGTTATTACAATCTGTAAATTAGAACATCTTAACCTATAGTCGGCATTAGAATAATCTTTATAACCAAGATTGTTGTACATTTACATAAACCTGGGTTTAAACCACCTAACAAGCCACAGATAAATAAGCATTGAATCTTAGCCACTGAGTTAATTCTTCACCAACCAAGAGCCTTCAATTACCGCACTTAGTCACCAGTTATTCACATACACAGACCTGCCCAAAAACTTCTTCATTCACAGTGAATGTGAGGTCCAGGATGTCATGGATATCATTGTCTTTCATCCATTGCAAGCTCTGGTGGAACTCTTCATCAAGGTATTCCAGATCACTAAGGTCACACAGACTAAGACGACAGATAGAAACAAATATGTGGGCATGGCTATTAGCAAAAACTCAGAAAAAAGACTAAGCATTAAAGACAAGAACAAAATCATCAAGATAGGCAGTGATTTCTGAAATGTTCTTAGTCAAATTCAGTAACCAAGCCAGTGAAATAATGCAGAAATTTAGTATAAAATTTAAAAATCCTCGATATATATAAAATGCTTTAGGAATCACTCAGTCTCTCTTTTCTTTCAGAGAAACCGGAAGAGAAAGAGTGGCTGCCATTTGCACAATTACCCTCAATTAATGCCAGAGCACGAACTGGAACTGGGGTTGACCGCTTGGGTCCAGTATTTTTTGGCTATGGTAAAATACTTTTAAATATTGTTCTCTTAATTAGAAATTCTTCGTATGTTTCAATACTGAACTTTAACACTCCTCTTCCCCCCCAAAGACTAGATACCGTCATCTACATTTACACATATTCCCTTTTTCTTCACAGTTCTTACTATTTCTCTGATTCTGAAAACAGCAAGCCACAGAATTGTTCTCAATTATAATAATTTTCTATATTTCTCTCCTCTTTTTTCTTGCTGAGTTAGGATCTGCATGAAGTGGAGTTACTATTATATAAGTGTAAGATGGCAACAATTGACTTAGTTGTTTTGAAATTTCCTTCCATCAGCCCAATTTCAAAGGTCATTTTATTTGATTCAGTCTAAATATTTATTAGGCATCAAGTATACCAGACATCTTGATAGCTACTTGATAAACACTTACTTTCCTCAAGGAACTAGTGGTCTACTTATGGAGATAGGCCACGAATAGATAAGTTAATGTAAGGTGACAAGTAATAGCCTAGGGTGGTAATACTTATAACTTGTGCATTTTTTATAGGTATGTTACACTCCAATTAGAAAATAAAGATAAGATAGATACAGGGAACTCTCAGAGCAAACATGAAGGACATTACTTCAAACTGGAGATTCAGGAAAAGCTTTTTGGAGTAGATGATACCTATATTAAATTTTACAGAATGTTTAAAAGCTAGAAAAGTAAAGGGAAATGGATGAAAAGGTGAGAAGGCGAAAAAGAGAAAGGAGAAGAAGAGAACAATATGAACAAAGCACAAAGGCATGGAATATACAGAATACTCCAAGCATATCAGCAGGACTAGAGAGTTAACCACAAGACGGATGTCCAGAAAATGAGGCTGGGAAAGTAACTGGAAACAAGCTTTGAATGTCATAGTACGGAGCTTGGTCATTCAGAACTATTGAAAGGTTTTAAGACAGGGAATAACATGATCATATATGAGATGTGACTTTAAATTGTTTCTTTGGAAGTTGCACTGTAGAGGATTACTTAAAAGGGGAGAGGGATGGTTATTATTGGAGGTTGGAGACCAATTAATAGATCACAATAGTAATCTGAACAAAATAAGATAAGGGTTTTAATTAGGACATAGTTGTTAAGGGTAGAGAGAAGACAGATTTAAAAATTATTTAGAAGGCAAATGTGGAAATTAATAAATGGTTTTATTGGGCGATATAAAGGATATCTAAAATAGAGGTGGCAAATAAACTCATATTGCAAGCTAACTCTGATTAATTGCCAGTCTTAAAGGCTATAAGTTGAAAAAATTCCTGAGGCCAAAACAAGTAGGAAAAAGTACTATAAATAATTTGTGAACATATCGTGGGAATGGGATGGGAGGTGAGGAAGAGCAGACCATGTGTTGTGCATGTGCCATCCCTGTTTGGGGGTAACTCTTGATTTGAGACCACAATAACTTGAGAATATTGGGACCATGGACTGTGACTGGGCACATGGGAGGAGGTACATTTTCAGGACAGGGGAAATTGATGAGTTTTGTTTTAACCTTGTTGATTTTCAGCTACCTGTGAGACATGCAGGTGGAGATATTCAGTGGTCTGATAATCACTTGAGCCTACAAATCAAGGGAGATCAAAACTGAGAGTGTAGATTTGAGAGTCAGTAGATGAAATAGGTGAAGAGATTTCCCCATGAAAATACACAGATAAAGAAAAGAAGGGAGCTAAGAATGGAAGCTCTAGGAACACCAAGGTTTAAGGGAAAATTATAGAAGCTCACAAAGGAGACATAAAAGTCAAAGAGAACAGGGAGATGACAGTGTCATGGACGCCATAGAGAAAAGACTCAAGATAAATGGGTATAAAAAAAAAAAGCATCAAAAGCAGCAGAATGGTCCATTAAGATAAGAACCAAAATATATTATTTAAAAGCTTCCATAGGTTACTGGTGGAAAAGAAGCCAGACTAAAGTGTGTTGAGGGTGTGTCAACAGTTGATATAGACTACTCTTTCAAGAAACTTCAATGAGAAGAGAAGAGATAAGCAATGAAAAGGGAAGAGGAAAAATGGGCCAGGGGAAACCAGAGACGAAGATGCCCAGTGCCCAGTTGCCCAGGGCTTCATTAGCCCAGATACCAAAAGGGAGGATGGCAAAAAGTCTTCTTATGAGCCCATGAGGAACACTTTGTTTTCATTTGAGGTCTCGGCTTCCATTTTATAGAAAGCAGGTACATGGCTTTGTTTTAACCTTGTCGATTCTCACTTAGAGAATGAGCTACACAGAACCAAGACATCATTCTGTGCTTTTTCACTGCAAGTTTTAGCCACTACCCCCATAGACAGTTGCCTTCTCCTGTTCAGCCTCGTAAATTACTACTGATTACAGGAGAGAAACTGCGCTACATTTTACAATAATTGTGAACTTTCATTGTGATAACAATGAAGAAAAGTTATGTGAATGCTAAATTTTCATCTGCTATCATAAATTACTGTCTTGCATACTGGTAGGTCTCAAGAAAAATATGAGACTGACCACCTCTAACAAACAAACAAAATAAGACAAAAGGAGAATGAAAAATGTGAACCAAGAGTAAGCAGTTGAAAGTTTGCATAAAGCAAAATATAAAGAGCGTCTCATAAAGGATAGGGGGCTGTGAGTCACCAAGGCTAACATAAACTATTCTATTAATAATCAGCATTAACACCACAGGAATTCCAGTGCCGTATTTGAAGTACAATTGTTTTCAAGAAACACGTGTTGCAACAAATGAGAATAAATTATTTGGCGTGGAATGAAACTAAGACTTTGGGGGCAAGACAGGATTAAAGGATCAGAAGCAGGAAAAACACGGCAACTGTATTTGAAACTGTATTAGTTTCAGAAATCTAAACCACTATTAAGTTTACTAACAGATTTGAGGTAGTGAGCAGATAAATGACATTGACAAAAGACCCTTTCAATAAAGGAAGTACTGCATTCTCACATGCTAATTACACAGGCAATAAAAATACTCTTACATTCTGAGAAGAGCCTTATAAAAGGGCCGTGTGAAGAAGGCATCCAACAAATACTGGTGTATTAGCGCAAGACCAAGGATCCTACCACTGAACCGGAACCTGTGAAGGAAAAGCATGAGATCACTTACATGACATGGAGCAGTTTCTAAATAGTTCTATTTGCTTTTTAGAATGCCTTCCAGCTCTAACCATCTATGTTTGTCTAAGATTAATTGCCTACTAGGTCCATGAGAGTTTGTGTGCTGTAGGTTGTGTCTTCGTTAGGCCAATATTCACATCTACTTGTTGAAGAAATCTGTTTTACTCTGATATTTAGAGAGATATTGTTCCATCTTCACCCCGTGTCAATCATGTCCACTGTGTAGCACCCCACATGGCCATCATGTCAGTGAAGCCACTGACTGTTAGCATACCAGTGAAGCCACTTCTAAGAGACACTGACAGAATGATACTGGTGGTGGGGGTGGAGATTCTAATTTGCTTGTATGAATATTAGCAGGATTTCTCTAATACAAACCCAGTAGCAATTCCCTTTTCAGGAAAAGCCCAGTCTCAAAATGAAAAAGTTCCTGTTGCTATTCTCTCTTAAACCCCACTCCTGAAGATAATTATCACCATCTAAGAATTATGCATGTGGACATTTGGGGGAGTTTCCTCAAAGGACATTCTGTTCTCTAAAATTTCAAGGCTCAATTCTATTCTGAATCACTTTGGAAACTTTATTAAATATATCTGTCATGACTGGATTTGCTGACTGAGATATACACTCATTTTCTCTTTCAAAACTTGAGCACTCAAGTTTCTAGCTCTTTGAAAGTCTGATGCCTTCCAAAAGTGTAAATCCACACTGAGGTTCATTCTGTCTATTTGTAATTTTAGTAGAGGCAGCCATTTTAAGATTAATGTTCAGCAGATTTGTTTTTCTTTATTTCCACTTATGTTAGCATAACTGCAATAGCTACAGTTGGGAGGACTCCAAATTGTAGCTGAACGGAAGTTAATTTGAAGAATAAGTCCTAAAAGTTATGCCCTCCACCCACCAACATTAATTTTATGACTCCAAGAAATTTCTTCATGAGTCCTACTCGTGTCCTTTTTTTGTTGTTATTACTATCAGTGAAAATGAGCAGAAACAAGTAAATGGGGTTATAAAACTAAAGTCTGTAAATGCAGGGATTTAAAAAAAAAAATGTAAGGACTTCTGGTAAGAGTGCAATTTGGGATTTTCAGAATAAATAATTCCCAGATGGGAATCCTATACCCATTCTCCTTGATGACTTCATGTGAGAAATTAGGAAGGGGGCTACCCCTGGCTACAAACTACAAATGGCTAATAGGGTAAATGGCCACCGCTGTGACGCTGCACTCCTGCCCTTCTGCCAGGGTTCTCTTCTACCAACAGTCCCTCCAGGTCACCCCATCCTCCCTCCTCCTACTAGAATACCATCATCACCTCACCCACGTCCCAGCTGCTCCACCCCTCCCCCACTGTTAGCTACTTCCCCAAGGGCTGCTCTAGAAGCTGCCTGATCTCTGGGTCAGGACTTTCCCCTACTCACCCTCAGCCCACCTCAGAGCTCCGAGATGACCGAAGGTACAGAGAGAGATTCAGGGGTCTCGCCAGGAACCTAAAGTCATCCATAACTTTCTTTGAATGGGAAAACTTTTTGAATTCTACCCAGCTCACTTAAAATTGGTCTTATGGAACATACTTTATTTTTAGTTTGGAGACTGCCTGTATATATAACTTGACAACAAAAACAAGAGTCAAATGAGATATTTAATTGAAAATATGATTTTCTCAAAAAAATGTTAAAAGAAATATGGATTCCTTATAAAAAATAATATCACAGAAAATCAATAGAAGAAGAATGTTGGGGGAAAATTACTTACCATTCGTGGTGATTGTCTACAAAAGCAGACATGGGACTTATTTGTACTGTGTATGTGTCATTGGCTGAATATTCAAATAAGCCATAATATGGGTTAAAGAGTTCTCTGGACACGAGGAAGAAAAACTCTCTGGAAGGTCCACTGTAATCCAACCTTTAAAAAAAATCAACAAAAAGAACAACCAGTTATTATTTTTTCACATATATTGGGCACATTTTCTACAGAGCTCAACTTTCTAGAACACTCATTATAAGCCTAACTGTCCACATTCCAGGACTGTCCAAACAAATCACACAATCATGATTCCTGATCTCACCCATGCCTTGAACCAGAATGGCAAGATGGACATTATAAACGGAGCATATCGTAAACTAAAGCTACCTATCAGATAATGGATAAAGAAGAAAATATACTAATAATTTGATTGTATAAACATGTACACAAAGGTAAATATTTTAAATGTCTGGAATGAGATTACAAGGAAAGGGAGTACGGTGGGAATGCTTAATTTAAACAGGGTAAACCCAGAGAGCATTAGCTACCTACATCCATGGGATATGGAGTTCACATGGATTTCTGAAACTTTTTTAAATGGGGGAAGAAAGAGACTTCAGTGATTTACTGAGAGGATATTACAGATACAAGCCCCGCTATGGAGATCAGAGGCAAAACAATGGGATGATACGGTTCAAGTGAAAACTTCGAGTTATAAAACACCAAGGAAAATTACAGAAGAGAAAAGTGAGGGACTCTAAAGCTTCCTAAGGAGATAAGGAGAGTATTTGGAGAAGAGGCTGAAACTCTAGAACCCGAACTACAGTGTAAATTCCATTTTACTCACAAAGACATCAGGGTCAAAGTGAAGTATGAGAAATGATTGTGTTAGGTTTGAGGAATGACAAGTGGCCAAAAACGCTGAGAGCAAAAAATGCCGTAAAGAGGAGTTTGCAATAAAGCAAATTGGTATTTAAAATGAAAAGTATAAGGGACATCTACCCTATTATAAGTGATTATACATGGGCTCAAAGACAGGAATGCTAAAGGGAGAATGAAAGAAATGGGTTAAGTTGGAGTGGTAGGATTTCATAAGACTTCAATTGTTCACACTACTTTTTTTTCTCTTAAGGAATTTCCTCCATAGACATACACATAAGTATAATTTTTAAAAATATTTTTATTTTATATACAGTTTTATATAAAAGAAATCATCTGAGTCTTGCCCAGTGATAAAATTGTGCGATAGAGAAAAGGATCCTAGTATAGGTGGAAGATGGAGCCAGAAGACTAGCAAGAAAAATAAAATGGCTTTTACACGTCTTAGTTGAGAGTTTAATAGAATTTACTTAGAACAGACTTCAGCTATTTGCATGCTACTTCCTCAATTTTTGCCGTATCTGAATATATACCATTAACTTAATATTTTTCATTAAATCAACTTTAAATTCACTTGTTTTTTTCAATGTAGCCTTCTCTTACACAATATTATGAAATTATGATGTGCTAGCTTTATATTTTCCAATACACATTAACAAAAATACATAATTAAAATAAAAAAATGTCAGTCTGTGTAATAGTTAAAATCATTTCATACATCACCAGTCCACACTGCTCTTTGTAGACTGACAGGAAACTTATGTGTGCAGAAAAATGCAAACCTATCAGACTCTCAGATCCAAAAAGGCCTTAAGGGGACATGATGAAACTGCCTTCTTAGGTAGCTGAATATAATGTGGCTAGCAGGTGGCCACCAGAATTGGTAGGACTATGCTTAGATTACCCTGGGGATTCTCAAAACAGGACTCTGGCTGCCTCCCAGGTGCAAGGATGCAGACTACACCTCCTCGTGCTAAGACCCAGGCAGCCTCCTGTGGCTTCCTCCCACTGTCCTAGTTCTGGTCTCTGACGCCACCAAGAACAAATACTTCTTCCACTTGAATGTTCTTCACATACTAAGAGGCTTTCTTTCAACAAATATTTGAGTGCCTATTATGTTTTGGGTACCAATCTAGATGCTAAAGATACATAATTTTTTGAAAAGTCATTTTCTATAAGAACTCTTTAGTAATTTCTGTATGCCTGGTTTCTGCCCCTTCTTGCTGCCTTCCCCATTCCTGAACATAGCTACTTGTTTCAACCTCCCCTCAAAGCAGGGTTGGGAATTCCCTTTCCACCCTGGTCACTCTACTCTGGACACTCCACGGTGTCAAAGTCTGACCTAAGGGATGTTGTCTAATACTGGTCACCATACTTTGGGGTGTGGTCTTGTCAGTAAGGAGCTTAGAAAGGGCTCTTGCCCTCTCTACCTGGACACTTCATTCCACTACTGCAGCTTGAAATTATCCTGCCTTGTGGAACAGCCCCTTTGTTGACTCACTGAGCTAGTCATCAGCTCAAACCTTTCACCTGTGCTGCTTTAACCCAAGACTCTCCCATCCTCTCCACATGTCACTGTATCTTTTTAAAAGCTAAGTCTTTTACTTTTCCTTACGAAATTTCACATTGTGTGATTTTGTCCATGATTCTAGTCTACCCAGATCCCTGAGGATGCAAAACATCTCTCTGATTTCTCTAAATTTCTTATGGTTGGTGAATTTTATCACCTGCGTCTTTCCAGAAATCAAGAACCACAGAACACAAGTGTTATAGCCATCCTAGAAGTCATTCTGTCTAAACCCTTTTATTGAGAAGACTCAATCTGAAGGAAATCACTAACTTGCATCAAATGAACGCTGCAATGGAGGATACAGTTCTTGATGCATGATTTCTGACCGCAGGATTAATGCTCATCATTCTTTATGGTCTTCAGTAAGTTTTAAATGTTCATTAAGACTAAAAAAAAAAAATTGTTGTTTATAAAGCAAGGTTGGCAAACTATGGCCTGTGGACCAAATCTGGTCCACCTCCTGGCTTTATAAATAAAGTATTATTGGCATACAGCCATACCCATTTGTTTATGTGTTATCTGTGGCTGCTTTTCTGCTAAGATGACACAGTTGAGTATGTGGGACAGGGAAAGTATGGTCTGCAAAGCCTAAAATATTTACTATCTGGCCCTTTATAGAAAAGTTTGCCAACTCCTTTTACAGGAGAAAGTAGGTGGAAAATGCAGCTTTATTAAAATGCCCGGCTTACTAAAAAATCCTCTTCTTTAGTAAAATCCCTTGAAGGAAATATAAAATACCTACAATGTCCTATGGTGTATGCAATCTCAAGGAGTGGTCACGACTATGTATGAGACAGTGAGTGGTCCTAGCTTTGCAGGGCTTTCAAACAAAATCCAGGCATACAATAATAAGGGAAACCTGAGCCAAATATTTTATGATTCAGTTTTCTTACTAAGAGACAATGAGTATGAGCAAAATGGATTTCTAGTTGCTTAAAATTAAATAGTTAGAAATAGGTTTTCTCAGCATTTTAATAATACTGCATTTAGCTGAGTTATTATAATTATCTGTTTGTGTGTCTGCCTCTCCTATATACCTATCTAGACTGTAACCACACTGAAGGCAGGGACTATGTCTTTCTCATCTTTGTATCCCAAGTACTTAGCCTGATATATGGTAGGAGCTCAATATGTATTGTTGAATCAATGAGTGAAGCTCTCTGACGCTCTTTAAAGAAAATCAACATAATTTCCATTATCTGACATCTATGGATAGAGAGCTTGGTGCTTGTCATTTCCAGGTCTAATTTCTTCTAATATGGTAAAGTTTGTTAAAACAACAAAGGTGGTTCCTTTATTACGATAATAGCTGAATCTGGCTAAAGATAACAGAACGTCCCTTGAGGAGTTAATTTGAAAAGTAAAACTCCTTTCTTCCCAAGAGAGAACAAAGCTAACAGCTCCTCTAGGAAGAAAATGTATCTTCCTCAACTCCTCATGTTTTTATCTGCTGTTTTTTAACTCTGGGTGCACTAATGGAGTCACTCTAAAGCAAAGAGAGTTTCTGAAGTTTGATTTGATTACAATCTAAAATTTAGAACTGTGTATCTGAGAGCACGCTGTAGGTTACACATGTCTACCAAATTAAATAAGACATGTCTCAGCAGGGCATCTCGTGCATATGCTTCCTGTAATGTCTTAGCAACCTTCACCCATATAAATAGTTAACATGAGTCATATCACAGGGATCGTTTGTTACATTCCTGTTTTGCCAGTTAGGTTGGTTCCACAGCTAAAGGCTTGGCACAGAAATACAGAAACTCTGGACAACGGGTGTGTAGCCACACAACAGCTGCATCTGAGGGCATTTTGGAGTAAGCACAGATGTCTTTAGGGTGGCAATGCAGTCTTGAGCCCCATGAAGTGCTGATTAAGCATTTTAAAACACCACCATGTTGCCATGGTGACACCGCCCAACTTGTTAGTGGCGTCCAATATCTGTTAAAATAATTAATTTTATTCCCCTCTTCTTTGTTTTCAACTAAAAATTACTGAAAACAAAGTATTTCAATAGAATTAGACTATAAAATGAAAGATGATGACAATGAGTCACAACATCATTTCCTACAAGTTTTCTGGAAGACAGAAAGTTTTACTTTCTTACAAGTCAGTTCAACACACATGACCTATGCACCTGCTGATTCACCCTCAAATATTTATAACAGCAAGGCAGTGGTTCTTTAGCCACTTAAGGATGCCTCATGGATGAGTAAGGAATTTTGTGGGCAATTAATAAGACAAACTCTGGTGATTCCAAGCCTAGCGTAGAAATGGAAGCATCCTTTTTCAGCAAGGTTTGGGTTATTTAGGTTATGCTGCAGATGTCTCTTTTGGGAGGAAAACAAGCAGCACCATAAAGTTTAACTTGAAGCTTTACAGATTTTTAAGGAATAAATGTTAAACTCAGGCTTCCAGACAATTTCTAGTAAGAATTAGACTAGTTATATGTAAGAGCTGGTTATTTTATAAGCAGGGCCGCAAAAAAACCATTTCAGCTCTCATCCTCCCTTAGTTGCGTATATTTGCCTGTCTTGGGAAAAAGATCACAGAAAGAGCTCGTTTGTTCCTAACCCCCAACCCAACAACTAAAACTGTTTGCACATATCTCCTCCCTGGTCTAAGTGTGGCTTTGCAAGACAGATGATTGATGTCATGTAGATGGCACCAAACATATAATGAACTCATTCTTTCTTAAAGAAAGGTGCCTTTTACAGTGTTGGCCATGGAGAAAAAAAGAGGTGAGGCAATCACAGTGTAAACATCCTCTCTTTACTTAGGCCATTATTTCCTTACTGTTTTGAGTATTAAGAAGTTAATGATCCAGGATGCCTTATCAGAACACAATAGTCTACCTAGCTAACTTTTGACACCAACCATGTAAGCTTTAATTGCTAGGACTTTCAATTCAGGAGAAAATAATGCTGGAGACTATGCAGTGCTCCACTGGCCCCCTTCCTAAAGAAGCAACTTCTAGGCAGACAGAAGCCCAACAGAAAGAGGCAACCACAGCATGCAACTTCCTGCTACATTCAGTCAAGATGACTCAGTTTCCAGCCATTCCACCACTGCTGACCTCCCCTCTGCCCCACTTTGCAAGAGCAGATAACCAAATTAAGCTGGGTGGAAATTTTAATAACTAGAACAAAACCTCCAGCTCTGACTAAATTTAATCACAGTGGTTTGCTTAGAAACTATTTTCTTTTTGTAAAAAGCCAAATATAACATGAAGCATTATTTTAGCAGGAAAAAATAATAAATATCAAATAATATATTTGTATTACTAGGCCCTTGGATTATTTTTGTATTTTTTAATTGAATATAGGCATCACTAATATTCTGGTATTAATTCTATGTCACATGGAATTTGTAGTTATCCTGTAAATTTCTGACTGTAATTTTTTCCATCATTTTTCTTGACTGAGCTCTTCCATTTCAGGAATAACCTATAAATCATGTGTCATAGCTATGCAAAGAAACAGCTTAAAGCAGAGCTAAGTCTCTCTGTAAATCTGCTAATTCACATCTTTTTGGAGTACAGGCAGATGCATTATTCTTAAAAATAAATCACTTTCTCTTTATGCCCCAGTGAAGCTATTGTAAAGATCCTGAATATGACAAGTTGAAAATACAATCAGTGAGCAGGTATAAGAATTGCAAGTATTATTTCACCATAAATAACATAACATTGACATTTAGCAACATGAAATGATGCTCTATAAATACCAATACCTCTACTGAGTCGGACTTTCCACAGAATTAACTCTATCCATGTATTTAATTACTCTATTGACCTCAAGTGAAGAAGAACGTATACACTCACCAAAAATTACCCTGGTGGCGGTCACTTATCAGACAAGAAAATAAAAGTCATTCAGGGAAACATTTCCTAAATCTCCCCAAATCCTGACTATGTTTTCTTTGAATAAATATTTATTGTAGGATAGTTTTTGACTTACAGAAAAGTTGCAAAGATAGTATGGAAAATTCTTGTATACCGCACATTCTCTCAACTTCTTACATTAGTATAGTACATTTGTTACAATTAATGAACCAATATTGATACAGTATTTTTAACTAAAATTCACATTTTATTCAGATTTCCTTAGTTTTTACCTAATGTCCCTTTCCTGTCCCAGGATCCCATCCAAAATACCACATTACATTTAATTGTCATGTTTCCTTAGGTTCTCTTGGCTGTGACGGTTTCTCAGACTGTTCTGATTTTTGATGATCTTGACAGTTTTGAGGAGTACTAGTAAGGTATCTTGTAGGATGTCCCCTAATCTAAATTTATTTGATGTTTTTGTCCCTCAGTCTGGATTTATCTGATGTTTTTCTCACCACTAAACTGACATTATGGGTTTTGGGAGAAAGACCATAGAGGTGAACTGCCATTCTCATCACATCATACCAAGGTTACATACTATTAACGTGATGTATCACTGTTAATTTTAACCTTGATTACCTGGCTGAGTGTCAGTCATCTCCACTGCGGACTTCTTTTTCCCATTTCCATACTGAACTATTTGGAAAAAAGTCAGTATGTACAACCCACAACTACGGAGTGGGGAATTATGCTGAATTATCTGCAAATCTTCTGCAAAGCAGATTTGTCTATTTTCCATTCATTCTGCATTCATTTAATCATGCATTTATATGAATATAGTTATTTATTTTATACCTTGGGTTATAATCCATTGCTACTTTATTTATTTATCTTGTTGTTCGATTTTTTCTACCTTTGAACATTGGGAGCTCTTCAGTTGATTCTTGTATCCCTTTGACACACCCCTATCATGGTGGGCTTTTTGAGTACTTCTTTACTTTCTGGCACTGCAAGATACTTTAGCTTCTTCTTGTATAGTTCCTGTCCCAGTCTTAGAATCAGCCAGTTCTTCAAGGAACTCTAGTTCCTTTTATTGAAGAATGATATTAGAAACCAAGATCTGGGAACTAGTTATATATGTTTTTAAACACCTATTAATTACTAGGGCTAGACATAAAGAACTTACAAAATGACACATTTTGAGGGCATTGAAATTAATAAAGGGAAAGTAAGATTAAACTTCCATGTCCATTTTTATAGTTCCATAGAAAAATTTGGTAGTTTCTCGTTTTGAGCATTTATCATAATCAAGAAGAAATATTCTAGTCTTTAATTTTAATGTGATAGAATCAATGTGTTTGAGAAGGTGGCAACAGCTAAAATAACTTTTTAATTTTAAGCTGTTTTGAGGTTTCTATTTTTTCAGCAAGAGTACTGTTTTAATCTTTTAAAAAAGTATATATATTCGAATGCCGTAATTGCAAAATAAAGTCTATATCTAATAATCTATCTATATGATATGGATATGGTAAAGCCATGAAACCAGAAATTATCTGGCCCTACTCCAGCTTCAATAAACCATAAGCAGAGGGGCCTGATTAAGAAATTGTTCCTCTCTCTTATTTTCCCTTGGGAGTTACAGGAAAAAGACAGGTGATAGAAGCAGAAAGTATTTGGGCATTAGCAGCAATCAAATACAGAGATATCAAGCCCCACTCAGCCTGGGCCTCCTCCTATGAGTGGATGTCATCAGTCCAGATCATAGGGAGACTGCATTAGGATGATCAAGCATGAAAAGCATCTATTCTATTCAAACTTAAGTTCCAAGGCTCCCATTGAGTCTTCCTTACATTTCTGAGATCTCAACAAACCATGGTCCAACAATGAAGGAAGGCAGCTGGAGTTCTGGAGGAGGAAAAGTATTCTCATCCAAATCAGACTGATTATGTCAGGAAATATTTGGCATCCCATGCATACCTGTGATTAGGCCAAAAACACTTGCCTTCATTTTCAATTGTGCACTTGCATCTTTAAGCCAATTAACATAAGCTAGAAGTCCATTAAGGCATGTCAGCATGGAAGACTCAAGTCTCAGGCAAGCTTCTGCTCAAACTTTTGTCACATTATACTGTTTTCCCATGTAATATTTTACTTTAGTCACAGCCAGGAGACGATATAATAGTATACGTGAAGCTCAGAAGTTATCAGGCACTAGTTGGAATGGTGAAAAGATTCATAGGTAGGAAAAAAAATTCAGACAGACCAGAGTTCAGTTTGCCTATATCCCAGTGTTAGTCCAAGAGTACTGGATGAAAGACTAAGACCTAGTTGTGAATCTTAATTTTGCTATTATCTAGTTCCATTAGCACAGGCAAGTTATTCCATACTTTGGAGCCTCTATTTCATGAACCATATATTGAATGGTTAAATTTGTTGGGTATTATTACTATGACCCCATAATCGTTATTCCTGGGCATGACTGAGAGGGTAGACTTAAAATAATCCAAATCAACAGTATCAAGGAGAAGACAACCAGAGTTTAGGTAATTGTGCGGTACTGTTTTAATTCACTTTAGTGATGGCTGGGTTACATAGAAGGTACTGAAACTCAAAACTCTGACCTGAAATGAGGAAAGAGGAAGGGTTCTGGAGAGGAGAGCTGTCATCTTCTCAAGTGTTATATAACAACTGTTACGTCTATTCGGATGCAATAATCACTGTGTGGGAGTCTTCACTCCTTCATTTCCTTATCCTTATCTATATGAGCTCTCATGGAAGAGTCACAGAAGGTTGGAGATCCTTTTTTACAGCAGGTTATAATTTTGGCAGGTGTGCTGCCATCCCAAAAGGAGAGAAAAATTGAGGACAGAGAAATAAGAACCAAGGCCCAACAGTTACTACTGTGGAGACTTTTCCTGGTAGAGCAGCAGGATTCTAATTCATGATTCGGAAACTGAGTTTATTTAATAGGTGAAGCTCATTCTACTTAGCACCCCAGTGCAGATCACAAGATCACAGATACTAAAATGCAATATCATGTTTTTTCCCCCTCAAAGCCCACTTTTTCCCTTTAAGCGAGTTTCAGAAAGAATAAATCAAACCAAGCTTCTGCTCTCAAAAATGATCTACAGTTACAAGTTTGTACCAAAGAAATTCTATATCAAATGATTTAAAAACCAGAGACTCTTTTAAAAAAAGAAAAAAGCCAAGAGGCTTAAGTGTATGAGAACTGCATTTCCTGCCAGAAGGATTTCCTGTTTTAGGCAACCACAGTGAGGATGTGGTGAAACATCCGCCCTGCAGTCGTAGCCTGTGTTCCACAGGCCACTTCTCTGTACTACTCACCCTTCCTCCCCGACGAATGTGACATACAGCTTATTTCTCTGCAGGTCTTTTCGGGAGTAGCCCATAATCTGATTAAAAGCATCTTCAAGTAAGTGATCTCTTCTGATAATTAACCTGTCCGTAAAAAAAACAATTTGAAAAATACAGATTATTTCCCAATCCTTATCTTTCTAGAACTGGGCACTTGCCATTTAATTTCCATTTACCATAACTAACTAGGCAAAAAGGAGTGACTTAATGTCATTGCTATCTGCCATAGAGGACACATTTGTCTTTAACTATTAACAGCATTAACAAAAGTTACATAAGAGAGTCATTGGTAAAGAGAGCACCCCACCTATAACCTGTGAGAACAATTCAAGAGGCCTTTCTGAATGGGCAAATCAATTTATCCAAGAAGGATATGAAACAACACATGCACAAGACTTTTGTTTTGTAAAGGAAGAACAACCCTATGAGGTCATGTTTGAAGCCTGAACGCACCTAGACAAGGAATTCAATTAGCAAGTGCCTAGAGAGATGATGTCAGAACAGCAGGAAGAAAAAATTCTCAGTGTCCTCCACAGCAGAGGAGTTTGTAATTGTGCTTAATTTAATTTTCAAATTATGTGAATCTTGAGATTCCCCAAGGGATGGATGCAAATGACTAATACTTGCAATAGATTAATCTACTTGTGAAAACAACAATTAAATCATCCTTAAGCAGATATCAATTTGCCTTTAGTGAAAACAGTAATGGAAGGAAGATGATAGGGAGGCCAAACACACAAAAGCTTGATCAAGACCTTCTTCGTAAGTGAAATGTGAGAGTGGTAAGAGCTCTGAAAAGTATAGTGTTTTGGGAAGGCTGATGTTTTCAGAGGGTGATGATAGTGGAACGTGTGAATTTAATCAAGAAAGCCCTCCTCGTGGGGCAATGAGCCATGGGCTGTTGGGCTGGCCCCTGGACTTTCTCTCAGGCACCCAGGAACAGGGCAATATTGCAGTAGAGACCCAGCCTGCTCTGTCCTCTCTCAGGTGGCAGAGTGATCTCTAGTGGGGACATGGCACAGAGGTAGAGGTTGGGAGGAAGGGAGTATTAGTAAGGAGGGAATGGAAATAATTCTAGGCCAAAAAACATGATGATGTTTCAATTTCCTCATTTAAATGGAGGTGGATAAAGATGGGCAGACACAATATTCTTGACATTACATTGGACAAGTGAAGTTTATTTCACAGAACAAAATAGAGTTGAGCAGTGTTCCTACACTCAGGTCAGCTCAGTAGACAGTGATGTGCAATACGGGACATTGTGACAGCATTATATCTGATGCATATATTCTAAGCAACAACGAGGTGCTTTTCAGGAGAGAAAAACAAATCAGCTTTTTATTTTGCCTATATTTCTACATGGAATGTGGTAGTTTCTTTACTGTTTGTTTTAAAATCTTAAGCTCGACCGTGCTTAATTCCATAACAGTGTTTTAGATAATTCTGTAATTTACAAACACCAAAACAATTATACTGACTAAAACAAAGGTTGGTCATCCCAAATCATAATATCCTGCATTCTCAACTGCATCCCATCCTTTCACCATGTATATAAATCCTGTGGTTTGTATCACTTTGACTTACTTTAATTTCCCTGGGCCTTGTCCATATCCTTTAGTCTCTAATTTCCTGTAAAAGTTCCTTAGTTTGGCTTCAAAATCTCGCTTGTAAGGGGCAGGAGCCCGGGCATTGGCACGCTGCGTACCTACAGCAAACCACAAACAGAGGAGGGTGTGGATTTGTGCAATGTCCTGATGTTCATCACATCACCATGAAAAATATCACTGTGGGTTGAGATCAGAGTTAACAAGTAATAGGAAGCAATACTTTAAGTTCCTGCATTTTCAAATCTCCAAGTTGAGGCTATAACAGAGCTTAACCAGGGCCTTACGCTATGTCTTCTTTGTGGCATTTTGGTTGAAAAGAACAATGCTGTTCAAATAGTTACAATGATGCCCATGTATTACTCAAATATGTTCCCCTTTTCAGTCCAAGCTAATATGAGTCAAACAGGGTTACTCATGTCTAATGGTAACTGTAGAGGTTACCATTGCTGCTGAGATGATATCATGGCAATTAGACAGAAAGTTACAGTGTGAAAGTATCTGGCACATAAAACAAGAACAGTAAGTTCCACACTTTACTTTATGGAAAACCTACAAAAACTTCTTTTAGATATACACCATAACTGAGAACTATTTTATTCACATAAGTACATACATTTCATATTGCAGGGTAGAATAATCTTGATATAAAAACAGAATTCAGACATATCTGCAGAAGTCACATGCCTCCTGGTTACACAAAGAGTAAATAATACTGCTACTTGCTATATTCGTATTATGTGCCAGTACTGTAATTACCTACAGATCATCTAAAGATGTTTTATACGTCATCTTATGGCAAGTATCATTAATAAAATGTAGAAGTAACACAGTTTGTTCCTCTTTTCATAGAAAAATCTGGCTTTGGGTCATAAAGTGACTCACCAATAAGCCAAGATACAAAAGGTGACGATGAATATAGGAATCAGACGCAGATCCATGACAAAAACACTGGCTATTTCCACTAAATATTTCACAACACAATAAAAGAAACCAGAAAACAAAAGTTGTGGAGTCTTGTGCATTATACACCATGTAAGCTCATTAAATATTTCCTTAATGAATGAATCACTAAATTCATTGTTAATACTGTGAAGCCTAGCAACAGATTCTGAAAATGAATAAGATGAGGTTCCTGGACTGCCTATCTCGGTTGAGAAGACAGCAATGAAACAATTAGAGAATAATTAAGTCCTAAACTAGATGGTATACAAACTAGGAAGCAGAGAGGACAAAATGATAGCCCTGAGGCCAGACCCAGACCCCAGAGGCCAGACCTATTAATCTATTTTGCTTGCTATACAATCACCTTTAAAGATTTTAAATTAACTTTCAACATTTAAAAATTAGGAGATTTCAAGTAAAAAAAAAAAAATCCAGATTTTCTTTTGAATATGATTTGGGAGCTCTTGCAACAACTGGCTTGCATTTTCCTGGGGCTGCAGCAGGCAGCTGCTCAAGTAAACAAGCATGTGCTCTCCACTGTTTCACAGCCACTCAATGACACTGACTACCTGGGCCCCCTTGGTAGTTGCTTTTGAGGTCGGAGTTATAGACAAGTGATAGTAAATGAGGATACGTGGAGATCAAAATGGAAAAGGCCTTAGGGAAGAGGCTTTATTGAAATCAGGCCTTGTAAACAGGAGGATCTGTATTCTATACTGGGGCAGGGCAGCAAGAGCTAAATACGCCTTGCACGCATGCTCCAGAGTAGAGGGAGAGTGGTGGGGAGTAAGTGAGAAATTAAATCAGTCAGAAGATCAGAGACAAATTACGAGAGAAATTTTTTAAAAACCTAACTAGGGAGATTGGGCATAATACAGTGGGCACTGGGAAACCTTTCTAGGTTCCTTAAATAAAACAAAAGCAGTGTTTTATTTAAGAAATGATTTTCAGAGAGTGTTGAGTACATTAAGGGTGTGAAAAGAGCAGAGGCCTGAGATCCAGCCAGGAGTAGTTGCAGCAATTGAAGCTTGAGGGGATGAGGACTAGGCTGCAGTGATGAGTCAGAGAAACATTTACAATGTGAAATAAGAGTTGGTTATAGTAGATATGTAAAGAAGATAGATAGGAAGCTCTCAGTGGTAATACAAAGTTTTTAAAACAGTAACGATAGTTATTTGTTAAATGCCTGCTCTGCATTAGAGACCAAGCATTTTACTTAGAGGATCCTGGGGAATCCTCGCAAGTCTGTGAAGTAGGCATTATTATTATCACCATGATCACCGCTTTGTAAATCAGGAAACTGAAGTCATATGTCAGTGAATGGTAGGTTTGGGATTTGAGCAAGGTCTGTCTGATACTAAAAGCAGTGTAGGAGATAAGGCTGGTGGACAGGGCACGTGAAACTTTATACATATGGAGCTGGAGATGACAGCTATTCAGGTGGATATACTTTATAGACACTTGAAAATATGGTACCAGAGTTCTGGTGAGAGATCAGGGCCTCACTTGTGGATTAAATGAGTCACTGTATATATGGCACTTGTGCAGTGCCTCTGCATAAGAAGCCCAGATAAGTGTTAGCTCTTACTGTTATTATCTGCACAGAGGTGAATACTAAAGACATAGGGAAATGTGTTGGGGTTTTAGGAATGGATCATAATAAACTAGCTATTGATTAATAATATGTCCAGAAGTCTGTTTGTGTAGTTATCAATCCTTCATCCAAAGAGCTAAGAGCTATGTCATAAAGGATACAAATAAACTTGACCTTAAAATGTCTAGGTTACAGAAGAGATTCCTAGGCACTTAGGAAGCTTTTAAAAATCTGTGTTCAGGCCACACCCAAGACACATTACATCAGAATCCGTGGGGGTGGAATCCAGGCATAAGCGTTTTATACCGCTCTCCAGATGACTCCAAAGAACAGTCAAGTTTGAGAACCATTATCCCCTACAGGGTGGTTACATGTAACCAATGAAACACGTGGGCAGCATCCAGGGACCAACATGGGGCAATGCTTCCTGTGTATTTGAAAGGCATCATTTGCAACATAAAGGAACATGATCTCCACCAACACGAGGTTGCTCTCTTAGATGGCCGAGGGACAGGGCAATGGGCCACAAGTCCACTCAGGGGTGGCAGAATAAAACTGTCAGTCCTGCAGTCTGAGAAACTGCAGACTAGTAAACCCAGACAGCTCAGAAAGCAGCTGTAATGAATCAGGTATCAAGAGCACAATCATTGACAAAGAGGAAAAAGAACAAAAGACTGAATGAAATCTTTCAGAACTCAAAAGAAAAATGATTCTTTAAAAGTTCACTACTTAAAAAACCAAAACAGCACACATTATTGTTATTGCTGTATAATCTGAGATGCTTAAAAGGATGTAGGAAAGGCCCTAATGCATTCCATCAATATCAATGCAGACACTTAATAAAAATTAGCTCCATTTATGCACTAGGTAAAGTGATTCAAGTATGGAGATTCTGGAGACAGACATTGTTAAACGCAAAAATTCTTTTGCTAATAGTTTGATTATGAAAAGTCATTTACACATTACTTCATGGTTTAAAAATTACAGTAAATTATGTTGTTGGCCCTTGTCAAATTCTTAATGCAAGTCAGGTGCAACTGCGAAGAATGTCTAGGCAATAACGATGTTACTTCCACTGTGGAAAACAAAAATGATCTTGGAAGATTGAGCTGACAGAATTGTATGGGAACCATAATTCCAAGTGAAGTTCTAGGATAAAACACTCCCACAGAGTAATTTTATGATCTTTATGGTAATAGGAAGTTAGATACGAAAAGGTCAGCGTTACATATAGGAAATGATCAAATGAAAGGCTGACTTTATGGACAGTCGGCATTATGTTAATTATTTGCAGGAAAAAATTTCAGTAAGATATTAGGTTTTTTTCCCCTTTTCTTCTATATAGTGTTACACTATTTCTACTTACTGTTACAAAATTGCATAATCATGTACAAATTTAAAAAATTCTACCTGACAAAATACTTTGGATGGTATCAGAAAAATCTTAGCAACAAACTTCTAAGAAGCCTGGGGATTTTTGTTGTTTTTTTTTCTTGTTTTTGATTTTGGATGTGCCACCGAGAACTCAGACTGTTTTAATGGCTAGCTCTCACTCTGTGTCTGCCAGGGATGGAGCTTGGCCCAATCCAACGTGGCTCCAAGCCTCTGTACTGAGACAGCTCAGGAGCTCACTTCTTTCCTGGTCCACTTTCTAAAAAAAAAATCTCTATGATATTTATATATATATATATCTTCTGTATTTCTTTTTTAAACAATTCCCCGTTACTGAATGAGAACAAACTATCAAGCATTACAATAATTTCTGGAATACTCCCTCTTCTGGAACATAGCTCAATAATGGAAATTAAAGGGAAAAAAACACCTACAAAACAGCTGGCACAAAGCACAAGGCTGAAGTCTTCACATTTTTGCTTTATTCCCTAAGAGCAGTAAAAGGCCCTCAGGTCATTGTTTTGAGCTTGCTCATGCTTTCATTTACATACTATTTGTATAAAAAAAAAAAGCCCAATTTGATAGTCTGATTTCTCAGACTGAAATAATGTATTAAAAGGGAAAAGCTGAAAGGGCATGCCAGCATTAGGGCTGGGGGACAAGGGAGACTAACAACAACAACAACAACAACAACAACAAAACAAAAACAAAAACACCTCTCTATTGTGACAGAGATTGTATTAGGCTCTTCTTTGGTCTCTGGAATCACAACTCCCCCATCCCCAGACACTCAGGGAGCACCCTTGATTTGTACCATTTGGTTCCTACATCATCTTTGTGGGGCTGAGCAAAGAGAAGGGATAGAACACTGTTTCTAAAAAGAAGTATAAAGCTACTTCAGAAACCGTGGGAAAGAGAGAGGGAGGAGGAGAAGAAAGGAGAGAGAGAGAGAAAGAGACAGAGAGACAGAGAGACAGAGATAGAGAGAGACAGAGACAGAAGGAGACAGAGAGACAGAAAGAATGTTTAAGAAAAAGAGCAGGTGATGAGATACACTGCAGCTAAGATGCTAAAACTTTGAAAAGAGTGGGCGAGGAAAGGAGTATCCTTAAGGAGCTGCACCATGTATGGGCAGAAATAACTCCCTCTCATGTCCCATGCCCTGAAGACAAGCTTCAGTGAAGACCTATATGGCTCTTCAGTGCTTTCTGTTCTGTTTTACTTCCGTTGAGGGGGACCAAATGCTAATCCTAGCTTCTGGATAGTCCAGTTCCAGTCAAGTAACAAGAGCTCTGTATGATGATCCCCCCAAGCCATGAAATATCCTCAATACACTCATGGCTTTGGTTGCGTGGAAAATTCACATAAGTGAGCACATCTTTAACAATATTAGATAAATTCGGTGCTATTGCATTTAAATTCCTAGAAATGTGCATCTAGAAAAGGTCCTTAGCTAAACTTCTGGGTCCCATATTTGGCATAACAAACCATATGGTGTTTGCAAAGATCTTTTCTTTCTGGCATAGCTAAGGTTGGGATTGGCATTATAACAGTCCTGGAAAACGAACCTTCAGATTCCAAGATTTTGACCAATTTTAGGTGAGCACTCTAACAGCTGCAAATAGCAGTGAGTCAAAGTTTCCAAAGCTCCTGTCTCTTCTGTATTTGAAAAGACATGTAAATGTGCTTGGAATGAGGAAAAGTGTGGTAACTGTACCAGGTTGTTAGGCGTTCTGAAAGAAGATCATTAAAATTTATTATTGTCATAATTTTCACAATATTATTCCCACACCACAAAAAGGGATGAAATTCTAGTCACGAGGAGGATCAGACAAATTTTAAAAAACTGTTTGAAGTGTTTTCACAAAAACTTTAGGGATTCTGGTACAAGGAGAAGCTATTTTACTCAAAGAAATAAGACTGCTCCGCTGGGTCAATGTGGCTAGCTAGTCCTGTCCTGGTATCATGTGGAATTAGTTAAAAGTTACTCCCACTGAGATCAGGCAGTACATCCCAATTTCAAGATCAAATAAAGCCCACTAAAACAGAGAAGCCAAAAATATGGAGATGATTCTTCCTGAAAATTGAAACCACCACAAATACTGCTAGCCATTTAAATATATTTGGGTTCTACATGTCTTTGGAAAATATTCAACTCTAAATCTGCTTTCAAAGTGCGTTTTACTACTACCGTGGGTTATTCATGTACATTTGTGATGCTAAATTAAAAGAAGCGATCTAGTCACCATTTAGGATGTGCATGCAGTCTCAGAGACTGTTCAGCCAGTCTCCAAGAGCATATGCCTTTATGAGGCTCAGAAAGGACAGAACCTGGTGATCTACCTCTTTCTTGGGGAGGATTGCACCAGAAAAGGCCTGAAAAGGAGAGCCTTGATTGCAATGAGCAATAATCCACACAGCTTCATTTTCTTAATCATAAAGCATCCGTAAAGGGACCACACATTTAAACCTCATCATAGATTTCAGCTAAGATAAGGATCAGTTAGAATAATTAAATATCTAAGCAGCCAGTTCTGGAAATCAGGAAGAAATGGAGTTATATATTCTAGTTATGGATGGTTCAAATATTGACAAACTATACTTCTCAGAATCCAATTTCCAAAAAGAAAAAAAAAAAAAAGAAAGAAATTAACATTTACTGGATGCTTTTCATGGTGTTCTCCATCAAGGTGTTCTCCACAGGACTACGGGAAGTGATTGCTATTATTCCCATTTTACAGAAAAAGAAATTCTAGGTCAAGAAGGAAGTAAATTGCCCAAAGTCATACATAGTTGATGAAGACGGAGGCCAGCTGTGAATTATATCAATTTTCCCTTACACCTTTAAACTGTCATATGCTTATTTATTTTTATCCTGTATCATCAAAATAGGTGATATTTTGTTAGGTCCCTATTTTTATCCTGTATCATCAAAATAGGTGATATTTTGATAGGTCCCTATTTTGTTCCAAAGATGACCACTGCTTTTGCCTCTAGTGTCCTGTCTTCCCGTGGGCCTGTGCTGTGTTGACTGCTGCTACTTTGCCCCATTCGAGGAACTGCTTTCTTTCCACCCACATTGTTTGACCTCTGCACACATATACGCTCAACTTCCCCATCCTAAAGTGCCTTCCTTAACTCTTCTCCCTCTAAGTACTGTTTTGTTTTTCTTTCCTTTCATACTTCATGAAAAGAATACTTCTTTCATTCTTTTCATACTTTGTGAAAAGAAGAGTCTACACTCCTGGCTTCTACTTTACATCCTGTATCATTCTGTAACTGGTCACATTCCAGTCTGTGACCTATTACTTCATAGAAACTGCTCTGGCAAAGGCCATATATACTGCATGATTTTCAAATTTAATGGCCTCTTCTCAGGCTTCATCTTTTTAAACTCTTTGAAAATTGGCCCTGTTAATCACTCTTTCTTGGAACCTTGCTTTCCTGAAAAGACTTTCCTAATTCTCTTCCAAAACCCACTGGCTTTCTTTCTTTCACTTGCTCCTCTATCTCCCTTAAACACTGGAGGTACTCATGTTTCCATCCTCTATTTTCTCTTCTTTCCACAGACTTGTCCTTCCTAGTTCTTTTAGTCTACACTCTATGCCTCGCCTGCTACCAGCATACCTGTATTCCTAGCCACCGACTCTCCTGAGCTCCAGGACTGTCTTTTCCAGTTTTGTTTGGGTATCTTCAAAGATTCCTCAACAAAACATGTCCCAAGCCAAACTCGTTTCCCCTCTCTGCTTTTGTCTAATCTTTTTCCTTTCTTGGTGAGTGGTGTTACTATTTGTCTATGTAGTCTAGGTGGTGAGGATCTCAAAATCTGTCTAGACACATGGACTCAAAGTCCTGGTGTCTCTACATCCTACATATCCTATGAATGAATTCTCTTTTCTTCATCGTCACTAGTCCAGCCCTTTAGCATGTCACCTGGATCAATGCAACAGCCTCCCAATTAGTTTCTCTGACTCTCGTCTCTCATCTTCCAATCTATCCTCTGTATTCCCATCCAATTGATCTATGTAAAACATGACGTTCCTCTGTAAATTTTCAGTGACTCCCATGAACTACAAAACAAGGCTTTAATAATCAACTGGCCCGAGCCTATCTTTCTAACCTAAGCTTTGAGAACTTGCCTTCACTTGTATCTATTAATTTGCCCTAAACTACTTTAATGCTTCTGTGGCTTAGCTTATGCTACTCATTTACCTAGAATGTCCTTCTTCCTTTGGTGTACCTGGTAAACTCCTGTTCACCACTCTTCAAGGCTCCCCTTCATACTAGTTATTCTTCGTCTTTCCCCAAACACCCCACCCCCAGTCTTAAAGGAAGAATTGTTCCCACACCTGTGTTCCCATACATCTCTTGATTATAGGACTAACCACAGAGCTTTACAGAGTCATTTGTTGACTCACTGCCCCACCATGAATCCTTCAAAGGCAGAGACTGTATTATTCATCTTTATAGCATCAAGGTTTAGTTCAGTGCTTGGACTATAGGAGGATGCTCAATAAATCTGTGTTAAATGAACAAGTTAATAGACCTTTTCCTGTTTGTGGTATTCAATTAGGCTGTAGCTTCATTATCATAACAATATGTGAAAAACACATGTTATATATCAAAGAATGTAGAGCAGCTTTTAGTGATACATATGGAGTTTAGATGTCTATTAAAATAGTTTTAAAATCTGATAGCTGTTAAATTTAGTGTGAACAATACATTGTCTATAATAAAAATAAATATAGCCGATGTCTGTCAACATCATGACTACTTTCCTTCAAAAAAATTCATTTGTCATGCTCCATTTTCACCATTCATTCATTCATTCATTCATCTACTCTTACATTCACAACATCTTTAGAAAAAAAAATTGAACTTAAACATTTTAGTTTGTTCCATCTACCAACATATTCTGTCTGCCCATATGTCTCTTGTCTTCCTACCTAACAGAGTTAGTGACCACTGCAGGAAGAAACTATCCAAGCTCATTAAACTAATTTTAATTCTATATTATTTCTTAAAAGTAGAGATTTCTTTTTATTATTCATTAAATCAGTCTCCTAACTAGAACTTTTTAAATCAAAAAAGCGAACATAGTATTTTGTGCGCTAATATTTTCCAAGGTACATTAGGCACTACATAACATAATGAAAAGTAAAATTTGTATCTGAGTGTATCATACTGCTAACCTTTATCCTCCTAGTCTGGAATGTCATTATCTTCCTGTCAAAATGAATTCCCATGGAAACAAGCCAGTTTTAAAAGACAGAAAGTGCCACACAATATGTACCTGTGCTAACGCTAAAGATATACTCAAAGTGTTCCTTTATTGCCCTTCGTGGAACAGAACATCTGACTGTAGGGTTCACTCCTGAGAGAATTCAGGGTGAGCTGCTGGTGGACTCACCTGGCGAGTTCTGGGGAGAGGACACTGGGGAGCCACGTGGAGACTGACAGTAGCTGGGGTGGAGTAAGGCATGTGGAGGCACATAAGACATTATCTCTTCTTCAAATAAACTGGGGAAAAACAAGAAATGAAATGCATACATTAGCCATGGAGGTGGGGAAAAGCCCTGTTACCACAATGAGAAAGACGGCTGATTTCCCATTTTGATCCATTTCATCCGAAGTCCAGTCCACACCCAAAGGGAGCACTTGTCCCCTTTTTCCTGCACATATTTCTTGGCTGGCTGTTGCAGCTTTTGTCAAACCTGTGGTTACTTGTCTATTCTCCTACCAACTCTAGAGAACATAATTTCTGTTTTGCCTCTTTAATACATGAGTTTGAGTTTACATGTTTGTTTGAAATCGTACCTCGGTTTTTAAATTTGGGAATAAGATTCAAACACAACAGACATTTGTTAAGAACCCATAATACATATACAAAGTATGTCCTATATCTTCATTCCAAGAAACGTATAGCAGGGTCTCAGCCTTCAAAGAGCTTAGGATTTAATTGGAGAGCTGAAAACAAAATAAAACTCTTCCTCAATAATTACAACTGCTAAATAATTAGCTCCCTCATTTACTGTGGCTTTATAATGGTTTTCAAATGTGAGCGTTTTGATGTTAGATTATTCAATCCTGAGTCTTCTTTCTCCACTATGTTGAAATTTCTGTTTCTAATATTCTTTCTAAAAGATAGTAAGCAGATATCTGATATCTTGGAATCCCATAATATCAGAAATATTATGATAAAGAGAAGTAGTATTGATTACAATCAGCTCAAATATACAAACACTTAACCAAACAGAATTAAAACAATAAGAGTTTATTAATTAAGAGGTGGAAGTAGGTTCACTTCAAACTTCCCAAATCTAGGAACCTGTTACTGATTTTCAGAAAATATTCAGAAAAAGTGGCAACAATTTAATTTTGCAGAGATTTGAGGATATGACTCCTAAGGGCCATAGCGCTGGTTCTCAACTGAGGCAATTTTACTCTTCCACCACACTATCCAAGGACATTTAGCAATGTCTGAGAACATTTTTGATTGTCATAACTGGATGAGAGGGCACTTTTAGCATCTGCTGGGTAGAGGCCAAGATGCTGATAAACATCTTACAATGCACAGAATATCTCCCTGCAACAAAGGCGTATCCAGCCCCAAATAGCAATACTTCTGAGGCTGAGAAACCCTGGGTTATAACAAACTAATAACAACATGAAAAGTCTTTCTCTTCTTCTTCACTCACAAGCATATGTCTGCTAGACCATTGTAGCAAAGCATTTTTAGACATGATATTTTTTAAAGCCATCTTTCCACTTTTGAACTAAAAAGTCAATAGATTTGGAAACAGAAGCAGTAAGCAATCATATCTGTAATACTAAATTAGCCCTGAAACAGTCATTTCTTTTTCAATAAATCAGTAGCCATTGGAATAATGTGAATTTAAATGTAATTACTAGGAAAAGTCCCATGTAACAGTTGCTACCTCAAAGATCTAGAAACCTATAATTAATTGAAGACTAGGAATTAGCATCCTGTCCTTAGACATCTACATCTGTGTCCCTTTGCTCCCTGATATTTATTGCTTCCTTTAAAGATAACCAATACTCATGAATCTTTCATATCACAAGAGAAATTTTTTACCTGAAAAATTTAATACATAAGAGATAGGGAATGATATAAAAACACATGATTCATATCATGTGTTTATAGTATTAATACTATATATTTATTATATATAGTATTAATAAATGTTAACATTATATTTTACTTCAAACACACACATATATAGATCTGTATATAGATGTACATATACATATCTGCATGTATGCAAATGTGTATATGAAGTCCTTTTTGTTCTCCTCTACCATTACTTCAATAGGTATCCTTCCTTCCATAGTTTTTTAGTTTGCAACATATATGCATAGATGAATATATAGTTTTGCCTTATGCACTGCTAAAAATTATAATAGCTATATGTATACAGCATTCTTGAACTTTTTTCGTTCAACAATATATTTCTGGTATCTGTCTATGTTGATACATAAGGATCTAGTTTCTTGCTTTTGTCTGCTATGCAGTAGGATATTCTTTGAACAAATCAATTTATTTATCCCTATCTCTTCTGACAAATATTTACTTTTTCCCCTGTTTTGTGCTTTTATCAATAATGGTACAAGGAACACCCTGTATATATCAACTTACATATATGTTAAAGTTTTTTTAGTATAAGTATGGTATATATCTAAAAGCAGAATTAATCAGTCATAATGCAGATGTCTTTTCAACTATACAAGATACTATCAAGTTGTCAATCCCACCAAGTCCAGACAATATGAGACCTCCTATTTCTCACTTGGTATTATCAGGTTTTCTGACTTTTTTCAAATCTAATAGTGTGAAATAGTATCTCATTACTTGAAATTGCATTTTATGATTGCTAACATCTTTCCATAAGCTTATTGGTTATTCTTGCTTCAATTTCTATGAAATGCCTTTTTATATCCTTGACCTATTTTTCTTTTGGGTTTTCTTCTTCTAAATTGATTTTAAGGCATTCTTTATGTATTCATGACATCTTTGTTTTATGTGTTGTGAATGTATTCTTCCACTTTGTTACCTTTTTTTATGTCTTTATATGTGGTGTCTTTCATTATATGAATTTTAAAATTCAAATGTAGCAAAATTTAACAATCATTTCCTATATATGCTCTGAGGGAGGCACATTTTTACATGAGTTGAATTAGTGAAAGATCATATAAAATAGAATAATCAATAACAAATACAAAAAGGTCATTTCAAAACTCTTGAGTTTTATCATACTATATTGGAAAATATCCTTACATGGGTTTATTTTGAATTGAATCTTTTCCTATAGCCACATCATCTCTACATTGCAACTTGCTGATAACCACATCCATTTGTACCAGGAGTGACTTTCTTTTTAAGAAATAGACAAGTTTAAAAACAGACACAAAGTCTTTCTCTATGTAAGCAACAAATTCATTGCTTGAGTTTATAGTCACTGATTCAAATGACTCAAACTTCAAAATAAAATAAAAAAGAACTGAGGCTATCCCAAAAGGTTTCAATAATCATTAAAAATTATTTATTAAGCATACACATTTAATACACTGTATCACTGTGTACAATTATTAAAATAATAAATACATTTAATCACCCTAATAAGTTTAGAATTGAATAACATCATTTATAATAATTATAGAACTATTATATAAAAGTGAATTTCTCATGCTTCTTTCAAGGCCTATAAACTTCAGAGAACATGCTTATTTCCCTGAATGGGAGAAAATGTAGCCTTGCTCTTTATGTACATATACATATATCAGTTTTCAAATATTTTAAAATTCTACCACAGAACACATAGAAAGTCATGCAAACTGTGGTGTTTACCAAAGTACAAATATTCTAAGCTATATTGTAACTTAAAATATTTAGAACTATACCATCTAAAGATTATTTAACTAAGGACAGGTGAATGGTAATCATGATTTCTATTTTATAATCATTATTGTTTTTACTAATACCAAAGCAGAATTCTTTAGTTTAAATGAAAAATCCTTGATTTCTGGAATGAAGCTATAGAGTCAGAATTTTATAACAAAACTGACTATTATATTACCAAGCAAACTATGGTAGAAACATCATACTCCATATTAACTGACCAATAGTCTTCCTGACCGTCTAGCATACTATATCCTGTTTTCAGAACTAGTTCAGTGCATCATAGTCAAGGGTCACCCTCTAAAGTGAAAAGTAACCTCCCTCCCCAATAGGTCTTGTTCAGAATCAAGTGAAATCTTTCTGGAAAGTGATTATATCCCTTTGAATTATATTCCAACTATCCAGTAAAGGTAAGTAACTTTTTGGCTTTAGTTTTACAAATACGTAAGTAGTTAGAAATAGTTAGGGTCAAGATCATTATGAATAACATGAATGAGATTATTAGCACTTTGGTATAAATAAAACACTGCCTGATAATGGCTCAACGTGACTTTCCTTTTAATTCTGTGGAGGTTACAGTGGTGGGTGTCCCAGTCACTGGACAGAGCAAAGCATTATTTCACTCTGGCCTCCTACATTTGAAGGATAATGTTAAAAATGAAAAAAGGCTTTTGAAAACTTGCTATGTTTCTCTTCTAAACTACTCTAAAATTTAAAACCAAAGCTGATCTAACCATCAGGAAAGAAAAGACAATAGGTCAGTTTTATGAAGGACTATCAAGCTGGCCCTGAATACCAGTGACCAAATTTCAACTCGATCTGATTTCTCAAACCTAAACTCTCAAAACCATAAAGCAAATAAATAGTATTGAATCAGCAAAAGGAGACAAAGCATATTTTGAGCAAACAAATTTGAAAGAAAATATAAACATGACCTCTTTTACTCTGGAGGAGTAAGCTGTATATACCCTTCTGTTCTATTATGGAACATTCCATTCAAGAAACTCTACAAACATTTCCTTTCTCTAACCCCACCTTCTTTACCTTCTTATCTCAGGGATAAGAACTACAATCTGAAATGAATGATCACTAACCCAGTATCTGGTAGTTCCACAGGTCTTCAAGAATAAAGGAGACCTTTTTAGGCTACCAATACTGTCATATTATTTTCTAAAATGTTCCATTATTTCTGATGACTGGAGACCTTCTACTTCAAGAACTAGTGTTACATACCTCAGCAACATAACAAGGTCTGCATCACTTGAAAGGCGCACCAATCCTGGGGTCCCTTCAGTTCGTATAAATTGGATCTTCTCCCTATTTAAGCAAAGAAACAGCTCACAGCATATGTGGTAGACTTTTGGGACATAACTCAGTACTTTAGGCACCATTTAAAAAAATAACGGTCACAACATTTTTGCGGTACCTATTATGCGGCAGCTACTGTGTGATACCCTAGTAATACACATAGTCCTTGCCTTCAAGGAGAACCTCAGGTGCATCAACATTGCCCAATCCTAATGCTGGGAAAAGATTCTTTTATTGCTTTCATTATTTTGCAGCCCCAGTCCTACCTTAGGTAGTAGTATCATTCAACCAATAAATCTCAGTCTCTGCTTTGAATTAAAGCTTGTTGTGGGCTTGAATCTAAACAATAGTCTAGACCATTAAGACTGATTCCGTTATTCCAAAAAGTGAGAGTGTAAGGGTATTCATCTCTTTTCCTGAGGGTATACTTCTAAATTATGTGTGATGAGCACATTCCTACTTGGAAGCAGACAGTATCTATGCATTATATACTCAATATAAAAGCATACAGCTGTTTCAAATAAGTGAAACTAGGAAACACTTTCAGTTACTACAGCTGGTGAAATAGATTGTGTGCATACCTGTGTACATGAATATATACTTATGTAAACACATATCAGACACAACAATATGAGATATTTCTATCATTATTTTATTATAGATATATGTGATACACGTGTTAACATGTTTTTTTTTGTTTGATGAGTCATGTCATTATTTTCGATTCTTTACATGAATAAAATTTTAATAAAAATTTTTCTAGTTGCTTCCCCCTCATTTACATAATGTTATTTCAAAGCATACCATATTAATTTGTATTAAATGAGAAAAAATAAGAACATAAACTATGGTACTGAAAGCAGTACACTTGATAGGAACATAGGGGCCAACACAAGTAAGCAATTTTTAGTGCTAATGACAAATATTAGGATTCCTATATACTATAAAATAGCAATCTCTGATGTATTTATTTATTTAGATTCAGTTCTTATCTATAAAGCATTTTTATATGATATTTTCTTAAAGTTCCACTGCATTTTAGATTTCCAAATTCTAAATTCTCTGCTTGAAGGCAATGAGGTAGAAAGCAAGATTTAATTGTTGAGATGAAAAATTCCCTAATGCACAGAAAAATCAATTGATTTGTCCTTAGTCACAAAGCTTGCTAGGAAAAGAAAAGAAAACAAAACAAAAACAGAGTTCAGTCCTCGGCTTTTTCTAGCTAGATCCATTTTATACAATACGTTAGCGTATGAAGCAACTAATCTTTGATATTGCCTAAGTTTTTTTCTGTTCTTCATATATATGTATATAAAACAAATGGCAGACACATACGTTAAGGAATTGTTCAGAAAAGAAAGGCCAGCCTCTTTGCTTAAAGTTATTTCAGTTTGAAGGCTTGAACCAAGCAGAACATTTGCCCTGAAGCTTTACAATCACATGTCTGAAGCATATGACGGAAACCAAGGCTCACTATCTGGCGATTGATTTTTCGATAAGAGATATAAAAGCTTTTAAAAAGCTAACCTAAAGAAAAGTTATCCTAGAGAAAAAAAAAGAGCAATAACTTAACCAAAAAAGTACTCCTATAAGAGTCAGTAACAATATGCTTTGATCTTGAAGAATCAAAAGCTATCTCCAACAAATACACAGTTTATCTCCTTAGTCTCTCATCACAATGAATCAGGCAAACAGCAAAACCAGAAAACAAACAGGCTGAGCACTCTCCTTCACTTCTTTAAATTGGAGCTACTCAGAGCAGGTGGAGTGATGACAAAGACATCATGCTCTGGACTGTGGCTTGTATGTTTCCTGTGAATAAGAAAAGGATCATAGCTTCCTGAGTCAAAAAGATGACAGGATGAGGAAAGGGAAAGACACCAGAGGAAATATACCAACTGGGCAACTTTTCATCACTTTCCAGATATTAACTCGTAAACAGTGAAGGCAAAGGATCTGATTTTTTAGGCAAGAACATACCAGAGGTAGGCTGAGAATAGCTTTCTACCAGGCCAGCTAACTCATCACAATGGCAAGCCATGAGTCATATGCTTCCAGGAACAAGACACTGGAGCACGTCATATGAGGTACATAATACCACTAAGTACTTTCTTATATTAACATTCATTTATTCTTTCAGCAAAGTAGACACTTTCTGAGTGTCTACTATGTGCTATACATAGTATCGCATACTGACAATCCAACAGATGGTAATCCAACAGATGACTTCTTTCTCAAAAGGTCATGGCACAGTGGAAGAGAGAAAGTTAGTAGACAATTCTAATATTACATGAAAATATTTAAATTGTTCCATTCACTTACCTGAACTCTGTATAGGCCTTATACCACCCCTATTCTATAAAGTCCTTTCCTAAAGTCTTTTCATGTAGAAACACAGAAGGCATTGGTCAAGAGAACAGATCAAGGCTGAGCACAAGAGAGAAGTTAGCAAATATCCCCAGAAATGTCACCAACCTTTACTGAGAAAGAGAAAGAGAAAAAAACAAACAAACAAAAAAAAACCAGGAACTACTTCTTGGTTAACAAATATCTATTTGCCTAATAATATACAGACTAGTATTTCTCAAACTGGTGTCCTTGTCTACTAGAAATCTACAGACATAATCTTGAGTTCTGGGATAATTTAAAATTTTTTCTGTTTTCACTTTGTTGATCAAAATTGCTAACAATTTTGGATAATATGCCTACTGAGGTAGGCATATTTTGGATAATCTAGGTAATATTTATGACTGAATATTACCATATGACTTTAGCTCCCATGTTTGCATTTACAAGACAGTTGGTGCCAAGTGATTAGATATAAACTTTCAAAGTGTCCGTGCCTGGCCCTTAAGTCATTATCAGGACTTTAATGTTAAATAAGGTAACAATAGTCCTTGTCTGCCACTCATGAACAATTCCCTTACCAATTAAAAGCATAAAGGTTTCATTTTGCAGTACTAATTTGCATAATGACAATGATGAAGTAAGGATAAGTAATGTATATATAAATTGCCAGAGGCTAAAAAGAAAACAAAATAAAGGGACTTAAAAAAAAAGTAAATTAAGCATTTATACTAAAGAAAGCATAAAAGATGTCATGATTCACTCTAAACAAAAATTTTACAACAGTTTACAAAGAGAAAATTTGGCAGTAGAAATATCACAGAGTACATTTGATATATTTTTTCTTCAGCATTGTATTTGGGGGTGCATTATTCAATGAACTGGTTTGTCAAAACGAATCAGTAGATAATAATAAGCTATTTGTTAAGAAAGAAAAATGATGAGCATGATAATGCCACAGATGCATGTGATAGACCATTAGATGCAAAATCAAACCAATCACATCAAACACAAGTGAAACAAAAAGCATAAATATTTCTTTCCATTGACAATGGTCTCGATATTGGTGATTTGGCTTTTGAGAAACAAAATCTTCTCACATTAATATCATTGATGCAAATATTACTGGTTTTTTAAGTTTTTACTTAAAAAGTCTTTTGGCTTTATAGTTTAGAAAAGCTATAAGGATAAGAAGTTTATGCATATTTTATATTTGTACATCTTTATGTTTCATTAAAACAAAAGTGATTAAAGTCAACATTGTTGATCTGCAATATTTTTTTTTCCTTTTGGAATAGAAAATAACAGATTTTCCTTTTAGAATAGAAAATAACAGGCTTCTAACAAATTTCCGTGAGTTCACTTAGTGTCTGAAATAAACCTAACAAGCTTGAGGATTATTGTTAAAGATACACATGACTGTTATTAGGGGGATATTTGAAAATTACATTAATATATTTACTCAAGTTTATTTTATAAATTTATAGAGTTATAAGGAATCCGTGGCAGTCCTCTAATTTCTTTTTTTACTGCCCTCACCTTAATGAAGAAATTCTATTCAATTTTCGTGGCTTCTAATGAGGGTTAAGATTATATTCAAATAAAATTTTATCATTTGACCTTCTCTACATGGGTATGTTTCCTTCTCTGTGCCCTTCAGCATAAATTCCAGCTCTTCCTCCTTTGGACCTTCTCTCAGGGCCACTCAGTTACAACTTCAGTTCCTTTTAAAACGCGAGTTTCTTGAGGGCGAAGCCCTCTTCTTTCCCGAATCTATTCAGTGTTTTGAATAAACTATCTTGCTATCACTTCTTGTTGTCGCAGCGAAAAAGAGAATCAGAAAGCTGACATCAGATTATTAACTAAAACAGGACCCATTGAGGGAAGTTCAAAGACAGGTAAAGTGGTAATCTTCAAAAGAAAACTCACAACTGTTATAACAAGATGCTTTAACTGTATAGTGACAACCTCAGGGAAAAGCTGCTGGCTATGGTTGTCCCTCAGATGCCCATAATATTTAGACTTTTGTAACCACTTCCTCCAGGCCACAAAGCACCCCAGAAGATAAACTCTAGCAGAAGATCATTTGAGGACAATGAACATAGTCTCGAGACCGGAATTCCCACAGAAAATACTCTCATCGAAACCAACCAACATTTTAGTGAAGTTAAAGAAGGGCACATGATCAAAAACAATCAGAAGCAGCAATGCCTCTAAACCACAAAACTCTCTGGATTGCAGATTGTGCACACACATGGTTCCTGTAGACACAGTGCAGTAAAAGCTGCCTGAGGGCAATTTTAGAGAAATCCCCATGAATTCTCTAATTGTATAAAATGAAGAAAGAAAAGTTAGCATTGATCATTCACACTTTTTATTTCAATCAAAGGGTATGGTCTGACTTGAAGGATAGAGTCAAGCAGTAAAAAGATCAACTTTTCTTTCTACTTCCCAAGATATAGGTTAGATTTGGAAATATAGGTCCATTATGGTCATATGATTTTTATGGACACACAGAATTGACATTAATGAGCTATAAGTTTCAGGGAAAAATTTGTTGTAAATAGATATAAATAAGTTCTTTGATTAGAATTTAAAGAGTTACTTAACTCTCTTTGCTGGTTTCCTCATTTTGAAATAAGTATAGTTACAGTACGTGCCTCAAAGGATTGTAGAAAGGATTAAATGAATGAATACAAATAAAATACTTAGCATGAAACCTTTTACATGGTAGAATTCAATAATTTTTAGCTATTGAATATATTATTAGATAGGCTTCATAATTACTTATTCCTTTTTCAATAGACAGTATAATTTATTGAAAATAGAGCCAAATTAAATGCCTTATGACCAACTTCCCTGTTTTTGTTGTTGGCAAGTTGTTTTATTTATGCTGTTTACCTTGGTTAATTCCACAAATATTTATTGAATATTTCTATGATATGCAGTAGACAAGATACTGGTCTCTCTATAAAACTGAAATAATGCTATGAATACCAAAGAGATAACACATATGAAGGCTTTACATTTCTCATAATTCAATAGATAATGAAAAACATTATTCTCAATACAGCAAAATTCTATATGAAGCAAAACCAATATGGACTCTAAAAGAGGAGTTTTGTTATTATATACAAAAGAACTTGGTTATAGACATCTTACCTAAGGCATTCTAACAGCTTGAACCCTCAGTCCATCATTATTCCGAGGAATTAATATCTAGGATATACTAGGAATTAATATCTAGAATATACTGGAAGGTATAACTAGATTTTATTTTCTTATGAATTATAATATTCTATTATGCATTTGATAATAGGTGTTTTAACTGAAAATATATGCAGGAATTGAAACTATGTTATACCTGCCTGTAGTTTTATTTTAAAATAACTATATATTAAAACAAACAAAAAAATTGGTTGATGTGAAGCAATTAGAATGGATAAGCCAGTTAAACTGCATATAAAGGGAGAGATAGGGACATGACAGTGTTTTTAAACAGTGATATAAAATGTAAAGGCAAGAAAAAAAAAACTTAAAGTACTAATTTCTAGAAAATAGTACTATAAAAACCAATATTTTCCTACATTTTGGTAGTCTTATTTAGAAGACTTAAAAATAAAGTCCACCCACAACAGAAGCAAAAACACAAAATACTTTGGGAAAATCTAGACAAGAAACAATGAGTTCCTAAATAAATAAACCAGAAAGTTTTATTGTAAGAAATGGAAGGGTTGGATATGTGAAAAAATGTTACAGTTATAAAAGAAAAAAATAGAAAACTATAAATATTTTAATTGTATCTATAGTAGCTTCAAAATAAAAAACAATCACCATCATAATCCCAATGCATTTTAAAAGTTGAGAACATTATTCAAAAATTCATATCAAAACTCAAAAAAATGCTATGTGCTAGAGAAATTTAGCCAAGTTTTCAAAATAAATCATTATGCTGTCATTTCCTAGATCTAAAATGACATATTAGAACATACAAAGATGTATAAGTTGTATTAAAAAGATAGATTCTGTATGTTTAAATATGTGATTTTGCATAATGGAAAAGTAGCAACTTGACTTTCAGAATAAATTGTTTTAAGTGTTATCATCAAGTCCCAAATATGGGACTTAAGTGCCTATGAAATTGATTGATTTACCACATATTTGTCAAACACTCACTCTATGCAATATAATATGTGATGTCCTATGAAAATTAAAAAGATAAGTAAGATATACCTTGACTTCATATACCTTGGACTTGATTTGGAATATATGTCTATAAGAATAAATATAGTAGAAAATACAAGATGTTTTTAAACACTTTAAGCACAGATTGTACTATTATGCCATTTCTATTATAAACTATAAAAGTCAGACACATAGGGTACCTGATTCTTAGTACAATGGCACCCTGATGGGTATGCAAGAATGTTTTCTGAAAAATATGTCCCCAAAGAACTGAAAGTAATCATTTATTCAATGGGATGTATAATAGTATCCATTTGTATGTAGGACAATGTATATGAAACAAGGAGATTTTAATTTTAGCTTAGTTAATTTTTCTGAAGACAGTTTCCATGACTATTTAAATACATTGAGAGAGACAAAAAAGAAAAAAATAAGCATTATTAATGTAGGGAGATGCATATTTTGATTGTTGTGTAAGAAAGGCTTCTGATTCACTGATAATTTAGCAATAGATCTAAAAACATGTAAAAAGCAGATTTCATTAAAACTATTTTGTGCTATCATAAATGATAATGCAACATGCACTGTTTTTATGATTTTAGAATGGCTTATTATCCTTTTGAATTTCAGGAAAGCATTGAGGCTTGATTCAGTACTGACATTTTTCTTTGGTCTACATAGAGTCCATTTCTGATGAACTACTATACTTCAGCAGAAGTAAATTTATGCTATTTGACCAAGTAGCCCAGGTGTTAGCTGAGATTAATATTTCCAGTGCAATATTAAATGTAGAAAAATTCACTTGCTAAAAAATGGACAAGAAATAGACAAGAAAGATGACATCTTGCAGAACTCTTTTCTTGATAAATACAACAGAATATAGCAAAAATTAATACTGAACAGATATACCTAAAATATGACTATTCTTCATGCTAGAAAATGGTTTGCAAATCCTTAATGAACTATTTGTTAGCAAGAAAATACAACTCTGGCGAAATGTTCAGTGGATGAACGAACATGTTTATAAGGTAGGAAATCTTTCACAGTTATATCAGGGAACTATTTTATGGGAAAATGACTTAATAAACACCTGAGTATGATACTTTAAAAGAATTTAAACTAATTTTAGCTATAAGAATTTTTCTTCTGGGCCTTTTTAATCTTAAGTTGATTGACTATCCAGTTAGTATAAGATTCCATGCATGAGAAATATGAAAACAAGATACATATGATAAGTATGTCTAAAACCTATAAACAAACATAAATTAACAGGCCTATTAAAAAAAAGCATGAGTAGCAATCATTCCTTTTACAGAAGCCATAGACTAATAGATGACATGGTGTAAGAATCTATGTTCCTTACAGTCCTAGGTAGCAAAATCCCAAACTTCTCATGAGATTTACAAGATTAGTTGTCTGTGAAGATGTTTTAATACACCTTTGGATGTCTTCTGAAATGTTATCTCAATGACACTGGGCCATGGTGTTTTGATTCTCAGTCTTT
>NW_006442484.1:60211254-60224704 GCF_000325575.1 Pteropus alecto
GGCTCAGGTCTCCCTGTAGACTTGGAGCATCGTATACAAGTAAAAGATTTTAGAGCAAAGCTTTCTGTAGGAAACAGCATGAGCACAGCACTGGAAAGCCTTCTTACACAGAAGTTAATCACGGAACTCAGGAGACTCTTTCAGTGTTTTAACTATACCCACAGGCTCACATCATTCCACTTATTACATGATCAATCTTAGGAATAGTGGTTTTGAGAATCAGAGTAATTTATAGGCAAATTACTTTAAACTGTGTCTTTGTGACACAATAAGGTAGAACAGACTAATATAATATTAATTTAAATTTGTTATATGCTGCTTACATAGTACTAAGTGCTTTAAATAAATTATTTCATTTAATCTTCAAAAAGACCCCGCAAGTTAGAAATTCCTATGTCCATCTTACAGATAAGGAAACTACAATAACTTTGGAGGGGTTAAATGCTTCATTCAAAGGCATCTGGAAAGTAAATTACAGAGTCAGAATTCAAACTGTCTGACCCTAAACCTGAACTCTTAAGATGTATATTCTACCACTTCCTAAGAGCCATTATTAATGCTGGTCTCCCAGTGAGAGACAGACCAGAACCATCCAATGACTATTACTACGTGGTGTCGATAAATTATTTTATCAGGTGCTTTTAATTATACCTATCTGAATGGTCCATAGGAAAATAATAGTTCCAATCCATATTTCCTGTTATCTAAATGTAGTACAACAAAGATAAAAAATTTGTCATGTTGATTTCAGACATACGAATGAGCAGTGAACAAATTAGGAGAACACTATGAGAGAGGGCCAGGCAGGTTGTAACAAGAAAATGCATAAGGATCAGCAGAAGTAAATTTATGCTATTTGACCAAGTAGCCCAGGTGTTAGCTGAGATTAATATTTCCAGTGCAATATTAAATGTAGAAAAATTCACTTGCTAAAAAATGGACAAGAAATAGATTAGAAATTTTGAACACCAGGGTTTATTTTATAAAAGTCAGCTTTTGGAAACTTTAATTTTTTATTTCATAAAATTCTGTATTGTTTGAAAATATTACAATGGCATGTGCTATTTTTAAAATGAAAAAAAAAAATAAGAGTATAATTGAGCAATAACATAATTCCAGGGCTTTTAAAACAAGATAATGGAAAGAAATAGGTCATAGTCTGTGTTGCTTCTTTTCTGGTGAATCCTGAGATATGTATCTATTTGTCTTTTGCAGCTCAGAATTTCTTGACTTCCAAGTTACTAATTTACTATTGACAAAAAAATGGAATGGATCAATTTACCAGAATAAAAAAAGTATCACAGATTACATCCTCATAGCAAGAGAACTTATTTAGGAAGCACTCAAGGAGGCAATCTGCCTGGAGCTCAAAATAATTACCATTGATGCCTGGGAAAAGCAGGACTAGTATAGGGAATAGCTTTAATGGCTGGACCTAATAATCACACAAGAGGCGAAATTCTCAATTCTTAATTCACTTTTATAACACTTAGATTCTTATTCATAAAACCATGCTATACAAATACTGATAGCAAAAATTTTACTGAATTTGTATTCATTACATTCACCTATAAAATATTGCTAAAAGGTTGTTTTTTTAATTAATATATTTGTTTTCAGATAAAATATTAGAACATTTGATTCTAGCTTTTATGTTAATGTCACAGCATACAAAAAGCTTCTTAGTATGATTACTGTCTTTCAATGAGAACCAATAGTAAGATATAGGAATCCAGTGGAGACAATACCCATTTGATGGAGGTGGTACTGACTTTAGGGTACTGATTTTTCTGAGGAAATAACCTCCTCTAAGGTTAAAAAAAAAAAAAAAAGACGACGACTTCTTAGCATTCACATTTGCATAATAGATAAGGTTAGAGGGAGCAGTGATTTAAATATGAGAGCTGGAAGCAAAGCCATATCCCATTGCATGGAAACCACAGCCATTCTGCAGGGAAAGATACATTACTGGAGTCTCAGGAAGAGGAGCTACATATGGATACAAACTAGATAAACTGCTTGTTATCCTCTGGTTTAGGAGGAATCACAAGCATAACAGGAAAAATTCAAAGTAAAGAGTTATACCTATTTGACTTTTCCAAGGGCTAACACTTTTTCTCATCACATTGTGAAGAAAATAAGAAGGGATATTTCTTTAAAATGGCTGTGCTGTGGAAGAGGAAGAATGCACACAGAGCTACTGTGCTACTGAGAAGCGTTGCTCGGGATATGAATATAAGGGTCACAGTTACCTTTGACACACTCAGTAGTTCTATTCCATGCATAAATCTCATGTCAAAAATATCATTGAAACACGAGATTAAAGAACCCCAGCTGGTTCCCTACCCCTGCATTTGTGGGAATGCTTCTTATAATGTGGTTTTTAACTATTTGAAACAGAATGTTCTCTTAGATAATACAAACTTCCCCATTATGTTGTTATGATAAGTAAAATGCTTAACTACCAAAAGCTTTTCAGAAACTAAAAGTGCACTGTATACACATTCTGTGTAAGAAGAATGGCATTATCTCACCGATTTAAGTTCCTACTTCCCCCTACTTGTCATGACTGCCTATGATTTTTATGGTCAAATTCTGTAATCAGTTTTAGAAAGTATAAATAAAACTTATAAATAAGTTTTGGAATAAGATGGAAATTTATTTCAAAACCTATCAAATAATTTAGCAACTGATTACCATGTGAGATCTTCCTTAGAAGAAAGACTGTGCTTAATTGAGGACACTGGAATCACTAAAAAATAAAAATCTTCAGCAATCTTTAGGAGATTAAAGACTTTTAAGACTCTAAAAAACAGAAAAGAAAGAAAAACAAAACCAAAACTGGAAGCTACCAAATGGAGTCTGCAGCTTTTCCCTTTGTTAGGATCTGTTAAGGTTCTGTCAAGTTGTTAAAGAATAATGATAATGTTGGGTGGCCTGTTCAGGTAGATTAAATCACCTGATTTCTCTGAAAGTGCAGATTTGAAGATATGTTACATTCGTGTAAATAATAATGTGCAGAGCAGAGCAAAAGTAAAAACTTTGAGTTTCCACTTTCTTGTTCTTTTTTGTGGGGGATGGGGGTCTTTCAGAAGAACAGATATTGATTAGAAGTGCGTGTATATGCGTGTGTGTGTGTGTGTGTGTGTGTGTGTGTGTATTGTGTCTGGAGTTGGTAGAAAAGAGAGAAAATAGAGTTCTCCTTATTTTATGATTAGCGCAAGAGGAGGGATTTTGTTTGTTTGTTTTGCTTTGTGGCCCAGAGTCTCTAATATCTCTCATTAGACAACTGAGGAGCTCATGTCTGCAGTTTTATTAACTGGAAGTTCTTACACAAGATTTTCCTGGGGATCACAAATTACTGAGTGGATGCCGTAACATACAAATATACAAAATGATAACTTGTATCATTTTTATAATTTTTTTGTGATTTAGAATAGAATTCTTACCAAGTTGGTAAAGCACTGAAACTTGAGTTAGATGTTAACTAATGTGAAACTAGGATTTCTGTATAAGCAACTTTTATAGTGTCATACTTGAAATTATATGTAGCTTTAGCCTTTAGAAACTTTAGAAGGTAATGGTAGCTTTAAAGATATGAGAGACTGACAGGGTTGGAGGGTGGGTGAAACAGGTGCAGGGAGGGGATTAAAAGGTGCAAACGTCCAGTTATAAAATAAATAAGTCATGGGGATGTAATGTACAACATGGCGACTATGGTTATAATACTGTGTTGAAACTTGCTGAGAGCTGATCTTAAAAGTTCTCATCATACAAAAAAGTTCTGTAACTGTGTATGGTCATGGATGTTAACTAGACTTACTGTGGTGATCATTTTTCAGGATATATAAATATGGAATCATTATGTTGTATACCTAAAACTAATATAATGTTGTATGTCAATTATACCTCATTAAAAAAAGCTGTGAGAGACTGAGAACATCACAAAAAGGATATTCGGTAATTTATTACGTATATATACACACACACGTACATACATACATTCACTATATGAAAAGTGCTATTCTAGATATTTGAGTAGTAAGGAGGAGAAATAATTATGAGTTGAGTAACATCTTTATTTGTAATGAGCTTATAATCTAATTGGAAATGAAGCATAAAGACCTGAAAAGTCTAATTAAAGCAGAAAAGTCACATAACCAAAATAGTAAGAAGGACAACTCAATTTGTTACACGATTAATTATCAAATTAGTGTCTAGACCAGAGCTTATTACACCTGGCTGTGCCACTGAAATTATATGTTTTTTAAACTTTAAATGCTTGAGCTCTGTCCCAGACCTGATTTAAATTTCTGGGCGGTCTGTGGGAGGACAGGGGTTATAAATTCAGAGGCAACAGAGAAGTTGTGGGAGATAAGACCTGGTATTTTGTACTTTATAAAACTCCCCAGGTGATTCTGATGAAAACATTTGGCACAACTAAGTCGAGTAGTATTTGTGAATCACTGCTGTGAGTCAGGATGGCATGATTGGGCAAACATATTTCTACCAGTAAAGGTGGCATGAAAATCAAATGGGCTTTGAGTTTTATCAGATTTTCAGCATTAACTCATCATTTTTCCATCTCGCTGTAACACTGAGGTTGAGCAATACCAACCTTGATCATGAGAACAAGAGTTCACAGCAGAGCTGAACATCTTCATGTAGGGGCAGCTTGTGTCAAGTTTTAAAGGAAAGATCTTTCTTTCCCAACACAGAAAAGAAAAACTTGCCAGGGAAAAGGAACAGCATGTATTCCGGAAAGTAAAACAGAGCTTGAAGCACGATGTATTGCAAAGTTGTTTAAAAGAGAGGGTTCATGCAGAGGAACACTGGACTATGGAGAGTATCAGATTCCCTCCTTGGGTTCCACTATGTTTTTATTATGGAAAAATGTGACTACCAAGTCTAGGATTTAATAAGTCTCAATTCAATAAACTCTATGTTACTTTTGTTTACTCAAGCTATACTCAAAAAGGTTAGTGTCTTATTATTTTCATTATAATCTGCACATCTAGGGGACATTCTTGGCTGTGAATTTTCGTTTCTTTTTCATAACCTTTAAAGAGGGTTCTAGGTTCTATAATTAATTTTTATTCAATCTTTGTACTTAATAGAGAAAAGCCAGGACTACAGTGACCTGGTGTCGATGACATAAAGTATCTGTTACAAGATGACTTTGTTCAGAATGACAGAAAGAAAGAGTGAATTTCCAAGAAGATTATCATTGTACTGAAGATTTAAGAGTTGGGCTTACACGACTTGAACCAAATGCCGATATTATGGTTACCTGAGTGAGTGATTCCTGGTAAGATCAGGTTGGCGTTCCTGTAGAATTTCGAAGATATTGGGTTGGCGCAGAAACGCAACAATCTTGTCATTGTAAGCTGAAAAATCAGAAAATATAACAATATTTTAAAAATCTGGTATTAGTTTTGTGCATATAAATCCAAACTTTAAAAAATTAATTTTTCTGGTAAATATTCCTTGTACTCAAAGTCAAAGTTTGGAGCCGCTACATAAGCTTAAGTTCCAGTTTGTGTCTACCCCATTATATGAGAATTGGACATAGATTTATTAGGTGTGACTTACTTAAGCACTCATTAAACTCATTTGATGAGCCGTATGTCATCAAATTGCAAATGAGATCACAAACAAGATTCTAGATACTAATTGTTTTAAGCTAATGCGTACCAAAATCAACTTTATAAGTAACTGTTAGAAATGAAAAACTATCTTCTGATTAAATATCAGCCACATAGAAATCCTAGTTCCGTCATGACTCTTGTGTTCATAAATATGATCAAGAAATATGGCTTACCTAAAGTAATAAATGGTCAAACAAGTATAATTCTTTGGGCATTTGCCAGTTCAAATTTAGTTGCACCATGCTGCCTACCTATACACATTTTAGTTAAATATGAATAAACTTTTTTAAAAATACTATTTGCTGACATGGAATCTCACTGTTAAATTCAAAGTGTCCCTAACTACATATTTCAGCATATATCAATAATAAAACTGCCTTTATAATTAAAATTTGTCAATGATTTTTTCACATTCTATCCACGATCAGATACTAGGTAACGTTTTGAGCAACAATTTTATAGTACTTTAAAATTCTGTGTTCAGTATTTACTATCCTCTTAGTAATGACATAATAAAGCAAAATCTGCTTACTTTGACCCAAGAATTTTCTTATCTAGTGGCTGTCAAACTCCTTTAAGCCATGGGCATTACATTACATTTCATGGTAAAGTTTTTCTTAAAAAAGTTAACGTAAAAACAGACAAATGGAGAGCTGTTCAAATTTAAGATGGAGCAGGGAGTTCCTATGTTCCCCGGCCAGCCTGTCCGCTCCACCTGCCTTAGGGATTCAGAGTTTGACAACTGACCTACTTCGACCTTATCCTTTTAATAACAATTAAGCTGTTCTTCAGGCTTATTTGCCCACAGCCATTTATTTTTATTTTACAATTATGCTCTGAAATTTGCCACAAAAATCCTTAAGGATGTGCTATCATTGCTTTTGTATTTCGTGAAGTGCCTACAGGCTCACATCCCACTGAAATTTTGTCCAACCATTAATATATATCAAGAATATGCTTAACCAAATGCCTAATTTGAAATTACCACATAGTATAGTTGCCTTAAAGACATTTTTCTTTAACGTCAACAAACCACTATAACAGCTCTACTCAGAAAAGATAGAGTAGTATAAAAAAAATCTCCTCCTATAGGATCGTAAGACATAAGTGCTTTGAGATTCAAATCAATTTCTTAGGGATAATAGAACAGTTTCTCAGTACAAGGCAAAAGTAGCAGGCTGACAACAGGGAAGCACAGCACAGAATGCATGGTACATACTGACATGAAAAGCAAAGATAAAGATTTCTGGAAAGGGATGACATACCCACTGGAACCATGTCCTGGTATTGTGGCCTACTGACTGTATTGAATGTACTCGATGGCCTGGGAAGAACTGGTGGTCCTGCATGTCGAGAATCTTCTCCTACCTGCAAACATGAGCATCATTTATACTCTGCCTGCCCCAAGACTTAGAGTACTTTATGTCAGCAACCAGAGCCAAGTTGTTCAAAATACTTGACAACGAGCATTGGTAAGTACCAACTGAACAGAACTGATGCCAGCTGAGGATTATTCTCGAAAGCTCTGCTTTGGTTGCTGAATTGAGTGGAAGGTTTGGGGCATCCAGGTCCTCGAGAGGGGCTGGGGCAGTGACTATTTACTCAGTGGTAGAGGAGCAGTTCCATAAGTTTACAATTATTGAGGTTTTAGATGTTAAACAGCAGACATGTTTATCAGGAAAAACTTCTGCCTTGACAGAACACAAATCTGCAACAATGCATTCAGAGAGAAGACCTAGGCAGTCCAAAATATATCCAGCAGTGCCAGGATATGCCTTCTTTTGGCCACGGCAGGTAAGGTCATTCTCTGCCCCAGCAGAGAGGCTGAAGAGCAGCCCTCTTCGTGTGGGTTTCTGAGTTGGTGTATTATCTTCTTAGAGGCAATTTTATGTGCCTATTAGAGCACCCAGCACAACAGCTCTTTCTGGTTTGAACCTCCCACACCAGGGAGCTAATCATAGCAGGTGTGGAGGAGCTAAATAGGGTTGCCCTGACCTGAATTATTTATTATACTTATTATAGATTTAGAAACTCATATATACAAGTAGATAAACAAAAATGCCTATTAGTATTTACCAGAAAACTCTAACATTGCTTTAGCTTCTGTTTTAGCATTTCCCCACATATTACAGAAGTCTTTTAAGACGACATTAGAACAGTAGTATAAGAAAATAAGAGAACAAAAGGCAAAATAAAATAACTTACTGGATTTATAAATTGGTATTTTAAAATAGAGCTTCTACTCCCGCCCGTTCAAACCTTCACAAACATTTTATCATATTGCATCAGTTAGGTGTTTGGTGAGGGTTTTCCTAAAGGCCCTAAAACTGGAAATATCATCCCCACCCTACACTGCTTGCTTATCCTTCAAGAATGCACTCACTCATTCAAAGCATAGTTCAAATAGCCACTCCTGGATGAAGCCTTTCCTTACCTTCAAGCTGGCATTAAGTGTGACCTTCTCTGAGCTGCCATGGCACTTGATGTACATTTATAAGGCAGATGCCATTACTATCAGTTTATAAAGCACTTTTTACTCCTATTTGTATTCTTTTGCATTACGGTTAGTTTCATATATTCTCTTCTTAATAAGAACACAGGAACGCACATTTCTACACTGTAGACGTTTGGTAAGTATTAATTTTTGGATAGAAGAGATACCAAAGTTTCTACTACCTGGAATATTTACTAAATAAGTATAAGAGAGTGTCTGGAAAGACTTGTGTATGTAACTAAGAGTGTCTCACTCTGCTTCTCCTGAGTTATTGGCTTTAAGGAATGAAGTCAGCCACTCTTGCAGAGATTCAGTCATTAACTACACCTTGTTTGTCACTCACAGAACTTATTATTTCAATATACCTACATATATTTTCCCTCCTGTTGGAATGTTGCTATGTATCATCATTTCCCAGAACAGCCAAAGGTCTTCTCCTTGACACTCCACTTCTTCGAACCAGACCATCAGACAGTAACAAATGTGCATATAGCTGTAGGATGTTCATGCCTCCGATGTTCTGGGCCAGGAAGCACATTCCTTTCAAAAGTTTAACAACACTGGGGCCGAATGCTGAGTCTTTATGGGGTATCTCTGGTCCACTGCTCAGTTTCCATCAAAACAAAGGGAAATCTTCATTCAAATTTTAATGTGTACCTTAGGATCCCGCTCCACAATAGACTACTATTAGACCACGAAAATAATTCAAATTCTGAGGCAGAGGGGTTGAAAGAAAATGTAAGTGTTGTTCTTAATCTTGTGCATGTAGTCCTGACCAGACTGAACAGTCAGCTTTATACTGTGAAGGCAAGCTAGGGCAAACGGCTAAAGTGCACTGGCCACGTAACAAAGCCAGGCAGGGCTCTAACCATGCTACATATCATGCACAAGGTCTAAAGGTGAGAGATCTGTTCTGCTTTTAAGAGGAATGCTGTTAGCATCATCTAGTTCACCACTAATAGTTTATATGACAGCAAGGTAAAGATTTATTAGCTATTCATAAAACATAAATATTTTTGTAGATATTTCATCCTGCAATAAATTTGTATATTATTTTTATATGAGCTTCTCATATAAACTCTTCTATGTCTGCACTTATAACCAGCAAACACACAGGATGCATTAGAGCAAGTATGTAAATCATGAGAGGAAATTCTAAGACTGGAATTTTGATGAATCAAATCCAGTTATTTACTGTATTCATAATCTTTTCTTATAACAGAAGGTACAATAATATTTGACCTAAAACATAATACTGAAAATATGATATGGACACAGATGTGGAAAAGGCATGCAGGAAAAGAATCTTAAATATGTTTAAAGGAATTTTTAGAAACAATGTATATTAAGTGATGATATATGTTCAAAGCATAAATCCGTATTAAGGAGGAAAAAATTTGACCTAAAACGTTCCTATTATTTAAGGTGCTAATGAAAAAGGGAAGCAGGAAGAGATTATTTCTTTTTTCTTTTCTTTAGTTGTTGGGGTGTTTTGGAGGAAGGGGGAGGTAAGGCTATTAGAAAGCCCTCATGTGGTTACCACTGGTCACTGCAAACTAGCAAAGTAGACAAAAAGCAGAGCTTTTTATATTTCTTAATTTCCCCATTTTCTCTGGGCATTTAGAGTACATAAGTCAACTCCCAGATATCCTCTAATTTTAAAAAATGTTAGTGAGAACACCACAATTCCATATCTTGGCCCTAGGTTTTAATCTAATCCACAACCCTTACTAAGGAAATTTCCTCACATTTTACCGAATTGTAGCCCACTAAAAGTTACATTCATTTCTTCCTCTGAAGCTTCACTTAAGTATGCTAAAGGGTGTGTATCCTCTCTTGAACTTTTTATTATATTATGTATTCTCTCTCACCATCTTCAGAATTTAAGAAAACCTCTAATTTCTTCAACCTTTCCTCATATATCCTGCTTTTTAAAATTCCATCATTAAGGTTCTGTATGTTTCTAAAAGAAGCCCTGTCAATATTCCAACACTTTCAGCCTCCAAATGACAATCTCTAAGTCAAGCAAGGAAAACAAGATAAAACAATAATGAAAAGCCAGCACAAGTCCACACAGCGCCACATCCCTGTAGCTTCTCTCAGCCACAGGTCGGTTCCTAAGGCTGGTGACTCACCTCGCCTGCACTGTGGCTGCGCTGCCTCGTCAGGTGCTGCCGATGGACCAGCGCGCTGGTGGGTCGACTGCTTTGCAGTGGGAGCCGGGGATCAATGAAAGTGGTGGTTCGGGAGTTGTGGTCAACAAAAAATGCCTAGGAAACAATCCACTCAAACAGTCAGTACGCACAACACACTTGTCTTAGCAGGCCTACCATTTCACGCATTCAGGAAAAGACCAGCTTTTGAGTAACGATCTTAGCTCCATTTTCTCCTAATTTTAAATCTTTGGGGGGAATTTTTCCTTACTCCTTCAGGACAGACCAAAGTGAGAAAGCCATGCTTAAATTGGATCATGAATGAAGAGAGCACGAAGGAACATTATTCCTGGTTTTAGAAAATACTCTACGAGATAGTCATCAAAGATATGACCTTAGAAAGAAGTCATATGAATGGACATTTGGACTTCTCTTAACTGATGCTCTTTAAGCTCTTACTACTACCCATAGTTATTACAAAGTTCTTATCACCGGAACCTACAAACATCATTGACTTCTCTTTTCTTTCTCCTATGCAGTCAGCCACAGAGTCCTCCCCATTTTCCCATTGTAGTGTCTCCTCTATTTGTCCTGACTACTATCCCATTATTTCAGGGCTTTTATATATATTATTATATTATTAGATAGTATTAATAGTCTCAGTTCTACATCAACAACATGATTCATTTAACTGTCACTTCACTATCAGAATATTCTTTCTAAATGCTTTGATTATATCACCACTCCAGTCCAAACCTGTACTGGCTATCCGTTATCTTTAGGAAAAAACGCTGCTCTCTGGTCAGTTTTCCAAGACTTTAAAATCTCCTTCCTATTTGCCTTTCCAGTTTAATCATCGATCATACACATCCCCAGAAATCCTGTGAGATACAATGACTCTGGGCAAGCCACTTAAGTTCTCTGCACTTGCATAAGATTTCTTATATAAACATGTCATCTCATTTATAATAAACGTTTCTCCCCCATAATCTGAGAAGAGGGAGGAAACCATGTTTATGTTTACTGCAGAATCTCTGGTGACATGAAATCATGAATGAGCATAAATCACTTGCTCAGTGCTGCAGTAAGAATTGCATACAATGTAGAGGAGCCTTTTTTAAAAAATCTTGTTTAATTCTAAAGCTCTATATGAGTGCTATTTATCGTTATCTTTAGGAACCAAAAGGTATAAATTTTCAAAGTAAAATTCACTCAAGGTAATAATGAAGCCCATGACCTCAATGGCAATTAGAAAACATACATTTTCCATTATCAGATAAAGTTAATTAGGCCATCAAAGATAAAAGAGACTATTAGCAGATCCAGGAGACTCATTACCTATAAATCAAGTGTCAGGGCACATGATAACATATTAAATAGCCTAAATGAAAAGGAACTGACTTCTCAAACTGATGGAGCACAATTAACAAAGTACCTTAAAGACTAATAATGACTACATCTAGGCAAACTCCAGGGGCAGGTAATGCATTTATGCTTATAAAAAATATCCCCTTCCCATTATGAAATAAAATATTTCTGTATATACATAATCAAAAAACAGGGCAAAATAATTTGTAGGTAGCTCCCAAATAGGAAAAAAAATGACTTCTTTGTAAAGAAATAACTTTAAGCAGTAGATGCACTAGAAAACAAAGCAGAGAAATGGAGAGAATTAGAGTCCTTGCCAGTCCCTTCTCACAATATCCCATTTCGAGGTAATGAAGACTAGATTAAATAGAAGTCTTGTAGGAGACGGTGTCACTAGCCTCACACCCCCAGGTAATGCTCTTTTTACCCTAATTGTCAGGTGGAACATCTTTCTTCTCTGATTTTGTTTAAAAAAAAAAATACACCAATGATAAACCTTACACAGGCTTGTATTGGTAGGCTCTGGTTCAAATGTCATGTCTGGTCCCCATTTGATTTGGGTTTCTATTACACTTGTACATTATTTCTGCCACTATTCAAAATGTCATAAAATAGGAATTCAATCATTTTTACAAATGGACATTTCAAAATAATAGGTTATAATCGACCCCATATCTACTTTATGTAAGTTAAGATTAAGTTATATTACTAAAACAATAATATAAGCCATGTTGTTTAAGGGAAAAATACAAAGAGTTATAAAATAAAATTGTCTGTTTACCTAATTTCTTGAGAATGCTTTGAAGGGATGGGTGGCCATTCAGAGGTAACCATGATGCATTTGTAATTATAAGGACAAATGGGTGTGCACATCTAGGTCAATTGTGATTTACATGTAGTATCATAGTATAATTTGATGTTAAGAGACTTGTCTAAAATTCATCCTCTAAAGAATTACATTTAAATGCTTTGAGGGTAGGGACTCTTTCTTACTCATCCTGTTACCCCCAGTAGCTTTTAGGGCTGCATCTGGGAGAGAAAGGGTGCTCTGTAAATAAATTGCCAAAACTCTAATATGCAGACTCCTGACCAAAATACAGAAAGACAACTCACAATTAGCTAATTAAGTATTAAAAGTCATGTTCTTTTATATAAGCATAGAAATACTTAAAGATTTGAAAAAAATATAAATGAGGGGGTGTGTTTGTGTGTGTGTGTTGGGTGGAAAGGGTAAAGAGCTAAAGCCTATAAAGTCGCAAATAGGATAGAAAGTTTTAAAACATCCTATTGGAGATATGAATAAACTAACATACTAAAATTCGAGAAGTGGGAGGCAAAATAGTGATTAAATGTTTGGGATCTAGAAAAAGACAAGTCTAGTTCTGAGCTCTAGCTCCACCACTTACTAGAGGCATAACCTTGGGCAAACTACTTAACTCTTTTAAACTACAATTTCTTTTCTGTTAAATGGGGATAATAACACCTACATCAAAGAAAGGTTAAATAAAATGGTTTATATACATTTTAAAACATAGTACCTGTGACCCCTTAAATGTGAGTTACTATTGTTATTACTAATAACAGTTTTAACTTCTAAGACATTTTTCTAAGGATCACATGCTTCTTGCTACAGTCCATGCACAGGCTCCAGTGAAATTACACTTCCCAAGCTCCTTGTAGGTATGTGTGACCCAGACTAAGTTCTGACCAATGAGATATAAACAGAATGTCACGTGGTTCTTCTGGACAATCCCCTTACACAAGGAGATTTTTACAAAAAAAAAAAA
>NW_006442484.1:60226673-60227540 GCF_000325575.1 Pteropus alecto
TAATCAAAAACAGACTCACAAATATAGTGGACAATTTGGTGAAGGACAGAGGGGAGGGGAGTTTGGGGGACTGGGAGAATGGGGTTAAAGAAGTACATATTAGTAGCCGATGGATGCACACGGGGATGGGAAGCACAGCATAGGGAATGCAGTTAGCATTAATATGTTGGCTAGGTGGAGGGTCAGGGGAGGGAGGGAGTAATTGGGAGGGGACTGTTTTACAAACTATATAGATGTCTAACCAATGTACTGTATACTTGAAACTAATTAAAATAAAAATTTTTTTAAAAATCCTTCTATTCTTCATCCATTTTGCTCCCCAAAACACAGATATAATTGCCGGAGCTCCAGCAGCCATATGAACCATAAAGATGAAGAATAACTGAGCAGAGAACTGGAAGGAACCAGGGATCTCACAACCTGAGGAACCACCTTAAAAGTCATAGACTTCCTGTCTCTTAACTTCTTTATTTGAGAGAATAATATCTTGTATATTAAACTTTGCATGTGTCTCTATTACAATACAGCCAAACCAAATCCTAACTGATAAACTGAAGTCTCAGCAAGGCAGATGAAATGTGGTCTTTCTAAAATTAAAAGTACAGAAGAACACATAAGCCAGCAATCACTATTATAAATAAAGATTATTATTTAATAAATGATGATATCTCATTATCATTCACCTTTAATACAAATGCGTAACAGTTCTCGATTTAAGTGACGTGTATAGTTGGGAACCTTTAAAGCTGGGATGTGAACTTGTTTTTCTGTCTGACCCCAAAGCCCATTGAGCAGTACCTCTTTCCTCTCTCTCTTTTTTTTTTCCATTCTGCTTTTTACCTGCCATCTTTTCCTTTTTATGTTCTT
>NW_006442484.1:60227555-60231422 GCF_000325575.1 Pteropus alecto
TAGAAAAGCATTTAATTATTTATTGAATTAGGCTGACAATAACAGCCACTCACAGTGCTGGGACTCACCACTGTTTCAGTGCTGAAAAGACTGCTGCCAGACAGCAAACTGTCCATACTGTGCACAATTCGCATCGTGAACTTGTTGAAGGCATGGCTGTGGGTGTGGAGTAGGTGCTATTTGTATCCCATGAGGAGTTCAGTTTCAGAGTCAAATGGAATGTGTATATTGTTTACACATGCTTTTTAAGTCTGCCAAGTACCGGGAAGAAAGGCTCAATTCAGACCTTTATCAAAACCACATAGCTACAGCACTAACAGAATGTGGCACAAAGCAGTAATTCCTCAGCATGCATTTTAGCTCTGCTCTGTCCACCGTGTGACCTTAGACAGGTTTTCCTGGTGCTTTGCTTTATCTACATAAAGGGGACCACTCAGGTCACCGTTGAGTTGTGAAAAATGTATTCTAGTTTCAAACAGAAGGGAAACATAGAAAAATCTCTGTGCAAATTTTAAGCTTGCCATTTCTATTTCTGACGCACAATTCAATTATGTCAGGGAAATGGATCACTTTCCCACAGGATATCCCAACTAGTTCAAGCCAGTAATGAAGTTGACCTAATACTCTTTATAAAAAAATTTGGGTCACTTTTTATGTCACTATTCTTGAATAGCCTGTCTTTATTTATGAAAGTATCTAATGTGTTAATAAATACTGTCTAGATAAACAGCATGTTGAGAATGTAGAAGCCATGAAAAAAGCAACTGCATCAAAAAAAATGAGTCTTTTTTCAGATTAGCCACTAGCAAAGCAAATTTGAACAACATCAATTCCCTACTGTTAAGTTTCATTAAGGAAGTTCACTCAAGCTTCACAGTGCTGGTCCACCTAAGACTAACAGCACAGTTAAAAACTGAAAGGAATGCAAATACACACACTTAAATCTCAGTTTTAAAAACTTCTATCCTTTCACTGCTTTGGGGCATGGTCACAGTCAGGAAATATGGGCTGGCTGGAGCCAAGTGGTATTTTAGCAAGGCCAAACAAAACACACTTCTCTCTTTACACAATTCTTTTTTTTTAAAGCTTCTATTATTTTAAGAAAAGAAAAAGCCATCAGTATTTGTGAAGAAATATCAACCTCAAACACAACAAATCTAAGTTACAGAAGTTTGAAATTGTTTCCAGTTAACATTCTGCCAAACCAGAACTCCATATTAAAAGACCATGTAAACAAAATAAAACAAAAAGCACTTGTAACTACGCTACAGAAAGACACAACATCAGATCTATCTTTCTTTTTCTAAACAGCTATGGAAACAATGAAAGAAGAACGATTTATAAGTTAGAAGTACTGTGTAATGAATCTGTTCTAACTCTGGCTTCTCAAATGTATAAAGTCTTAGAAATGCTCAAAAAAGTTCATTGTAATCTACTTTAATTTTTATAAAGGTTGTATTTACTTACACATTCTCTCTCTTCCAACATATAAATTTCTTCTCAGCTCCTGGCTACTTCCCTAGTATTTCTCCAATTATAAAGAATTATATGCTATTATTTTCTCTATATTATATCCCAAACAGAACCTCGTTACCAACAGTGGAGATCAAAAAGGCTATATGATACCGTTCATTATAAATAAAAAATGGTTATGCTTACATTTTCTACCACTTGGTTCATTAGAAGGAGGTAGTGGTCCCATATATTTCATGACATCTGTATCAGTCACACAAAAGTTAAAGAAGGTTATTTAATTAAACTGTTATAATCAGAGATCTAGGAGAGAAAACAGGAATCATGGTACTTAGGCTAGATTTCTGGAAACAGCTGGTTGGTTAGATGTGAATAAGTACAACATCCCCTAACACTTCAGATGTAAAATGTTAGCTAAAGGAGAGAGAGTTTATATGTTGAGAATGGCCATATTTAGGTGTTGGAAATATTAGAGATAAGCCAGTAATGCCCTGGGGGTGGCTTGTCCTGGCTCATGAGAGAAATTTTAAGAAATTTTAAAGTAATATGTGAGCTGGCTGACGGTGATGCTGGCAGCCTGAAACTGGCTATGGTGGGAGAATTTACACCATGGAAAATGGCAAATGCTACAAATCAGCCCTCCTTCACACTGTCCCTGGAGAGATCGTTGTTAAACATATATCAGCACATCACTATAGAAGACTGAGAATAGTTCTACGAATCAGCCCATATTAGGTGGAGTAGAAGATCATTGCCATGAAATTTTAAAATAGCATATTATATATTTTTTAAAAGATACAATGCAGGTCATGAAGACAATTGTTTAAAATAAGATAAAGTCCATCTCCATACTTGAAGAATTCCTTCAAGATTGCATAGGTCTAGCTTTCTATTTAGAAATACATTCATAAAACCAATCACTGCTCTGTTCTCTCATTCGAAAAGGTACACTGCTCAAGAAACATTCTTTACATTTGCCTTCTGTCTGTATTTATGCCATTTTAAAAAAATCTAACACCATTTTACCACCTTAAAAATGAGCAAGAGATTGTCTAAAAACCAAGTGCTATGTCCATACATTTAGAATTTAGTTCCATCTCCAACTGGATTGCTGTGTAACTTGAAGTGATTAAACCAAGTAACCACTGCAAAGAGATTTACTTGTTTCAAAGCAATTAAAGAGATGTGCCACAAAAATAATAAATGTAGTGATCAAATTGACCAAAAAAGAAAAACTCTGTATTTTTCAAAGTACAGAACTTACCCTGCTAAGAGACTTTTGGTATTCACTAGAGACCTCTAAAAAATAAGTTGCATTTTACTCATTGAGATGAACCTGACCCAATAAATTGTGGCATCATCTTCATAGGGGATTTAAATGAGATTCTATGTCTTCGCCAGCACAACTTCTGCAGCCACACAGGCTATCAGAGAATCCTCAAGTAGGTTCAGACTGTGATAACTTTCACTGTACAAACATTTGTTCTCTTCTAAAAATCTATCCTCATAACCATAAGTGCCACTTGCCATGGTCACCAAGACCCCCGATCTGACATCCAAAGTCACAAACCCCTATAGTTACAAAGTTTGGATATAGAAATGGATGTTAGTTTAGCTGGGCGATATGATAGCGTAAGATTTTTATAAGGAAAAACATAAGAAACTATGGGAAAGGGCATCTCATTTTTCAATATGGAGATGGTTACCGTTTTCATTTTTATTAAAAAAAGAAAACATGAAGTTTATCATACGTCATTTTTAAAGCTCAAAGTTTCTTAGTATTTTAATTTAGGCCCAAGTAGAAAGAGCTGGGGAAAACACCCTGTGTTAATATTGTTTGAGAGTATAAAATAAAGAGGCAGGAAAAAAAAAAGTTATTCCATACTTAACATCTGAAAGGGGAATCAAAAATAACACTTTTTCTAAAAATTAAATCAGATTATAACCAATTATGTAAGTTTAAGAACTAACAAACTTCACAGTATTTTTCTAATTATCCGTGTCGTTTTGTATCACTCTCTCTGTTATCCTTAACCCTCTGCAATGCAGTTTCCACTGACTTTACTTCCTTGATGAGGGTCTGTGATGGTTAATTTTGTGTCAACTTTATTGGGTCACGGAGTACCCAAGACATTTGGCCATATATTATTCTGGATGTGTCTGGTGTGTGTTTCTGGATGAGATTAACATTCAAATCAGTAGACTGGTTAAGCAGACTGCCTACCCTAATGTGGGTGGAACTTATCCCATTAATCAAGGACCAGAACAGAAGAAAAAGGCTGAGGACAGGGAAGTGAGACATTGGTGTTTTTTGGCCTTCAGATTCGAACTGAATCTGGGTTGGGCTTTGAGCCTGCCAGGTTTTGGATAGAAATTTATATCACCAGCAGGTGT
>NW_006442484.1:60231466-60232955 GCF_000325575.1 Pteropus alecto
GTGTGTCTGTGTCTGTCTTATGTAGAGTCTCTCAAAATTAGCCCGTAACTTCTTCAAAGGAACCAAACACACCTACCTGGTGTGTTCCTGTCTCTAAACCTTTAGGTTGGGTTTTTTCCTTCTCGTCCTCCATTTTCTCTCGTCCATAATCTCTTTTTTTATCAAAATCCAACTCATCATTCAAAGTTCAGTTCAAATTGGTTCAGTTTGCTATGAAAACTTCCCCGGTACCTCAGACCAGAACTAAGCCAATCTGCCCCGGACCCTTGCAGACCCTGTGCCAGTGCATGGTGCACATTCCAAATGAGAGGCCTAAGGGTAAGACAGTCTGAGGAGGGGTGCTTAATGGCTTTACATAGGAAGTACATGATGCTGTGCAAATGTCTAGATCTGTTTTCAGGTCCCATTCTAAGGAGGAAATTATCTTGCTAAGCATGTTTTAAAAACTCTACTTCCATGACCATAGCTGATAGAGAATGTAACCACCAGAGCAGAAGGCCACTGATCCAGCAGGGGAACAAACCTACCAGAATGATCACAATGAGAGCACTCGTGGTAAAGAACCAGAGGCCGCTCTGGGTTGTTATACGGTTTTAAGGTGGGAGCAAACATCTGAGCACGGACTATCCTGCGGTGTTATGAACAACATGGATAACAAAGAATAAGACAACAGAAGGAAGTCTGCTTTGAAAAAGCCATGGATCGCCATGGTTAAAGGAGATCAGCAGTTTGTTAAGAAGAGGAATAGGACATTTGCTAATACTACAGTATATCCTTTATAAAACCATTATGTCTCTCCCATTAGAGTAAGGATTTAGCCATTAACAACAAATTAACACTTTCACAAAATTCTAACTAGATGAAACTCTTTAGTTATTGTTCTTTATATATCCTTACTTCTACCCAACCATTCAAATCAAGATTTTGGTAAGCTGGGTAGCAATAACTCCTGGCTAAAAATAAATAAAATACAAAATGTAAAATAAAATAAAATGGCCTATTTTATTTTGTAGATATTTTGTATATTCCATACCTTTGCTTTTCCTAAATTAAACTATAAACCTGTATAAGTTTAAAATTATACAGCTGTTATCTTTTACACCGTAACTCAAGTCATATTAAGTCAATTACTGAGTAAGTTGCAATAATTATAACACTAATAGTTTTCTTCCATTTCTTCCATTTTCTTCCCTTTGTAACCCCACTGTTATTAAAGTTGATGTTCACTGCAGCTCCAGGAGCCAGAAAGGTTACTAATCCTCACTGTAGGAAAAACTGAGGTTCACAGAGGTCAGATCAGATAGTGATGGATCCAGAAATCATGACACCACTGCAGCATTATTTTCTCAAATCCATTCAGTTAATAATGGCATGAAAGAAAAGAAGAAAGGAAGGAAGGAAAGGATAAAAGAGAAGGAAGGAAAGAAGGATGGAAGGAAAGAAGGAAGGAAGGAAGGAAGGAAGGAAGGAAGGAAGGAAGGAAGGAAGG
>NW_006442484.1:60233097-60281311 GCF_000325575.1 Pteropus alecto
GAAAAGGGGAAGGGAGGGAAGAAGAAGGAGAGAGAGAGAGAGAGAGAGAGAGAGAGAGAGACTCCTAAGTTAAATAACATTTGGTTTTCTTTATTAAACCTCATATTCATCTTCCAGATACATTATCCCCGTGAGCACATACTAATGATCAAACCCAGCCAAGAACCATAAGCATTTTTAACTCATATTTTAATACTACTGATGCTATTTCTTATAAAAATATAGTCTATATCAACACTGTAACCCAGAACCCAAATTACCCTTGATTTTCATACTCCTGAGAGTGTACAAAAATTTAAAAGTTATTACAATAAGAACCAAGCTGAAAAATTTTTCTGTATGGGGCCACTTTCTTTGCTTGTTTTATTTCAAAATAAGGCAAGTCAAATGTGTCCTCTATGTTAGGTGAAAATTCTAGGCCTTCGACTTAACAAATATACACAGATGTTGATCACAGTACAGTCTCATAAGGACAATCCTGAATGAAATGAAACCTGGCTTAATTGCCAGTTCCGCTATTACAGAATCAAAATAATTAAGGAAGTCAAGTAATGGAACAAAATATTGATTAAAACACACTATCGAATTATGAAGGAGACTTTTCCAAATGTAATTAAAAGCCAAAAGTATTACATATTTGATAGCAAATCCAGTTGGGAACCATACTATTCAAACGTCAAGACAGCAGAATCAGAGATCTATGGAATCTAGGAGCTAAAAAGGGAATGCTGATCTTTCTCTTATCCCACCTATTAATTTTTTAAACAGCTTTATTGAGATGTAATTTAAATACGACACAATTCACCCATTTTAAGTTCGCAATTCATTGTTTCATAGTATATACACAGGATTGTGCAACCATCATCATAATTTTAGAACATCACCACCCCTCAAGAAACTCTATAGTCATTAGCATTTACTCCCCAGTCCCTGTGCAACACAAAGAAACCACAAATCTACTTCACATCTCTATAGATTTGTCTATTCTAGACATTTCAAATAAATGGAATATTACAATATGTGATTGTTGTGACTAGTTTTTTTCACTCAGTGAATATTTTTAAGGTTCCTCTACGGTGTATCAGTACCTCATTCCTTCGTATTGTCAAATATCGTTCCATTGATTGAATCTATCACATTTATCCATTTACCAGTTAATGGACATTTGGGTTGTTTCTACCCTTTGGCTATTATGAACAATGCTACTGTGTGCATTTGTGTACATGTTTCTGTGTGGAAGTATATTTTCATTTCTCTTGCATATATGCCTACTTGTGAAACTGCTGGATCATGTATCAACTCTTTGTGTAACATTTTTTTAGGAACTGTCTAACCATTTCCAAACGGCTGCACTATATTACCACTAGCAATATATGAGGGTTCCAATTTCTCCACATCCTTGCAAACATTTACCATTTTCTACTGTTTTGTTTTGTTTTGTTTTGTTTTATGGCCAATTAAATGAGTCTCACTGTGCCTTTGATTTGGATTTTCCTAATAACTAATAAGATCAATGGGAAAGAACAGTCTTTAACAAACGTGTTGGGGCAACTAGATATCCACAGGCAAAAAAAGTTGAATCCCTTACCTGACACCATACAAAATAATTAACCCAAAATGAATCCTAGATCTAAATGTAAGAGCTAAAACTATAAAACTTAGAAGAAAACACAGGGGTAAATCTTTGTGCCCTTGAGTTAGATAATGCTTTCTTAGAAATAACTCCAAAAGCACAAGCTACAGAAGGAAATACAAATTAACTGGGCTACATCAAAATTAAATTTTTGTGCTGTAAAAAATACCATCAAGACAGTGAAAAGACAATTCACAGGACAGGAGAAAGTATTTGCAAAGCATACATCTGATAAGGGACTCATATTCAAAAAATATAAAAAACTCTTACAACTCAGTAAAACAAATAAATAACCCAATGGGCAAAGACTTCGAACACACATTTTTCCAAGGAAGATTTACAAATGGTCAATGAGCACATGAAAAGATGATCAACCTACTAATTTGTAGAGATAAGGAAACTCGGATCCAGTAAATTTAAATGACATTATTTCAAGTTAGGTGGTTAATGACCAGTGAGCTCTAGACTAATGTTGCCTAGAAAAATTATTACAGGTTTTGAATAAAGACATGGATTTGTATCTAAGAGTTTAACTTGCACACTTAACCTCTTTGAGCTTTGTTTTCTTTCATCTATAATAAAAGCTATTCCATAGGATTATTGTGAAAGTTAAATGAACTAATATCCTTAGCATGGAGCCTGGCATCTAATACAGAGCCTGACATCTCATAAGCCATCAGTGTGTGTGAACTCCATGTGCCCTTAGTATATAAGAATGCCATAAAGACTTTGTGATATTTAAGCATGGACCCAAGTATGTGTTTCTGGTGATATGGTCTTTGCCAGAGCACCAGTGATTTAATCAATACCTTTACATGTCATTCAGCCTTCAAGGATACCAGTAATCTCAGCATCTGGCCTGAAACTCTTCTTCCTTGGGATGATAAAGCATCTCTCATTTCCAAAGGGAATCCCTCCTAGTACAGTGCAGTGCTTAAGAGTCACACTACTAGAGTCTGAATCCTGGATTCCTTCCTTGCCTGCTAATACACACATCATTTAATATCTCTAAATTTCAGTAAAATGTGGATAATAATAATAATAATAATACCCACCTCATAAAGTGCCATTAAGTACAAATAAGATGATCCATGGAAAAGTATCTAGTACAGTGCCTGGCACATAGTACGAGTTGAATAAATGCAGGTGTCATCATTATCATTGTCATCACCATCATCACCATATTACCTAGCAAGGCCCAATATTCTGTTCTTATTCTTTAATTAATGGTTAATTTTTAAAAATTTTACTTCTTCTATGTGAGTCAAGGATGTTTTTCACCCTAAAACTCCCCAAAAGAGCATACCAGATCTAGAATCCTGTGAAATCTCACCCAATTTAAACCCTTGCACTTAAGTAATTAGAAAAAATTGAAGACAGCTAAAGTGTAAGCATAATCACTACCTTGTTCAAACATGCAATGTGAAAAATCCAAGATAACTTTAAGTGAAGACAAATGGGGCAAATCTAGGTGCTACTTCTGGTGAGAGCACAGGAGGGAGTTGGAGTGGGGAGGGAGGCTGGCAGCCACTTCATTTGTCCAAAGCAAAGATTATTGAATAACAGTGAAACTACTGGTGACGAGTTTCAGTCATTCATCAAACTTGTTCTGAGCACCTTCTATGTGAAAAGCACTGGAGTAGAAAAGGGGGTAATTAAAAAATAAATATAATAACTCCCGAGAAGGGGATCATCTGTTTGGGAAGAACTATACCATGAGACAGATGGGGACAGATGTCATGAAACCATGCAAGTGAAATTATGTGGGATTCAAGAAAGGACCAATCACTTACACCTGGAAAGTTAGGAGCAACCCATCCAATGCACTACCCTTCGAGGATGTGTCTGAAAGCCCCCACCTTCTCCACAGCACCTTTTACTACCTTCATTATAATTGCTGAAGATATCCATTCACCCAACTCACTGGAGAAAGGCAGTATAAGAGCACAGATTCTGGAGCTAGACTTCTTGGGTTCAAATTCAATTCTATCGCTTGCTAATTGTGGGATGCTGGTCAATTCACTTAACTATGCTGTGCCTCAGTTTCTTCTATGAAATGTGGATAAACCTAGCAGCTATCTATAAGGCTGCTATGAGCATGAAAGGAACTAATCTAAGTGCTTATAACATCATCTAGTACATAGTCAATGTTACATGTTACATAATGCTACATTAAGTGTTAGCTTTTATCATTGTTATCACAGTGGCATGCACACAGCAGGCATTCGAAAGTATGTTGAATGACTAAATGAAACATGAAAGGAAGATGTTGCACTTGAGAAGAAGACATAGAACCAAATTTCATAAGCCTGAAAGACTAAATCTGAGAACATTCCTTTTAAGAATCATTTCATGCAGATGAAGATTTGGACACCTTATTCCATGTCGATTCTAGAAATCAGTCATCATTGTAGAAAATAACTTAATAATATTTAAAAGCTTTTGTTATTATAGTAAATAAAAAAAAAGTTCACCCCTTTAAATTTTCTGGAAGCAAAGCAATTCATTGATAAAAGGGAAGCTAGGACATAGTTCCATAGTGTAGCAGTTAGCACATCTGCTTTACATGCAGAAAGTCCTGTGTTTGCGCCCCAGTGGAGCAATGGTCCATGGTCTATGGCCATGCCACCATGAACAAGCCCGATGTCTGATCTCGGAAGCTAAGCAGGGTCGGGCCTGGTTAGTACTTGGATGAGAGACCACCTAGGAAGACCAGGTGCTGTAGGCATAAATAATAATAATAAAATAAGTAAATTAAAAAAAGGGAGCCTAAAATTTCAGGGCATGGAAGAAAACCTATTAGCTGCCTGGAAGATGGAAGTTATAACTTCTAAAGTGCAGTCAAAAGCAGTGCAACCAAACACAGACATAGCGCGAGCCTCTCCCAAATGTTCTTTTAAGTTATTTTAGTTCATCAGAAGCCAATCATTTGTAAAGGAAGGATAGGAAGAAGTCACAGGGAGGTATATCTGCTTTAGTTAAGGTGTCCCGCTTAGTTAGAAATCTTGTTAAAATCCTAAGTCATGAAGCAGAGAGGTCAGGCTAAAGTGATAAGCTTTCAGGCCTGTCTGATAATCCATTTTGACCATAAGGCAGGGGTCCTTGCACACCAAACACCATTCAACTGCAAATCTACCAGTAGATTATGAGGTCAGCTATCTATTAGCCCACTTTCAGGGTTCTTTACAATGCCTGCAACTTTAGGTTGAAACTCCCACACGAGTCCAAAGCCCTCAGGGAATAAGATGGATAGCTGTGTTACCCACGGAGGTGAGATAATGTTTACCACTGTTTAACTATCAACACTTTTATAAAAGCTATGAGACAAATCTTGTTCTTAATAATTCATCATAATTCATCTTAAACAGTATCCTAAATGCAATTTAAACTTTTCTCAAGGTCCAGAGGTTATTAATAAGCTCTCTCCTGAAGCGTGTCTAGCAAATTATGACTGGTAGAAAGAGACTATCTTCTCCACTTCTAGTGTACACTACAAGTTCCCAATCCCCTTTAGCTAAAGATACAAAATGATGTAGCAAGTTAAGTCTCTACACGAAGTAGAAATATATGTAGTATTATAGCAACTTGGTTTTCTTTGGACATAGTTCTCTAATGAGTACAGTTCTTCATGACACCAGGTAAATGTCAGAGTTGAGAACAGAACTGAATTCTAGGTATGCTATTGCTCTTGTATACCCAGGTATAACTCCATCAGTGTTTTTTTCAAAGTCCTTAATTGCCATGCCCACCTGACTGATGCAGTGCCATTTTACCTGCGATCGAGGGACATAATCACAAAACCATTCTCCTTCACCTATCCTAACTTTCATGCTTGCCACATCTAATCTTTTCTGGGCTGGGAATTAGAGGTTTATTAAAAAGATTTACAGAAAAAAAATTAATGGTTTCAATGAGAATCTGAGCGCTCCTCTCATGCATTAAAATACATGCACTTTGTAACACCTATTTTGACCGTTTATAGGTTCTCAGATGAGATTGTTGGAAGCTGAGTTCAGGATAAATAAGATGCTACTGTGGCAGTATTGCTACAGGGTACTTTGGAGGAGAATGGCATTTACTGAGTACTTTACACATATCATTCACCTTGAATGCTCTTCCTCCGATACGGTTTTCTCCTCACTTCGTTCAGGTCTCTGTTCACGTATAGCCTTGTCTGTGAGGCCTTCCCCAGCCACCCTATATAAAATAAGTCTCCACTTCTGCCTTTTCTTAGACCCCTGCTTTCTTTTAAATCATGGCATTAACAGGCTCCTGGCATGCTATGTATTTATTTGTTTATTGCCCATCTCTTTCCAGGAGAATGGCAGTTGTATGAAGTAGTTGGCTTATTAGTAATTTGCATAGGTACTCAATAAATATTTATTGAATGAATGAGCCAAGCACAGTTACCTTAAATATCATATTATTTTAATCCTCCTCACCCTACGAACCACATATTTCAAGTTTCTTTACAGACAGGGAAACTGAGGTTGGTTACTACTTGGAGAGCATAATGTCATGGTTAAAAGCATGGGCCCTTAAACCAGACTGCCTGGGTTAGAGCACAGCTCAGTCACTGCCCATCTCTGTGACACTCAGCAAGTCACTGAACCACTCTGGACCTAAGGCTCCTTGCCAATAATTGTAATAGTACTGCCTTATGGAGTTGTTGTTAAGAGCTTAAATATATAAAACCTTAAACAGTTCATGGCTCATAGTTAGTGCTAAACAAGAGCTAAGTAAATAAAGGAACACCTTATAAAAATTACTAAATTTCTCATTCTGATTTCATACTTATCTAACAACCTTCCGATTATAACCCTGTCTACAAAAGAAATACACATGTGGTTACTCTGGCCTGTGAGAAACAGCTACATATGTCTCATCATAAATTAATCAATTTATGAGTCTTATTTAATGTGCTAACAAAATCAGGTTTTAAACCAACAAGACTGAGGCTCAAGCCCAGACAGCGTCACAAAGACACACCTTGGGCAGTTGCTTAGCAACCTCCTAGCCACCTTCGCCAAACAATACAACTTTTATTCAACTACTCATAACACAAGCTATTTAGCAAGGGAGAAGGAAGTGTCATTTCCTACAAAATCTTTTCTCTAATCAGCAGAAAATGGTGAGAGATTACAGATAGAAGAATATTCAGGCAAAAGTGAGTGTATGGTGAACAAGTGCCCTCACACCTGTCCACTGCATGCACTACTTCAAAACAGTGTAATTTAACTGTTTGTAATAACAATTTGCTTGTCCAGGTTTCACTCAAACCAGGAGATGGACTGTTTCACCACACAAAGGGCTTTCAGCCCTCTCTTGAAGGGCAGAGCCAAGTGTCAAGGTCACAGGCAGCCCCCAGTCACTCAGCAGCTTCCCCCCAGTAATTCATGTTACCTTGCCCTGATGATCGTGTTTCATTTCCCAGCCCCTCGGCAGCTCCAGCTGTTTGTTTGCAAACATGTTGAGGAATCCCACAAGGTCCCGGTTATGCTGGTAGCGTTCAAAGTGGTGGGTGTCCCGCCGGACTTTGGTGATCATGTGCTTCAAACACGTGTTGTTTGTAAACATGCGGTAGGCACTCTGGCGAAAAGGATGGAGAGCTAATGTTAAACCGATTGTGACATGCAAAAGCAACATGTATACTATACGTGGGTATATCTAGTCTACTTATGGGTATGTAGGCTTCAACATAACTCTAGACATACACATGGAAACAGCAGACAGAGCAAAATATTTTAATCAAAATAATATAGACAGACTACAGAAAGTAAGGTCATCTTCGCCAATGACGTCTAGGTCTCTGATGAATAAGAATGCTGTGGAGTCTCATTTTATAGGGGATGTTAGGTCCTAAAGTTGCTTTTAGGCAAACAGACACACATACATACAGTCAAAATCACACCATGCTGGAGACAAACAGACCACCTCACAGCGAGCCCCAACATAGCCAGTTTTCCCTCCAGCATTGGTACAGATTATTGGTTATTTGAGTGAATGCCACATGAAGCAGTGGGCATACATTTAGAAGTCAAATTGTAGGGAAAAATGCTTGGCCATATATTTGGATATCAGAAGTACATGCAATGGGCTCAGTCGCTCTCACAGTTGAGTCGTGTTCAACTGAGACCATGGTAGATTGAGGTTCTTCATCTCACGCTTTCAGTGGATGGAATGGTAAATAGAACTTCCTGAACTACATATCTTGGTTTTTTTTTTTTCTTTCTCTCTCTATTGTTCCTATGTATTTATATGGCTGGACTATATGATCAAAGTGCACATTTAATAAAATTCCACTTAAACAACCACATAAAAAAGTAATTGTTTTGTCAAAGATGCTAAGACTTCATCTCTGATGCTTAAAGAAGATTCTAAAAACTGACCATAAGCCATGGTCTGTCCACATATAAGTCAGTCAACAAATATTCACTGCACAATACCATGCACCAAGGAGTACAAAAGTAATAACTGTGTGGAGCTATTTCCATGAATCATCAGAAGAAATATGATATTTATGAAACTGACCTGGCCCTGAATGATATAAGCCTGGAATTCTATTCTTCTCAGATAGATTCAAAGGGCTTTGAATTCCTCCTACCTTTAGTGTCCCAGGGACACTACACTGAATCTGGAGGCCTTCAGGTTTTACATCATAGGTTCTGTTATTTATTTCAGTTTAAGACAAACAAAGCCAAACCCAAAAGGAACCAGAATCCCTGAAAATCACTTCATTTTAATAAACATTCATTGTCTTTGCTGTGCCCAGTACTGTGGTAGCTATTGACGATAAAAGATGAACGAGTATGAGGACCGTCAACATTGCTCCTAATTTTCCGGGGTCCCTCAAGATGTGTCATGTCTAGGTCAGAACATTTATTGCCAGTGTGAGTCCTTCTACAGCTTTCTTTCCTTTGGCACAACAACTGGCAAAGTTTGAAATGGTGGCTGCTCCCCAGGCTGGGCCCAATTTGGAATGTAAAACAAACATTTGTTAGCTTAAGTCACTGAGATGTGTTATTTGCCATTATTGACATGTAACCTAAAGTACATAAAATAACCATTACATAGTTATTCTGATTGATTCACCATCATTACATACTTTTCACTTTGCATTAAAATATTTTTTCCCTATTAAAACAAAACGGAAGGAGAGAGGAAGAGCACATTGAACTTTCCTCAAATACTAGTATACTAGTTCCTTAATACGCCGAGTATAAAATATTTTGGGGTTATATTTCAACCTGAAGAAAAGGAGGTTTTGATGGCTGTGAGAAATTGTGAGGTTCAGAGCACAGAGTACTGCCAAACCAAGCAGGCCTAAGCAGGGGTTCTGGGCAATTAGAGATCATGAGAGAATAAGAAGGTGATACCATGAAAGCAAAGGAGACTAATAAAAGAGGTCGAAGGTTTGTCAGAGACAAACATAAGCTAATTAATAGTTTAGCCTATGGCTGACCCTACCTTGGAGTTTAACATACAATCAGCAAGACATGTGTTTTTTGCATTTGGCTTTGCGCTGCTAGTATATTTTCACATAAGCCATTGCAAGCTTAGAGACCTGAGATCACACTAACGTGTGTGGAGGTGACGGTAATGAGCTTTCAATTCATACTCCCTAATAAGTCTCTTTGGGGACAATTTAGAGTGGAATAATTCTGTCAGATAAATCATTAGATTAACTGTTGTTCTAAATAGGTATATCTCTTGACCCCCCCTCACTTCTCCCTCCCTGATTAAAATAAATTAATAGGCCACATCCTGATTCTTTATCCAAAGCATCAGAAATGCTCTTCACTTTGCTAAAGAAAAGAAGCAGAATTTCATTAGGGCAAGAAGTAATGATAATTAGGTGAGGGAATCCATCCAAGCCTCAGGCTTGAAGTAATTCTCTGGGGTTGGACAGCTCTTTAAGCATCGAAGGCTTTAGACTTGTCTTATAATTAATTATGTCCTTTCATCTTCCTCCTCTCTACTCAATGAGACATGTAATATAGTGCCACATTCGAGTGATCTTTGCAAAAAATATCTACCAAAGTAAATTAAGTGCAAGAAAGATTTCTCTCATTAGTAACTAGCAAACAACCTTTAGAATTATAGGTTTTTCAAGTCTGAATAACATGCACATGACTATTAGGGGCTATATAAAACACTTATTGCAAACAGGAACATCCCTCTAGACTTCTACATTTTTATTAAGAAACTATACATAATTTGTTTACATATACATGTTAATTTATGTTTACATATGTATATACACGTAACATATAGTTACACCTGTTTATATACACATGCTTATTCTATTTTGAATATATTTTATATATGTTTATTCAATATGTATACTATTTATAAACATATATTTATATTGCAGTTTATGTATATATATGAACTGGAGTATAACTATCCTTTCTGTGAAATTTGGTTCAGAAAGGATATTTATACTCCAGTTCATACAAAACTGTGGTAAAGATTCTAGTCACAGCCCTATCATTCATTGACAGAGAGAAAGAAGTCATTTAACCTCTGCCTCAATTTACTCAACTGTAAGATGGGGTAATAATAACTATCCTGCCTTCTTCACAAGTGTGTAGGATTCAAATCCAATCAAACAAAGGATATAAATGTGATTTGTAGAAGTAAAAATCACTATAAAAATATAGAATAGAAGTAAGTAAAAGAATACATAAGGGATTATAACTACCATACCTATGTTATAACATGAATGATAGTAATAAAATTGTTTTCTACTTTTGAGGTCTTTGAAGATCTTGGGCCAGAATTCTTAACTAAAGAAGGGTACATAACCTTTGATAAATTGGGTGCTAAGCCCTACTCTAAACCCTGAAGATACTGAAATGAGCACGGCCTGATCACTCAAAAGGATGGAGAAGGAAAATTATAGGGGGAGGTGGGAGGAAGAAAGTAGAGTTTGGAAACTGAAGGCAGAAAGTAGAGTTTGGAAACCAAAGGCCACAATGGCAGTACAAATAGTGAAATACAGTGATAGAACTAGCAGAGCTAAGGATGAGAGTGGTCCAAGGAGTCGAGAAACACTAAACAGGTGAGATCAGATTGAAAGAATTTAGTCTTCATATAAACTGCCATCGACAGAGGTGTGAGTTAAGAGAAAAAAGTTACTTATTCTGTCTCTGGGGTTCAGTGGTTCTAACTGGGTGAGGATACTTTTCTTTGTTTGAACTGATGTTTTGTTTTGTTTTAATATTCTAGAAAAAGGTGCAATAAAGGGGTGTGATTTTCTACTTGAAATAAAAGTAGATTCGAGAAGGGCAAAATGGGGCTTACTTCAGAGCACAGACTCATGATATTGCACAGAATGGTGTCACCTGTGAAGCTGTCATGTGTGAACACAAGCAGTTAAGTCCAGTTGGCAGTTGGTAATAGTGGACAGAGCCCCTCTGAATGAACTCTAAACAGCACAGGTTTTGTTTTCCTTTGATGTGATTTAAAATAATATCCTTTTCAGTTAGTCTTTCTCTATTCCAAAACTGCTTTTCTCAAACTTCTTGGTTGATTCTTGTCTTCCTAGCAAGAAATAAACACTTGACAGCTGAGTGAGTGATCAACTGAATGATCAACTGAATTTCTCTAGTGAAATTTTGTTAAAATAGCACTCCTTAGAGCTTAATGTGTTTTGTTTGGTTAAGTGTTTGAGATGTTACAAATGAAAAATATTTAAAGGAGTTGAGGAAAATGTTTCTGTCATTTGGCAGCAGAGTAAGAAAATTACGTGTAAACATTCAGTTCTTATCAAACAACCAATGCAAATAATAATCCTTTTTTTCTTTTTGTGGCAGGGTTTTTGTTTTTGTTTTTAGTTTTATGGTGACCATATGTCCTGGATTACTTGACCTGGTGTTGATTTCATCTAATTCTGTTCTGTTCCATAATACAGGTAAGCACATTACTGCTAAATAAAATATATCACTCATATTTAGAAAATCCTTCATTAAGAATAGGTATTCTGGATTTATGCTTGGAAGATATCATCACTGCATCTATAACAAATGTCTCTCATATGTGGGAACAGATGTGATCATCTGTATATATTATTCACTAAACAGAATTTATTATAAACAAAATCAAATAACATTGTTTCCATACCATGTATGCTAGGATGTGGAAACAGTCCTGTCTTACACAGTCTGTTTTTATTTTTATCTTACAGTTTGTCTATATTCTTAATCACAGGGATTTTACATTCTTATCATCTACCTAAACAGTAAAATGGAGAGGAATTTTAACATATTGACCAAACTAACTGTAAATTATCAATTCATTTATTTTGCAATAGCAGGAATCCCTGATTTGTAAGAATAAGTTTATGTATTTTGGGACAATATTTTTCTTCGTTAAGTACTAAAGAGTTTTTATGATGGAATTAATGTACTTCTGGAGCTTATTAAAATGACAGTAATAACTATTTGGCATATATGTTGAAAACATTATTCAGTTGCATATAATAAATACATTTATATATGACAATTATTAGACAAACACAGGCATGCCAACTATAAAAGGCATGACACTAATAACTAAATTTTGAGTTATCATGGGAAATGTTTTATCAAGACAATTTTGGAAGAAATCTAATCACAACCAATAGAGGGCAGTAGAATATATCTTAAAGCAACTATAATGCAAAACAGAAAAAAAACAATATTTTATTTCTCCAGTTTTCCTTAATTTTGTTCTTTTCAATAAAGATGATGAGGTAAATTACTGCTACATGAAATCTATTTTTCATGACTAGCTTACAACATAAACTGATATCTTCAAGTCATAAAAAAAGAGAATTAGGAAAGCTTTTAAATTAATATACTCCTTTTGTATGCCGAACATTTTCAGTAATATACAAAGAGAATCTAGTGAAACAGTTATAGATCATAAACAATTCAAGAAAAAAAGGCTAGATAATAAATCTTAAAATAAGGAAAGTAAATTAAAGTTAGTTTTGTAACATATTCTGCTACTCTAGGAAAAGAAATTCCAGTAAGTAATGCCCTTTACAAAAAATTGGCCAACTTATCCCCATAAATTCATATCTTGAGACCATCAGCGAGAAAAATCCAGCAACTTTAATTCCTGCCATACATAAATCAGGGAAATAAACCTTCTAAAACCCAACGGAATTTAAATCTTATAGATATGCACAGGTGCACAGAATGGATGATCTTTTAAGCCGGTAATGACTACAATTCAAGTAGGAGGAAGAAAACAATTAAAATGCTTTAGAAAGAATATTTTAAAATTAAGATGGGCTGTCCAGCAAAATAAGTTTTAAACTCATGCCCGAGGAAAGAAATGGGAAAACCAAAGAAAACAGGAAAACAAACTAAACAAAAAATGAATAAGCTACTGAGTATTTTTACACAGTTTAAGTAAGTCGGTTGTCATGAGTCCTGATGAATCATGGTTGTGACAAAGGTAGTGAGGTCATTTAATGCAACATCTCTTTATACTAGAGAATCTGCAATTACAGGTCACAGACTACAAATATCAGAATCACTTAAGGGGCCTTAAAAAAAGATACAGAATCCTGGGATCCACTCTATACCTAGCGAACCAGAATCTCTAATGTTTGAAAACCAAGAATATCCATTTATTTATAAAAGCCTACCAAGTTTAAAAACCGCAGCCTTATACCACAACCCAATGACTAAGAATCCAGCCTTTAATTGAAACTCTACCATGATGAGAAACTTGTATAAAAAAAGGCAGCCCATATAGAGAAGATAGAACTCGGTGCTTAGTGAGGTCATATTGGTAGCTTGAAATTGGCCGTAGTGGGAGTATTAACACTACAGAAATCGGTAATTGCAAATCAGGCCTTCTATTATTTGGTGGGTTCTAGACTAGCAGTGGTAAACTACAGACTGGCTGGCTATGTTTGCAAAGTTTTGTTGGAGTACAGCCAATCTGTTCATTCACATGTTGTCCTTGGCCTGAAAACTGAATATATGTACTCTGGCCCTTTACAGGAAAAGCTTGCTGTCTTTTTCTAGACATAAGGTCTGGACTAAAGAAATTGGTGGAGAAAATAAAGTGCTAAAAATAATATAGATTACACTTCAAACTGTGCTGTTACATTGCAAATAGCACACACATTAAAAAATGAAAAAATACATGTCTGGTATTCGAAAACTCTTATCTGGCTCAACAAAGAAGTGCTGGCCTCATTGACAGAGAAGTGTAAAGTTCTGACACGTGTCTCCCCTGTTTCACTGTTGTCTTGCTTTGTGAACATAAACAAACAGGAACATTCATATTGGAACTATACTTGTTCATCAGTTACAAATGCAGATTGACTACTGATAAACAGTTTGGCAAAAATCAACAAAAGTATTCAACATATTTTATAATTTATAAATTATGTGCTTTACATTGGTAAAATATGTATATTTTATACACACACGCGCACACACATACGCACACACGCACACACTTTTCTTTCACAGAGCAGATTGGTTAAACATTTACCAGCAAACCACCACCCCCAATCCCAAACACTACAATTCAATCAGTAGCTCTTTATTAAAGTTTTTCTCTCTTATCCCCACATTCTAATCTATTAGCAAAAATTTCAGCTCTCCCTACCAACTATGTCCCATATTCATCCACTTGTCACCATCTCCATTGCCACTGCACTAGTCCAAGCCCTTTGCATGTTTCACTACAGGGTGTTTTCACTTATCTCCTTGATGCCTATTTTCCCTCTAAAGCCCATTCTCGAAAGCTGGAAAGAGCTTTTAAAAATTGAAACTACATCCCTATAGGAAATCCCTTTAGAATAAATTCCATTTAGAATAAAGCCCAAACCCCTTGCCAAATCATACAAGCCCCGCTTCCTAAAGTCCCGCTCACGCCTTTGACTGTACTGTGTACCACGATAAACTCATTCGTGCCCTCATACCTTTGCTCTTTTTTCCTTTCCAAGGAAGGTTCTGCTCCCGGATTTTTAACTCACTTGACATTTTACAACAGCTTGAATATATAGCTCCCTTGGAGAGATCTTCCTATCCATCTGATCTAAAGCCAGCACTCCCAGTAACTTATCTGCAAGTCACCCTAGCCCAGTCACCTATACTGTTTCAGTTGCCTCATGCTACATTGCACTATCTGACTTATCTTTTCTTGTTCACTAGTTTGTTATCTTTACTCCATTCTATCTATCTTATTTACCACTCTATCCCCAGAGTCTAGAATGTACCAGGCAATCATAGATGTTTAATAAATATTGGTTGATTAAATGCATGACAAATGGACAAACATCAAAGGAAAACTTGTGTTATCTGACTGCAAGTCCAAAGCTATTCCCACCACGCCATGACACTTTCTGTTTTAGAGTGACATTTTTAAATGTTAGCCCATTCTTCCGTGCATGACAGCCTACCATATCCTAAAATTGCCCACACACAAGTTTAGTTTCATGTAACTTGGCTTCTGCTTACCTTTCCAGGCTCAAATTTGACTTTCACTAGTGTCCTATGCTCTCAACACACCAAGAACACCAAACTACTGTACTAAGAATCTAGTTTCAGTACTAAAAAACTACTATATTGAGAATTTAGTAATTATCAAGATAGCCCTACAACTTCATAAATTGAATCCCTTATTTTGCGAATGATGCCCCTTCTACCTAGAATGCACTGGCCCTTCTCATTTCTAGGGCAAGTTCCTATTCAGCCTTTGAAACTTATCTCAAATGCAAACCCTCTACGGCTGCTCCCATGTGCCTTTCCCAGAGTTAATTACTCATTCCAGCAGCGTGTTTTTTTATGGCCTTCCATTTTCATTGCATTCCTAACTCTACTCATTACACCGGAATGTGTTTTCAAGTCTGGGACTCCAAGACCCACAGTTGCTATCATTTTTTTTTATCTCAAGCACTTAGCACAGTGCCTAGGACATAATAAGAAATCAACAAACTGTCGCTAAGTTGAATGCATGGCAAGTCTAATTCCTCTTGCATGAAATCCAACAGCTAGCATGCTATTCACTGTTTACTCTCCTCCCACATCTTCTCTGTTCCAAGCTAAACCTGTAAACCAGAAGATAATGAGCAGTAAAGCCAGATTGATGCTTATACATATAAAGCAAAGCTAATGAAAGAAGACAGAAATATATTAATGTCAATAAACATGTACACACTAATAACCTCACCAACAACTGGTGATAGGACTATGCTGACTTCTACTTTTCCCTGTAGTCTACTTTATTTTTCCTAAGGCATATAATCTATTTTGTTAAATTCAATATGTTCTTCCATTCCTTTAACAGGACTCTAATTCCAGTTTTCCTCTTATTATTCATTAATCATGTATTCTCGTTTATTATTTATATGTTATTATTATTAACACTCAGAGTCATCATCAGATTCTGGTCTATCTATTTACCCTCCAAATCTTGACAACGTCTGCCTATGACTCCTTTCGTGCTCGATCCTTCTCTATTTCCTTATCTCCCAGTCTAGGTTCTTATCAACTCATGTCATGATGAATAGATTACATCTAGCTCGACTTCTAAGGCCAGTGTATTCCTCATTCTAAATCAGTCCATGTGCAGATACAACCTTCCTCTGATTAATATCTTCAGCAAGCCATTCCCTCAGCCTCAGAGACTTGTGGAGCAATCCCCCTTTGCCCATTGTGTTATACCCAAAATCCTTCCTGAAACACAAAACCTCTTTCTTTGTGTCTCCCTCATACCTAGTCAAATGTAGCGCTGTTTACTCCCACATCAGCATGACTGATCCAACAAGATTAAACCCTTTGTCAAACCAAAGCTCTGGAAATATTTCTTATTTCTTACCTAACAACCAATTTTCCACCAAGTCTTATTGATTCTGCTTTCAAAATATCTCTCAAATCCATGCACTTCTCTCTAGCTGCATATCAACATCATGGTTCCAGTCATCATTGTCTTTCCCCTGGGCCATGGAAAAGCCTTTGTGTTCACTATCTGTTTTCACTCCTGCCTTTCTATAGTTTCGAAATTGGAGCATGTCACACTAAGTGCATAAGGGCTTCCCACTGATCGCAGAATAAAATTCAAATTCCTTGTCATATCCTGCAGCCAGATCCATGATCTGTATCTTGCTGACTTTCCAATCCAGTATCACATCACTGCCTCTTCCTATCACTACACAGCAGTCCCTCTGCTTTTTTCAGATTGTTGGGGTCCCTTCACTTGCTGTTCCAGTTGCTTGGACTGAGCTTCCCTGGGCTTTTCCCATGGCTGATGATTTCTCATCTTTCAGCTTTCAACTCAAAACTATTTCTTCAGAGAGGCATTCTATAACCATCTTTCTAAAGTTACCCTTATTATCTGTCTACCCTAGGGTAAGAAGCTCATCGAATTCCCTATCTACCATAATTTCTAGCATAAATCGTGTTTTCAGTAACATTTATTGGATGAGTAAAATAATTCATCATGCATATAGGATACATTTTTTCACTTCTACTTCTGCTCATGTAGGTGCTCCACCTAGAAGGCTCTCTTATTCCATTTTTACCAACCGATGTCTGTTATTTATTTTGTGATCCAACTTAAGATTCACATCATAAAGAAATGCTTTCTAATTTTTCCTATCACACTATAATGTTTTTCTTCACAAAAGTTTTAGCATAAGTTACATAATATTCAAAAAGCTCTTTTTTTTTCCTAGAAACATTTTTGTTAAATGCCATGCTCCATGACCAGAAAACAGGTGTACAACGTTTTTCAGTCATTCCATGGACCTCACATGCCTTAGTGCCTCCAGGAGGTCAATATTTTCTGAGTAAAATAAAAAATTTCCTAGTCCCAGTTGTAATTCCAAAATAATGTGGGAAATGGGCATGTGAGTAGAGTTAGAGAAGCTGGTTGTCATGAGAATTTAATTGGGGGTGTGGGGGAGGGTTGTCAGGGATTTCTTGGTTAAGGAATTAAGATCACGAAAGAGGTAGAATTTTGGCTAAAGGTCAGGACTAGAAGAAATGAAAGCAAATAGGTAAAGGAGAGAGACAAATGATTTCTATTTAGAACACTGATTAAAAATTGGAAGTTTCTTACCATCTTCTGGTTAACAAAAGATTTATTCTTTTAGATGATACTAACATTTTTAGGCAACTACTGAAATCACAGAGGTAGGGCTTCTAAAGAATAGACACATTAGTAAAAGGAGGGAAATGTAAATGTACTTCATCCTAAACAAATCACCATACCTCCCCCACCAAACATAACAAACAAAAAATCTGATCTTCCAAACAAACTTCATGTATCTTTAAAATATTCCTCTCTTTATTGATTTATTTTTCAGATTGCAGCAATGTATTTCTTTTGGAGAACCTGTACCACAATCTCAAAGCCCAATCTGACCACTGCCTGCTGTCAATGCTCAGATATTTAGTTATATTTGTGCTGGCAAAATAGGTGGTCATTAAGAGCATAGACTCTGGAGTCAGTATCTCTGGGATTTTAACCCCAATGATAGTATTTAGTAGTTAAATAATCTTGAGAAGGCTATTTAACCTTTCTGGGTCCCAGTTTCTTCATCTAGAAAAACATAACTTTATTTGATCTAAATGAGTTAAAACATATATAAGTGCTTAACATAGAGCTTGGAACACACAGAGCTCAGTAAACATTCGCTGTTATCATTCTTCTTATTATTACATACACAAGGATAATTTCCTTTGGATCTGTTACTTTTCCCATCACATACTTTCAGATTTGGTACTCACAGGGTTAGAATGCAGCACAGTGAAGAACTCTGGGCTGATGAGGAACTTCACAGGGGGAGACTGTAAGAGCAACGTGAGCCTGGATCTGGAGGTAGAGTGGGGCAGGACATTCTCCCGGCGGAAATCTACATGGAGCAGACCACAAGGCTTTCAGGGAGAGCTTTCCATGTGAAAGAAACACACCTATTCACTTCCATCCATGTAGACCTACAACATTTGCTATTATTTTATTCTCCAAATACTTTTTCCTTTGATGTAAATTCATACATAAAACCTGACTGCTCTTAATTACACTAAAATGAAATAGAATATTTCTAGTCACTATTAACATTTTAATGCATCCTTAGATGTTTTAAGTGATCCGATTCAATCTTTTTCCACACTCCCACAGATCCAGAGATTAAAGTAATTTATATTCTCTTTGGTTTTATGATTCTTTTCTTAGTACTAATAAAAAGTCAAAGATTAGAAGAGGTCTCTGGAGAACTCTACTTTTTGAACTGGATTACCAGATCTCATTGAAGATCAAAAGTTCTCTGAAAGAAAAGCCTCATTTCTTGGAAATCCTTACTTGTTTTCTACTTTTATGAGATTACAAAACAAAGCGACCCAAAGGCTCTCTTACCTGCACTGGCTTGGTGAAAGTCAGCTTCCTCCCCTGCCCCATCAATAGCATTGGTATTTTCTTCAGGCCTCTCATTAGTCATGGTTCTGCGGATACTCTGATATCTAAAATCATGAATCTACAGTTATATCACAGTAGCCTCTAAAACGTGGGACTCAACTGCTTCCCTAGAGCCCAGAAGTTTTCGCTATCTTCCTAGCTTCAACCATTCCTTTCCAAACCCTCATTCCTGAACCCCCATCTCTGAACCCCCATTCCCAAACCCTATTATCAAACCCCATCCCCAAACTCCCATTCCGAATCCCCATCCCCAAACTCCCACCCCCAAACCTCCACCCCCAAATCTCCATTCCAAACCCCCATTCCCAGACCTTCTAGGCCATCTGTTTAAGTACATTCCATTCCATTGAATTTCTTCTCTCTATTGTTTGTGGAACATTCATTTAATAATTTTTTTTAAAAAAGAAATTGTGGCTCTTTACTAAAGAAAATTAAATTCCTCTATTGCTAAAGAAAAAAACAACTTTGTCCTATAGCAATTAGTTCTTGAAAAAGAGCGACAGATTTTAAAAACTTAAGTTGATATAATAAAGATGCATGCTGAATGAAGATTCTAGATATTTAAAATGATATTTGGCTTCAAATTATAAATGTATATACTCTGTTTTATTAAAGATCAATGCCTCGGGCTGACTAAAGGGGTCATTTTTACTTATTTCCTTTCCAGTTTCCACACCAGCAGTGCAGTATGTGTGTGTGCGTGTGTGTGTGTGTGTGTGTATAATCAATGCCTTGGGCTGACTAAAGGAGTCATTTTTACTAATTTCCTTTCCAGTTTCCGCACCAGCAGTGCAGTATGTGTGTGTGCATGTGCGTGCGTGTGTGTGTGTGTGTGTGTGTGTGTGTGTGTTTATTATTTTTTAACCAAGAGAAGTTCAATGAAGCATATGAATCAAAAAGAGGGAACGGCTATATCTTAATAACAGGGCTTCCAAGGAGAGACAACCATGTTCTCTACTTTGCACTATGTAAAAATTAGCCCCACCACAAAACAGAACAGCCATAGCAAAAATACCCATCCTCACCTCCGGTTCAGCTGCTCCATTTGCTGTATGGAGTTGGACCTCTGCAGCACCTGCGGGGCGGGGGGAGCTGTGGGCCGCTGCCACGTTGTGGTTCTGTTTACATGATCCACGTAGAAGATCCTGCCGTGGCTGTCGATGCGCGCCTCCCAGTCTAAAGAGTAGTAATGCATCCAGAGGGGTTAGGAGAGGGGCTGAGGCCATTAACGTGCTTCATTAAGTTCGGCATGTGTTTTCCCTCTCTGACATGCTGTAACGTGGGGCTAATAACATATACCTCACAGCATAACCCAGCATTTCCCCTCAGTCCATACCAGACTTTGTTGTGGCTGGTTAGTAAACACATCCTCTGTGTGTAATGCCAATCCCTTAAATATTCTGAATGTAGAGAATCCTTCCAGATCTGCCCACAATGCTCATCCTTTATATATGAGCACCAGTATTTAAAAAATACAAATAGTATATTATAATTCTTGAGACGGTCCCATCAAAATTGGTATTGATGTTTGTTTTCACTAAAAAATGGATTTTTTCTATTTTTTTTTCCAGTTTAGATGATAGACTCATAATTGGAAACTTGCACATGCACATTTTTATACAATTTTAGTAAATGTAGTCATCAGCAGAAAATAATGCTAGCCTAGTCGTTAAACACTATCATCATCTACACACTTATCTGTACTTCCCCAAAGATGAATACATTTTCAGAGCAAGGGTAATCACTTGCATCTAACCTCAAATAAATACAATGTTTTAAAAGATTATTTAATTTTATGTTTAAGCAATCTCATTGATTAAGTAAACAAATATATATGTGCATGTTTAACAAATCTTTGTAAACAAATATATAAGTGCATATTCAGTAAAAACATCAAGCAGACTGGTCCACAAACCCAGAAGTTTCACCCCTGTGACTTTATCAAAGGCTATGCCACAATAAAGTACACAGAGCATGTGCTAATGTTTTTAAAAGGCAAAAATTTTAAACTTATTGCAGTTGGGAAAGGTAATTTATATAGAAACATATGAAAATAGCAGAGATCTATTCTTTAATCAGAAAAGTTCTTTCTTTTCTTTCCTTCTTACTTTTTTTGTCATACACACCTCTTATTTATTTATTATTGGGGATAACATTGGTTAATAAGGTCATATAAGTTTCATGTGTACAATATTATAATACATCATCTGTACATTGCATTGTGAATTCATCATCTGAAGTTTCATCTCCTTCTGTCACCATACAGTTGAAGAAAGTTCTTATATATTTCTATTTCTATGTAAACTATTTTTTGAAATAAGCCCCTTTTTCCTGAGCAGCTTGATTATTTCAAAATTCTCCATGTGATCACACAGCTTATCAACAGATATCACAGGTCTAATCTTGGAGAACAGGAGGAAGGCATGTTTGCTCCTGACTACCCACAGAGCAAGTATTCTAACGAAGTCTTTGGTTTGGAGAGAACTGCACAGTAGATTCCAGCCAACACCAGATGATCACTGAGAGCTGCCTCAGTAGGGAGTGGAAAGATCTTTTTTTGTTCATCTCAGTACAACGTAATTTACGACAAATGGCAAGAAAGAAAAATTGGGCTGAGGAAAAGCACTACACAATCACAATACAACTCAGTGTCTCTCACACTCCAAGGTAACATAGACTCACAAGGAACCAGCTTGCCAAATTGGAATTTTGGGGGGACAGCTATAATTCCATCAATAGAACATTTCCAAAAGACCTTGTGTTTAGCCTGCCATATGCTGACAAATAGTAACTACATTAAAGTATTTTCAGGAACCATTTTCCAAAACCCTTTGATCTGCTTCTTACATAACTTTCCCATCTCAAAAATTGAAGAACTAATTATTCTCATCTCTTTCCTTTCTCATTAGAGCTAGGATGATTCAAACATATACTACACATCAAATCAAATGTACATGAAAACAAATGGCCATTCCTTCTTCAAGAATTATCACAGTAGCTTCCAACTTTTAAAAAATGTAGAATAGGTCAATTAGGGATATAAACAGAGCAGAAACCAACTAAAGGAAGCAGAAAGAAAGATGTTGCCAAACACCCAAGATAAGGTTATAACTATAATTTGGCTCAATTTTTTGGCAGCTAAGGCAGAAAAGAAAACACATTGTTGCATGCTTTCCATGTGCTGACAAAATAAAGTAAAAAAATTATCTTCGATTATAGAACTTTTTCCTTGAACAAACTAAATGAGAATTAACCTCATGAAATGGGACCTATTTGAAAGCCACATGGGTAGCAAAATAGGGGTAGGGTAGAAAATCTCCAAATGTATTCACCACGGTACCCTGCACATAGCAGGTAATGAATGAACAAATAATTTAGATAACATACAGCCATAAAAAAAGAATTATTCTTGTATTCACTTTCCACGAAGGCCAGGAATAAATTTAATTTGTATTCAAATCAAGGCATTTCTATGAGCAGTGGGGAGAATAAGAAAACAAGTTCCAAGGATTTTCTTTCTAAGAACATAGGACATTGGATGCACATTAAAATTATCCCATCGAATCTCATATCTTAAAATTGAGGTTGTTACTCAAGTTCCCAAAAAGAGAAATGCTATATTGCTGGTTTCGAATGAGCACCTGGCATTGGATTGGTAAGGACTATTAGGCTGTTGACAGATTCATGAAATACGTATCCACTCTTACCCAAGTGGTGAGCAGACGAAGATGTGAACACATCTCTGTGAATGCTGAGGTTGAGAAGAAGGTCAGTGACTAGACAGAATAAATTATGTATCAGGAGAAGCCAGAATTAGACTCTCTACATGACTCAAAAGAGTGAGGGAACTATGAGTGGGGGCTTGAATTTGTTATAATTGGATTTACAAAAGTCAAATACCTGAATTTTATAAATTTATAAACCCACTATATAAAAAATTATAATAGCCATGGTATCTTCACCAAAATGATGAGATGTTGAAGTTATAATGAACTAAGGGTACTTTTTTGGGGGGAAGGGGGGACCAGTATGTGATAGATGCTAGACATCAGTGTTAAAAAGTTTTTTGCTTTTCTCATTTTGACATGAGGAAGTATGATTCCATTTATATAAGTACAAAAGTAAGTGGAACTTATACGTGATTTTGAAGTCAGGATGGTAGGCCTCCTTCAGGAGTGGGGCTTAGTGATTGAAGGGGGGCACAAAGAGACTTCTGGGTGTCAGTGACGTGGTATTGGTTGCATGGGTGTGTTCGGTTCCAGAGAATTCAGCAGGCTGAATGTGCTCTTTTCTGTATGTATATTATATTTGAATAAAAAGTTTTTAAAAATTTCAAATAGTTGCAAATTTTGTACCTTAATCTTCAATTTTGAAGGTAGTAGCTTTTTAGATTAAAAGTATCCTTTCTGTTTTCAAAACTTTCAAGTTTTAGAAAATAAGAGCCCCTAGCCTTAAACATAATAGAAACTCTAAGATTAATTATATTTTTCAGATTCACTGCCTACTTTCAGGCCTTCATTTCAAAGGATGCCTTAAAAATGAAAGTGCATGACCACGAAAAAAATGATAAACATTCCTCTGTATTTTTCCAGAGCTATCCATAGAAACCCACTACATATACTATGCATTTGTCCTAACAATATGGCAACAATTCTGGGGTCCTAGAAGAGTCCACTAATAGTTTATCCTGAATCTATTTCTATTTCTACCCTTTTGAGGAAAAAACATTTATTCAACAATTCCCTATTTTCTCCAGTACAGCAATGGGTTAAGTCGCAATTACATTGGAGTCAATAAGAGAAAGGTAAAATAGTTTTTTAGAAGGAGCTGAGCTGGCCATTCTTTTTTCATTTATCTTAATGCTAAAAAGAAACCAAGATCTGTCATGCTGATGAATTCTGGTAGGCTTCAGCCCTGAACTGCCTCCAGCTGCCAGTGTCATCAATCATCTTAGGATAAGATACAGCAAATTCTTAAAGCACTCAGTGCATATTCAGGTTCAAGCTGCTTCCCTGGAAGGCTCTCAGCAGTGCCATGTTGCTCTCAAGACCTGGAGCTTTCTTATTTTTTATGGATAACTTCGTTTTCAAACAAGTGGTTGAAGTTACACAGCCCACAAGTTCACAACACAAGGTCCTAAAGCAAGAGTAAGATTTTGAGAACCAATTGGTAGATTATCATTACATCTGAGCAATCTTTGTACTAAATCCAAGATAACGTTCCCTAACCCTAAGATAGAAGGAATAAGACTGAAAGAAGCAAACAAACAAAGAAAACTGCTTTATATAAAGAGATCAAATAGGTATTCAGAGATTAGTCATAACACTGCTATGTAGACTATCACATGACCAGCTATAAGAGTAATGTGGCAGAGCGAGGATACCACTGAATCCTCTTAACTAAGTTTGTAATCTTCGGAGAGGAGCATAAGTTTGCTGGATAATTTTTTCACTATATGTTAGCACCCAAGTATTTTATAAGGTGAAAATAAGCTCAAACAATAACAGTGATAATAATCATGAAAAAGAAAAGAATCATGTTGGGGGGGCGGACATCAAAGCCAAGGTACAAAGCTTCAGCAGCCCGTGCTATGGGTCTGGAGATAGTGACCTATACAGAGAGGAAAGGCACTTCTGAGTCTGAATCAGATACATATGCGCCATGAGACAGTCGCTCATACTGTCATGTCACTGCAACCACTTCTCTTGAGGAGCAGGGAAGGTTCTGCTGAGTAAACTTAACCCAGAAGAAGAAAAAGAAAGTACTTTTTGAACCTTCCTGGGTCTGACCTCAAAACATTATAGTATATAAAGCTTCAGTAAAACCTCCAAATCCTCTGACTTGAGAAGTTGCTTGCACCTAATAGAAAATATAGCACACTATAAGCCACCACTCTGCTAGCTTCAGAATTTATATTCATCTATCCACACATTAGTCCCTTCCCTCCTAATCTTAGATCGGAATACCTGATAGAGAAGGAATGTCTGAGACTCTGTCTCAACTTTTACTAGTATGGTATCTTAAACAAGTTACCAATTTATCTGAGCTTCAGTTTTTCATCTTTAAAATGGGAGAATCAGATTAGTTAATTTCTACTCACCAATCTATAAATTACAGATAAGACCAGTTTGACCTACCTCACAAAACTTACAAAGAATTTTTTTAAAACAAGGAAAGCATGTAAAAGTGCTTTGTAAACTGTAAAGCACTATACAAGTTTCAAGTATTATCATTTTAATAGTGTTAAAAGTATACCTGTTAGCCCTAAAATAATTGAGCCAGGTCATTTAAGAGATGAAACAATCCTGTTCATCATTCACTCTTCAAATTGGATACAAGATTAAATTGCTTTTTTACTTTTGAATAAATCAACTTATTAAAATGAACTACCACTTGTTTATATTATTAAAATGAACTACCACTTGTTTATATTTTTAAAATCCTAAAATATATTCTGTGTAATGCAAATATCAGTGTTTAAACAAATGCAATGAAATAGTGGTCATAATTTCATTAGAAAAGTGTCTGTCCTTATTAAATCTATTCTAGAGACCAAAACCATGGTCCAACAAAAATCAGAGCAATTGGATGTGGCCAGGGAGATGTCATCTATCCATACATGGATGAAATACTGTGCCTCTTGTCCAGGCCTCTGTAACTCTTATTTACTGTTAATCCACATATGCATATAATCAAAGCTCTCTCAGAATTCTCTTCTGGTGTTTCTAATTCATTTTTCTCCAATTATATTTAAATATCTTCCAGGAATATGTTTTCCTTTTCTGACTCTAATCTTTTCTCCAAGGGTAAACAATAAGGAAGCTATTTACCTCCTTGATTAAGATAACACAATGGTTAATTCATTTTCAAAAAACTGCTTAAAATATGTTTCCTATGATAAACCACCCTCCATTATCCAAATGTATGAACAAGGGGAGGATCTGTGCACAACAGAATTTCGAAAGGATCAAGCCAATATTTTAAATTGTACATAGTATCATTCAGCTCTTTTGTCAGCACTCACCAAAACTAACCAATCAGACTTTTAGCTTTTTAAATGTATATTCCTCCCACCCCTTTATGTCTCACCATTTTTAAAACACAGAGGGCCAACGACATCAGCCTCTCGCCATGATCACATATCAGATGGGTAAGTAAGGAGGGTGAATAAGAAGGGAAAGCAATAAGATAGAAAGGTATATTTTCCAATGTATTCTTAAAAGCAGTATTTACTCAACTTTATCCAAATGCTTTGCTTTCACAAAGCAATATTGTTTTCAGGGATTCTAGAAACTTAAATAGAGTTTAAATTATATCCAGAGTATAACTGGCTATGGGCATCGCTCAGACCTTTGAATGCAGATGAATAACTATTTCTCAGCATCCCTAATCCTCAACCATCTCTTCTTTAAGTGCTACGTATTTCTTTAAAGTGAAAGAAATGAAATATTTTTCAAATCCCCAGATAATTATCATGCTCCGAATAAATGGTAGGCTAATTTCCAAAATTAATAACACTTCTCTGTATATCCCTAAGAAAAATACCAGAACCTTGTACTTAATTATTTAAAATGTTGTAAGTGAATTAAAAAAAAAGCAGCGTATTACAGAGTAAGGCTTTTCTAAGAGATTTACCAATTTGTCTAGTAACTGAAAATCTGTGCTGCCGTTAGGCATATTTAAAAAAAAAAAAATCCTATTATACATCCTATTGTCTAAACTATCTGGAATTATTTCCCTGATTACACTATCTGCTCCACAGGCATCACAGTATTTACTTTTCCCCCTGCTGCCCTTTCATTCACCAGAAAGGAGTCCTCAGCAGAGCACTTTCCAGACTACATCTGCCCTGTCGGGTGGCAGGCCCCAGGTCCCTCCCTCGTGGGTACCAGGCTTCCATCCTTTAGGTTCCTGGGCCCTGTCACCCTTATACCCTTTGATCAAGGTGAGCCCTTTAGTCAACAAGTCCTCACTTGGTGGGAGAGCCTCGTCCACCCTCTGGTACCGGCTAACATCCTGGCGCACTGAAGGCAGCGATCGCAGTGGCTGGTGGCCGTTGGCTTGAGAACCTAAGAGTAAAGGTAGAAGTTATCCAGATATTGTTTTCCTTTTCAGTGTCAAAACAGTCTTAAAAACAAACAAACAAACAAAAAACACTAACACGTACACCTGAAACTAATACAATATTGTATACTTTAATAAAAAAAAATTTCTTAATCCAACAGAAAAAACAGCTAGTGTTTTTTCTCTATTTAGCCTCATTTTCCGCATGAAGACTCAGAAATAAGAGAAAACAGAAAGTGAATGCTTAGTCAAAAAAGGGTCTTCTAGAGAGATGCCCATCTGCTCCCATCCCTCCCCCTCCCTCACCTTTTCCCACCCTAGCCTCTGTCCTGGTCATGTACTAATGCTTTAGAGCCACGTAACGGCCACAAGACAATGAAGGAAACAAAAACAACTAGAGGAGGAAGAAAAGAAGGGACATAATTTAACTTTAAGCAGAAAAATAAATTACAAAATAAGAAAATCATTCCTATTTCTGAGTCTATGCTATTTAGGCATATGAAATTATCCTTAGATTTTTTGATGCATCTATAACTGAACATTTTAAAGGGATCATTCAACTGAGCTGCATTCATTGAGACATAATACAAATTTTATGTGTAAGTTTGCATCCTCAGACACACAAACAGAATGCAAAAATATTACATTTGATGCAAAGCACATATTAACTTTCTGTTTTGAAGGTTTTATGCAATAAGTGACCTTAAGGTGTCCGCAAAAACTACAGTTTACACTAACACTGAACTGCTGGCCTGTTTGGTTTTGTATCTACGAATGCAGCTCCCACCAGAGAGTTATTACTTAAGTTTGTTTTTGTTGTGTTTTCATACTGCCCAGACAAGGGGACTGGGCCCTGGGTGCCAGGGTGCGCCCCGGATGCCTTGTCGCGGCATGCACATGCGCAGTTCGATCCTTCAACCTAACCTCAGGTATCCCGCTCCTCCAGGCCTGTGTGGACAGGGCACCCACCCCTCCACTTCATGGGCTGTTCCAGGGGAGAGCGGGTCCCCAAACAGCACTCCTGATATGGAGCTTCGAGAGTCATTATTTTAGTCTGAAGACTTATTCGACAGGCCTCTTATCTCAGCAATAGAAGATCTATTAAAAAATAATAAAGCTAAAATTGAAACCCAAGGTGAAGAATTCAGATAATAGTCAACCTGTAGTATAATTTACATTAAGGGACAAAACCATAAAACTTCTCTTTGAGCAGGTATGCTTGAGCCAAGAGCCATGCTGTCGTCTACATCCTACCTCCAGTAGCGCCCTCTTCTTGGGCAGTGGCCCCTTCACAAGCCCCCTGGGCATCCCCAGCATCACCCTCTTCTTGGGGCTGGCTCTCAGTAGCAGCAGCAGCTCCCTCTAGGCTGCCCCTCCGCTGCCAGACCTCCCCCACCTCGTCCTGGTCAGGTAAAGCAGCCATTTCTGCCCCTGGCCCTTCCTCCTCTCCGCTGGGCACTTGCACCACAGGTAAAGAACCAGGAGTGCATATGGAATCCTGTGACCCTTCTGCGGGGCCGCTGCTCGTGGGCTCTGCTGCACAGGCTCCGTCTTCCTCCTCCTGGGAAGAAAAGGCTGGGGTTTCGGGAAACCGCGCACTCTCAAGAGATGAGCACCGTGTCTCCACTGAGGACAGCTGCGTGGTAACGCTCTCATTGCAGGAGCTGTCAGCGCCTTCCAGGTCACTCTCTCCCTCAGGCCTGGTGCTCGCCTCACTCACACTCTCTGTCCTGGCGGGGTCACTGGGTTCTGTTTCAGAGGACACCTGTGAAGGCTCAGACCCCTGATCAAGGGACTCAGTCTCACTGATGGCTCTTCGGCTTCCTCCCGATGTGTCAGAAGTCCCTGTGTCTGCCCCACTCGTGGGCTGATCTACCTCTTGAGAGCCACACAATTCGGTGCTGTCCTGGTCAGCACGGGGTTGAGACTCCGGGCCATTTTCACTTTCATCTGGAACTGAGCCCAAGGGTACAGAGTTCTCTGCAAGATCTGGAAGATTTTCCGGCTTATCCTCAAAGGAAGCAGCTTCATTTGTGGAGGCTTCCTCAATCTCCATTGGGCTGTCTTCTGGCTTTGTCTGAGACGTCAGGCTCACATCATCAGTTCTTGATGTCCTGCTAAACATTATTAACCCTCCTTCCTCCTCCAAAGAAGAGGGATAACCCAGGTCTTGCTGGAACTCGTGGTCTTCTTCATCTGAGTCAATATGAAGCATGGCATTGAGTCTTGTGTCGGTGGGAAAACTACTCCTCAGTTTTGGAGAGGCTCCCATGGACCTCTCCGAGCAGGTAGCTGAGCCAGGCCTGGAATGGCCACTGTGCTCAATAGCATCTAAATAATCATTGAGTGAATCCTGACGTCCTCTGGGAGGTGAGGCCCTTGAAGAAGTAGAGGTTAAATCCTCTGTGTCTATTTCCAGAGTTGAGCTAGTCCTGAAAGAATGCTTGGGGGTCCCATTGGCACTCTCCTCAGACACTGGTCCATTCGAGCAAACAGGGCTGTCATGATGCCCCCCTGGCATGTCTTCCTCATCAGAAGGGCTTCCTAGGTCTCCGTTCACAGTATTGACTCCGAGTATTGTGCCAACAGCTTCTGGAGAAGCATCTGAAGGAGAAAAATAGCATTTACAAAAAAACGAAGTAGTAACAACCAATGTACTTTTAATGTCCTATTGCTTTGCCACCAATCAGTTCAAAAAATTCAGTCATCCCAGTGAGGCCTCTTTACAGTATTACCAACTTGCTAAGATTCTTTACTCACTACTAAATGAGTATATTGCTGGTCAATCTGACATGTGGGGTACATTTGCTCACCGCTGGAAATTCTTCTACAGCCCAGTTTCCAAATGCAGGCATAAACCTAAGAAATATTTTTTGATAAACAGGCTTTTTCATATCTGCTTGGAGAACTCCAGCAGGTAATCATTTCATAGCTATTTTGTTTTCAGAACAGGGCACAAATTTGATTCTATTGAAATGCACACTGACAACTGAGTGAGATTTAACAAGTTTTCCTACAGTGATTTATTTATACAGATATCTCACCTTCATGCACAGAAGATGTAACCTCCACTTTAAACTGGAGGTACCCACTCACGTGGTCAGCTGGGAGCCTTCTGCCAAGGTTGTAGCTGAGCATTTGGTCACTGCAAGAAGAGAAATGATTTTCACTTTTAGTAGACTGGTGTCAGCCTTCGTCTTCTTTCCATAAGCCATCCCCCCAAATCACACATATTTCTTTTAAAACTTTCAGATTCATAAGAAAATAAAAGGCTCAAAGCCATGTTAGAGTCCAGTGTAATATTATTCATTTGCACAAGTGAATACTAACAAATCCAGGGATAAAGAGAAATCTTGTCATAAGGGAAATTATTAGTAAAAGCAGAAAATGCCATATAGTATTATTATATGATTTTTTTAAGGGCACTAATTCACTCTCTTACTGCTAAGGGTGACCAGGTAAAGGGCATTTTGAGTCATCAAGGAGCTGTGAAAGTCCTGAAATTATAGGTGTTTTTGGGCTCAGGTGCAAAAGTATAGAGGGCCTGGTTCCTTAGCATTGAGCTCAATAGGAAGCTGGCTTTCAAAAGATATGCACAGGTAAGGGTTATCACATGCTGGCATGGAGTACACTGTGCTGCCATATTCTGAAGAATGGGAGCTAGGAGTTAAGAGAGAGCAGCATGAAAACAGGCCACACCCCGAAAGCTGTGTGAACAGCAGGGAGCTGATGAACCTCACCTTCCTCACCTATAAATTAAGGGGGATGGAGCTGCTGGCTGTCACTGTAGGGGAGCCTGGCCATCACTGATTCTCAGGCTGGCTTGTTAGTGATACTGATGGGACAGTTGGAGAAGCTAGATGAGTCACTTGGAGATGTGCTAGAGGGGACCACATGTGGGCCTGCCCAATTCCTGCCCCACGTTGGCCCCAGGCTCAAGCTATCAGCCTCAAGGACAAAGTCGTCCATCTTTTTCAATTCCATGTTTATTTATCAAAGTCAAATGCAATTACATCATTTCTTTGCAGCAAGCAACGTTTTTTTCTGAATCTGATTTACATTTAATTAAGGAGAATAACCGAAGGTGTAGTACCATCTCTGCTCCCACACTGCCCTCTACTGTCAACTTCAGGAGGAAGACAATGCCTTTACCCAGTGTTTGCACACAGTACAATTTAGAGCCTCTTGTCAGCTATTATTAATCTTCCTAATTATTTGTTTCTTCTTTTCTCCCTCCTCAGTACAATTATAAAGAGATGTTATCTGTTTAAAATTGCACATGCTAATAATAAAAAATCCCTGTTCAGTTCTTACGAATTTTTTTGACTTCATAGGAAATTTTTAATAAGATTATATCCTTTACCTTTTTTCCCCCTAGAAACACTGCAATAATTTTTTTCTTGATTGATGCTTCTAAAATGCTTTTTTCCCCCAAATTTATGTTTATTGCGTGTCACTTACTCTCTGCTAAAAGCTTTGCATGCATCATCTCTTTTAATCCTCCTAGCAACCCTGGGAGGGTAGCGGGTAGCCCTGTTCTCTAGAGAAGGAAAAAAAGGCATAGGGAGGCTAAGTAACTTGCCCAAGGCCAGACAACAATTAAGAAACAGAACCAGGATTAGAACATAGCTTCAAATGATACAGAAGCCCCTGCTCTGCTGTCACCATATCACAATCTCCTTTATGTACATTCTCAGTGATTCTAGGTTGCTTTCAATAGTATGCATTCTAATGACATATATCTACTCCTGGCTCACCTCAATGTGACTGCTATCATAATACTTTTTCTACTTAAACAGGTACTTAATATTTTTTTTCTGTAAAGGAATACATAGGCATCTGTAACCTGTCTTAGATAGTACAGATATGTTAAATGCTTTCACATTAGTATTCAAATATTATATAATGGCCATAATCTGCATAATAACAGAGGCGTCTTTTTCTATTACCCCTGTCTTTCTAACATTAAAACAGTGCCTGACACACACAGGTGCTCCATCTTTGTCCACTACAGCATGAACTCAGCAGCAAATTACATGGATCTGCTCTCAGTACTGTGGCTCCTCACCCATCTCTTTGGACATTCAGTCCTGGAATAATAAAATCTTTATTTCTTTGTTAAAAATAAACTGACCCTCCTCCTTGACCAATAAGTCGTTGCTGTTGACAAGGAAGCTTTATAAAAATGATAGATTTTAGCTAGGAAATAAATGTTTAGTGGGAATTGTAAGGAAAAAAACTGCATCTATTTGTTTTGCTCACTATCATATCCCCAATACCCAACACAGTGCTAAACATTTAGTAGACACTATATGTATAACACACACACACACACACACACACACACACACTTGAATAATTTACCATCCCATTTAAACAACATTCAGAATTCTGAATGATCACATTACCCAAGACAGATAAACCGTCTTCTCATTACAATAAAGTCAAGTTCCATTGTGGTACCTTAAACTTGGGGAATGATTCCAACTTCCCAAGAAAATCTGATGCTATAGATGAACACAATTTACCCATCAATTATTGGAACAAATCTACAATTATTACTCTGCTTTTGTTAAAATGAGTTTCTATAGAAGTGCTGAAACGCAGAGCAAATGTTTAGAAAAGTATGTGATTGGAGCTTTCCTCTGAGTGTTTACAATATAACACACACTTGAATAAATTAATTAACAAATAAGACTCTTTACTTAAAAAAAAAGTTTTAACAGGTATTCGTGCTGTTTATTAACCAGACAAAATACTCAATTCAACTAATCAACCTACAAATACCAAAAATCCTCTGTATTTGGAGACTGAGTCAAATTCTTTCTCCTTTGCCGAGTGCCTGTTAAAGGATTCACCTGCTTTCTTGTTCTTACCCAGTCTCATCTGACTCCCCCTGCCTCTTGCAGTGATATATTATTGTGAACAATATGTTATATACTATTATGATATATAATTATAAAGAATAAGTGCCAAAGAACTCTCACTACCTGAGACTTTTTCTCACTGATGTAATCAGAGCAATTGACAAAGCATGGGAAAGTGATGTGCGTTTTTGGATAGAATGCAGGCCACTCTGAAAAATGTCAAATTCAAACAAATGCTCTCAAAATAGGTAATTCAGAAGGAGTTCTAGCTCACCCTATAAAACCACATCCTGTAAAACCTCAACTACTTCAGATAGTTGCAGTCTGCGAAACACATAAGTAATGAAAACTCAGAATTTTTCAAGATGTATCAGTTATTAGATGGAAAGCAATAATCAGATCAGAAATATATATTTAGATGCTAATGTCTGATATACAAATATGTAGTATGTATTATTCTTATTTGACAAAGCAAATCCCTAAGTATCTGTATCAGAAAATGCCTTTAATGTACTTATACAGAAATATTTTTTAATGTTGATATTTATGAATTCATACTGGACTTCTTTCCAGTACATGGAATCCATGACTGGCAGTTCTCTATGTGTCCAGTTCTTTAAAAGACTAAATGAAAAGCCAGCAAGTCAACAACAGTTTGAAGCACTGACAAGGTTTTATTTTTCATTGATCATTCTTACTGGCATACATAAATTGACACTTCTACCAAATATCATACATATTGTGTAAATTATATAATTATATAAATTAATTGGCAGATATGTTTCCCATAGTTATTTCTCACTCTTTATAAATCTTCACTTTCTATAAATCCTAAACATAATTTTTAAAAACCTCCCATAGTTCATTATCTCTACTGGAAGCAGTAATTGTTATCCTTAAAAATAATTGTGATTTCCTAGCTTTTATCAGATAAGACAGGCTGCTAGAATTTCAGGATAATATTTATACTTCATGTGGGCTGGATCAAACACAAATTCCATGGTCTCTAATGGCCAGAAAATTAGAATCCATTAGAATTTTTTATTTTCAGATTTTTAAAGAGCCTTAGGGATCATTTGGTCTAAATGCTATATTTTTCAGGTGAGGAAACTAATGCTCAAGGAAACCATGATGAATAGTTAATTAGCTGCAAAGTGAATATGGATGATCCCCTTCGCTCAGCTCCACCTATATTGTCGGTCCTTGAGATGTTTCAGAGAAGCCAAGATTCTAGACCAGACTGATCTGAACTCAAATCTCAGCTCCACCCCTTGCTTGTTAGCCTCAGATTCCTCATCTCTGAAATGGGTATAATCATATTATTTACCTCCCAGAGTTTTTGAGAAGATTACATGAGCTAATGAGTATAATGTACTTAACTCCCGGTATAAAGTAAGTTCTTGGAATCTTTTTTGTTTACTACTACTATAATTACTACTATTGTTATTACTGCTACTGCTGCTGCTACTACTGTTACCCTATGTTTATAGTGTTCTCCTACAATGGAAAAGATCCAAGAAGTTGCCCCCTAGTGCCACCTCAGAGCACCAGTGATACTGAGTTTTCCGGTACCTACCACGTAAAAATATATACACCATTTATAATAAGGGAGAGAGGCATGTTTTGATTTCTTAACTACTTTATTCGCAACTTACAAAAAGCTCACAGAAAGAAAACAGACATCATAAGTAAATTTTAGTTGCTTGATTGAATGCATATGTCTCACAGCTCTACTATAATATATAATACCCCCTTAGAGTCTAGGTTTTGTTTTAAATGGCCCCAAAACACCATGGTTTTTGTTTTTCAGGAATAACAAGTTTTCCAGATGGGACTGACCAAGGATTAAGGTGGTGTCGACCTGACACTAGCATTCTGATCTAGGAAGAGGATTTTATAGCAAGATTTCAATATACTCAAAAAAAAAAAAAAAGAACGCTATGACATTTGATGTTGAAATGCGAGTGGTAGGTATATCTTAGAAAAGATAGATACCAAAAAAAAAGGTATATAATTAAAACAAAGTGCTTTTTGTCCTGAATATTATAATGAGTCTACAAGCACTCTCATTTTTAAAAGAATTATGTTATCACTTCTTATAAGTAAGAAAGTCCTAGGACTGAAAATGAAAGTATCATTTCATTTGCTTCTATACAAACTAATCTCACCAAGATCCCTGCAAGTGAGGGCTTATTACCCGATGGCTTGCCGCTCCAGCAGCCTCTGGACTGGAATGGTTAGTTTCCCCAGAAAACGCTTGATGATAGGACGGCTCTTGGCAAATTTGTCTTTAATTTCAATTTCTAAGACATCAGTAAGAAGAGCAAAAAAGGAATATTTCTGAAAACAAAAACAAATAACATGTTGATTCAAAAAAAGATAAATATGAAATTATATCATTTATTATAGAAAATGTTGTCTCTTAAATCCATACATACATGACATACAGAGTCCACATTGCTAGAAATATCTGCAGCTATTGTCAACCCTTTATTCACAGAATCATTAACATTCATGACAATAAAAAGCAACAGTTAAGGATCTACATGACAAAGGAAGCCCCTTCAATCATCCAATCCTTCATGGTTCAACAGTTTTAGGAGATGCTATCAAATATTATATTGTGCACAATACAGTTTTAATACTCACTACATTTATTGTGTTTTAATTATTTTAAATTTAATATCTTGTTATAGGATGGTTTAGAATTAATCAATATATTTGACTAACGGCAATCTTAATTCTGATCCCATGGTATTTTGAAGTTGCACAACATAGATTAAAACACTGCTTCACTTAGTGGTTAAAGTGGGAACATCTATGGAATATGATGGTTTCCCTGGTAAATATTAAAATAAAACAATGTTTAAATGGAAATTACTTAATTTAAAAGGCACTCAGGGTCGTTTCTTCTTATACAGGACGGAAAGATAAAAGTATGAGGTTAAGATAAATTATTTGTTTAAGAATATCATTGGAGAAAATAGCACTGGATATTAATAGGATATAAAATAAATATAAAGAGGTTTATCCATTTACAAAGACTTTTAGATATATTACCTCCATTTTGTCTTTACAAAGGTAAAATTTTCTTTTTAACAATGAGGATCTCAGGAAAAGTAAGTGATGGAGCCTAGAATCTAACCCAAATAATTTCCCTTCTTTTCTGACAGTATCCACACAACAACAGTGATGGGAAAGGGTGAGTCAGCTTTACATCTAAGGATCACTAAGTTTATTTAGTTGTAACAATTAAAGTTCTCCAAAGGGCCATACAGTTTAGTTATTTGCTTAATGAGAAAAGCACTTGCTTAGAATAAGAGAGATAAATTTAAGCACTATTTCTACCTTGATTAGTAGTACATAAACAGTTTAAGCTTCGGTTTCTTAATTATAAAAATGGAGAAATGATAATCTCATCCCTTACACTCCAACTTACCAGGCTTGCCCTGGTAACATGGTTAAGAATTTTGCAAATATTACATACGAAGGAAATAAAGTTACTGCTAGTGTCATTACTATATCCACTATCTGCCTTCTAGAGCTCATGCTGAGAAAATATTGTTGTCTTCTAGGCTTCTAAATTAGGTGGTACACCTTTAAATGTTATTTACAATTTGGAGATAGTAGATACTAGTCTTTAAAACCAGGAACATTCATAAAACCAGATGAACGTGCATTTAACTATTTAAACAACCATAAGAACTGCCTAGGAGAAACATCTTCCTATGTCGGCTAGTCTCAAATAACCACATCTTTTCTCCAATTGGTTTTAGATCCCCTGAATTATCTCCCTCTCCAATGAAATATATCTACAACATTGTTAGAACATATTATTGTCATTAAACATTTAGGAGATAATTTAATTAATTGTGTAACTCCTATGCTAATAAAGCTTTACCCAGAAACACTCTAATATTAGTATGTGAAATGTGTCTTGGAGCCCCAAGAAGTGGCGGAAGAGCTCATGCTTTGTTCACTAGGTGAGAAACGACGTCTCTTTGTTCATTCTTTGACTTTCTGTAGTGCTAATGAGAAAACCCTTTGCTTGATTTCACTGATATGGTTCACTAAGATGACTGGTAGCATAATGTAGCTATTATGGAGATTAAAGTACCATCAACAAAATCTGGCTTCACTAGAGGTGACAACTGTTTGAATGGCTCGCTTAATTAACTGAAATCTAGAAATCCAAGAAACATTTGCAAAAGCCTATAGGCAGAGAAATTCCTCTAATTTGTACTGAATATATGCTTTAACAAAATATCAAAATTTTAAATAAAGACAGATTTTTCTGATTTTTACCACTGATTTTTCCTTTTGTCTCAAGGTTCGATACGGCTCCGCAAGGCACTATTACTGATCCTGTCCTTACTTCAAATTTTGATATTTTGTTCATCGTGAACTTTTTGCATTGATTTTGATTTTTAAAAAATATTGCATTAAAGTAATTATTGTGATCTTTGAGTCTTCTGGCATCCTTTATATTGTATACCTGAGGTGAGTGCCTCACATGCCTCATCCTAGATCGGCCACTGCAGGAAGGAAATATCTCATTCTCAATATACCCTCTTCCTAACTCAACCATCTTGCCCATACCCATAAACAGCTCAGTGATGCACAGAGTCTAGAGGAAAGAGACAGAGCTGGCCGACTTCCTAATTGACAAGTAGAAGACCCGTGAGGATCACCTTACCTCCCGGTGCCAAATTGGATTAGTGGTGTTACTGATGATAGTAGACCTTCTCTCCTGTCCATGGTGGGCACAAGTGGGGAAACTGCTCTTCTTCCCTGGCTGAATGGACATCTTAAGGTAAGGGTCAGGATTGAAGAACATCCCTTTCTTTAGCCCAACTGCTCTTAGATCTTTAAAGAAAGAGAAAGACAGAGAGGAGGGAGGGAAGAGAGACAGGGAGGAAAAGGGACAGAAGGACAAGCAGCTCAATGACAATTTGTTCTTAAATAATCACACAGGAAGGTCTAAACAGAAACCATTTGGTAAAACAATAACAAAGTTATTCATACCATGATTGACAAATGAAGAAGAGTGGGTTATGACTAATCCCAGCAGAAGGGTCTCCTAACAGGCTGCAAAAATGAAGCCAAACTTTTACTACCACCTTACACATCTAAAGTGACTTCCTGGGAACCATTTTGATTCTAACATGTATGTCTTCACCAGCTTTTTCTATGTGGTTTGGCAACCAGCATTTCAAACATTGTCTTGAGAGAGATCCTTAGTAAACAGTTCATTCGAAAAAAGAAAACCAATATGATCCTTCATAAAAGAAAAATGAATCTTCTATGTACGTATATGAAATACATTGACCCGAGTTTAATTGGGGATGAAATTTCAATGCACACAGTCAGTTGTACCACATTTAAAATGTCGTATATGCTCTATAAATATAATGAATGTTAGGGAAAAAAGAAAGACTGGAAATATTTTTAAAATTTGAATGCTACCTGCTCGCTATATTAAATAATTGTTAGGTTACTTTTTCAATAGCCTCTTAAGTAACTTAAATATCTGATGAATGTCCCTTAACTCATCTGAGATTCACCAGCTGTTATTTCACACTACACAAGCTGATGAAAGTTCTGGCTAAAGTCTGGTTAGTGAAGAGATGGACACTTTTTAAATGGCCAGACCAGTGAATATAAAATGTCAGGAAATAAAGCTGGCTTTACTGAGTCCTCAATGCCTTTCTGAGAATGTCAGTTTGAATTAGGACGGCCTAAGAGCCAAGTGATCTTGAAAGCTTCTGGAAGAATAGACTGTTTCTAGGTAACTTTATGCAGTTATGATCAGTCTAGGGAGGTTCCGACCTGGGGTTCAGACAGAAATTCTGCAGTTGGCCTCTGAACCTTCAAAGACCTTTGGATTACCCAGATCATCTGGTAAGAGACCCCGTGGAGCAGGGGTCCCCACGGAATCACTAGGAACCTGGCTGCACAGCAGGAGGTGAGCTGCTGGCAAGCCAGTGAAGCTTCATCTGTATTTGCAGCCGCTCCCCAATGCTAGCATTACCACCTCAGCTCCACCTCAGATCATCAGGCATTAGAATCTCATAGGAGCACCAGTCCCCGGTGCCAAAAAGGTTGGGGACAGCTGCTATAGACTGACCCTAAATTATGGGAGGTCGCCAAGGTTATCCTACTCAATCCCGTTTCTGAAATACAAAATCTTTCTTAGAAGGACAGAACTGGCCTGGGGCTGCCCATAGAACCATATTCCCTAGAGAGTGCTCCCTGGAGGGGGCTCACCTCCTCATCTAGGCCAACAAGAACTTATGGCCTAGATATCTGCATGATGCAAACAAACCAGGACTGTCTAATGACGCGTAACAGGCAGTAGAGGGAAGCAGTTAATATGTTGACAAAGATTGAAAATTTAACCAAGATGACCTTATGTTAAGAATACTGCATAAAAGAGAATAAGGTCTTTGATCTGAAAACCAGTGGGAGAAGAGAAAGATGAGAAAAGATCTAACAGGCACTTCAGAGAAGCCACTGTCATTTCATTAGCCGTAGAGTTCCCATTCCTGGCACTTACTAAACAGTCATTATTAATACAGCACTTGCATCAGACTACCAATTTAATAATGCTACATGTTTTCACTTGGCTTTATTTAGCATAAAATGGCCTGGAGAGGAAAAATGAAATTTACTTATTTATTTTCCTACCTCTCTTAATTATGCTAGCCTCAGACTCAAAGACAGAAGAATGATATTCTTCAGATATTAAATCTACTTCTAAAAAGAGATTTCTTTGCAGTAAATGAGAAGAGTAACATGAACAGAAATGGCTGCCACAAAGTCTGACAGAGCTAAATTATTCATGTAAAACATTCCTTTGAACAAAAAGAATTCCACCAGAAGATTAAGCCACTATGATGAAAGAAGCCACTGTTAGTCAACCCTCATATCAAACTTCTCCACAAGGGACCCTGTACAAATAAATCTTCATTAATAAATACAATAAACTACGAATTATCTGTAGTCCGATTATTCAATCCTCTTTAGCCATCTCATTTCTGTTCTTGTTTCTCTCTTTTGTCTTCAATATATTTTATTGCTCATTAATATCTACATCTTTGAAAAGACCAATGAAGGACTCAAAGTCACTAAGGTATAACATGTTAAATATCTAGTTTAAAGTCTTACCTGGAGGAGAAGTTTAATAATCAAAACACAGTTTTGGTTCTGCTATTGAGTTTGATTATTTGTGTTCCTACTTATCCGTAGATAATCAAAAGTAGAGCATTTGCAGACAGCCATTCCACAGTGCTTAAATACTCTTAGATAAATATTATCATTTACTATCAATATGCTACAACCAGATAATTTTTTTTAGAATTACCATTATAAGACTGCTTTCATTTTCTATGATTTTAGCCATTTCTGTATACCATCTGCAAATATCTGACTATATGGTAGGAAATAGATTTTTAGCTAGCTGCTATGTGTATTAAGGTGGAATGTTGAAAGAGTTGTATTTACAGAAGAAATATGTGGCTGTGCCCCAAAGCTTATTTCCTGCTATGTCCTGGGATTTTCATCTTCTAGATGGTCACTCTCCCACGGTGAGTTAATTAACACCCCTATGAAGTCAAAATCGATATGTGTGTCATATTTAGAATGATACTGCTTGCTTGGAAGAACAGGAAATGCATCACAGGAAAACCATGATGTTTGTGGTCAAATTAAATTTCTGGGCCACAGAGGTTGGCTAATTCTCCCCAAGCTATAAAGGAAGGATATGTGCACCTGCAGCCCCTCAGGACTGTGAAGGCCTAAGGCACAGGTGGCCAACCGAAATGTTTTCAGGAGACAGACAGATAAGGCGGGTTGGGCAGTAGTGTCACAGGTAGAAGCACTTCTAAGTGCCTTTCTAAATACTTTTTAAACCTTGGGGGGTCCAACCAAAACAGTTATTGGCCAAATTTGAACCAAAAGCCACAAGTTTACCATCTCTGAGATTTACCAGAGAAAGAAAACAAAAAAGGCTTGCATAATAAGTAATCTCATAGCGGGGAGAAGGAACATGCTAGACTAGACATGGATACTCAGAAGGCCATCGGCTGACAATGAACTACTGTGCACGCTTCTGTCTTATGTGATAATTATGCATCATTGCAATGTCTGTTTTCAAGATTAGCCTTTTAACTCTCACTCTTGAGAATGTCTATTTCCATTCACATTGTTTTGCAACCAAGAAAGTAAATCTAAATTAAATTTCAGAAGCACTACACTGATGGAAAAATGGAAACAAAACATCTTACGGTGACAGACATCTGTTAGACTTTTTTTGGTATGTATTGTAGTACAGTTGTCTGTTTTAAAAGTCCATTTCAAATACTGATTTTCTTGGAGTATTCTTGACTTTATGACTGACAATTTTTAAAAACCAGTGGCTTTCAAACTTTTTTGACAGTGACCTACATGTAAAATACATTTCACATTAAAACCTAGTATACACATACATAGGTGTATATATTTTGTGTGTAAAAATTTTCAGGTTGTATAAACCGATGATCTATGAAAAAATCTTTCCTTTTGGTGGTAAATGCTGATTTTTTTCTGTTCCTTTTTTAATTGCTAGTTTCAACTAAATTAATCTTAGAAACCATGAAACGGTTCCAGTCACAACCTGAAAAGCTTTGGTTCTATGATAAACAAAAAAGCAATCAGAATATTTTACTAGCCAAAAAAAAGTCTCATCTACTTTCCAATTTTTCTGTGTATTCCTCCACAGAAATAGGAGTATTCCTTGGCTTTTTTTTCTCCTACTCTCCTAATTTTTCCAATCTCTAGATGAGGTAAGTACAAATTACTTCCAACTAATTATCAAAGCCCTGCAGTGAGTTTAGCACCTTATATTACAGGTTTTTAAAACACATGTTACATTACAGTTTTTTAAAGTAAATATATGTAGCTATAGTCTTTTTATCACCAGAACACTTGGCAGAAGAAATAATTTCTGAGTTTATATCGATAATTTAATTTTATCAAGGTAGAGATATACTTGAATTTCAGAGGCATTACCGTCCCCCAAGTAACTAAATAACTCGTTTACATATCATATATGATAATGTGTAGAAAGAAGTGATTATTTATGCCTGTGAAACTGCACACTTTCAAACTAGACGTCATGCTTAAAGCATCCTTACCTGACAACGTAAAGCTAACGAGCTTCCGAGAATGCTGACTGCCTGAAGCACCTCCTTCCATGCCTTCTGCCCCCATCTGTAGAGAGAAAATATGAATTTGCACTTTCACAGGAGTATGATGCTACTCAACCATCCTAGGGAACCATATATGTTTGCAAATAGGATGATTTTTGTATCAAACATGTATTTAGTATACACCTTTTCCTATGCTACAAACCTTGGAATTGAGACACAAATGCAGATTCTTAGAGATGAGAGAAAAGATTATACTCAAACTTAGTCTCTACCCAAAATGAAACCAACGTGAGCTTCCAAATTCCTTGGGCTATGAATCAACTTAATTTATGTCCTTTTATTCCTTTGATAAGAACATAGTTAATATGTAATAAATATGTTATATTACTATTACTGTATTAAAACATTATTTAATTTAAAAATTAAACATCAAATTCCTTCAGATTTGTTGGGAAAACCTGGAATAAACTAAATAGATGATTTATATCAGAGTCATCCATGTATATGTAAAATTATCCTCTCACCAAATATTTCTGAGTGACCACGTGGATGTCCCATTGCCCTACACAGATTCCTATTTTATTATGCTACAGGTACCTGGCACGTGCTATTATAATTAGTTATAATAAAACTCTGCAATGCTATTGTACTAATTATTGTATTGTGAAGCTTCTTCCTAAAACCCTTTGAGTAAATTATGTTTCACTTGAATCCACTTATAGCAGATTTAACCACATAGCAGATGTAACCTCTAAATTTATGTACAATTAGTGCTCAATTTATGGTACACTAGTAAAAAAGACTTTCATGGTTCTCTAAAAAACAAAGTCCACAATACTGTAAGGGACAGAATTGAAAGCAGAATATATTTTGAATAGTTGGGAAATAGAAACTACATTTTAATTCTAACGTTTAGGTTAAGCTCTTCTATCTTATCTTTGTGGCACTCCCACACTCCAATAAAAATCATATGCCACAAAGAAATAAAACTTTCACTAATACAAGAAAAGTTGAAAATTTTTCAAAATAAATTCCATTCCATTCTTTTCAAATATAAATTTCTACTTCCTTCTCTACTTCCTGTAACTTAGTCAAACTATTTTCTGTGACACTTCTTCCTGATTGTTTCGCATGTCATTTACAAATACACTAGGGTACCATCTGGGTCTCCTTTTTCATTCTATCCAAAAAACCAATTCCTTGATGACATTGAGTTGGCACTCAACAAGTATGTATGGTGTACTATATTGTGTGATATCTCTCTGCCTCGTCACCCCCAGGTTAACTAAAGGAGGGATAACAGCAAACTGGTCAGACAACTGATCGCTGTCACAATCTAATCCTGCTTTAACCACACAAAAACCCAGATTACAGAGTGGTAAATAGCGACATAGTACAGACCCTCAGCAGCCTGCCCCTCCTGTGCTCTGGGTAAGCCAGACATCTGATAAACCATGGCCTCCCTTTAAATGGATACTGCTCCATGAGTTGTACCACCCACAAAGACACGACATCTCCTCCTGCTAAGGGATACTCAAGCTAAGTGAGCTAAATGAGACCAAAAAGACTCTAGTCCATCTTTATTTAAAACCTATTTAAAATATTATAAGATATTATAGAAACAAAACAAAATGTCCTGAATTCTCTTTTTTAAATGTAATTCATTCTGGAAAAAAAGCTAATGTGAAACAATTCTCACAGAATTTAGAGATAAAGTTTCCTTTACTACAACTGTGGCAAAATGCTCATCTGAAATAATACTGAAAGAATTCAATTTCATCACTGATGACAAAAAAGCCAGGAAAGACCAAACATTACCACTAGATATAGGGACATCAGTGATAATAAACACATCTGCACTCACTGTTTAGAGAGTTTTTTAAATAAACTCATTCCATAGATTCATTCCAGGAAAACCCAGAAGCAACACTGTCAACCAAGTATGGAAACAATACATGGTAGTGAGTGATGGTAGCCTTTATCTGTCCCTGAAGCCAAAGGATTTCCTGTTCCAAGTGTCTGAGATACATATCACTGTGTACTCTGATAAATGATAATGACGTCAAAGTGCCAATGACAGAGAAGACACAATGTTTTTTATCTTTGACTCACTGCAAAAGGATATGCTAGAAAGGAGACCATACAATTAGGATGGTAGCTTATTTCCTACCCTATAGAGTTACTCAGTTATTTCTTCCAGGACTATTCTTTTGCAACTGGTCATGGAATAATCATACTAAATGGGCTTTGTGAATATCAATGTTGTTATTCAGTCTCAATAAGTCAACACATGTTATATTCCTGAGTAAAATACAAATATAGCACTCACCCCCCACAATGAAGTGTTCATATGACATGACCTCTCAATTTTGGATGCTAAGTCTCAAGCTTGGTCAGAAATGTACTGGCCACCAATTCTTTGAACCACAATATTCTATTCTGATTGCCAGTGCTGTATCAATGAAACTTTTAAGGTGCTCTAAAACCTGTCTGAAGGAAATTAATTATCTCCAAACTATCCACAGGATTTGACAGAGTAATATCAATGCAAAAAATCAATGGAATGAGATCAATGGTCACCAGGATGTGAATGCTGGCTCACTTCTGTGATATCTGATCACTGAAATTGCTTAAGTCTCAAAAAAACATAAATCCAGAAAATCATGTTTGAAAGCTATTGTCTAATCTCACACACAGTTAATTTTTCAAAGGTTTTATTACAACCCCACACTTGTAGCTCCATAATTTTTCTTTATACAATGTTAATCAAAGCACGTTCCTCTGCTTACTATGTGACACGGCAGAGTCTGAAGTCCAAAACTGTTATTTTCCTTGTGGCCTCCAAAGTCTTTATATAGTAAATGTGGCTTATTTTTTTATATCCTTTACCATGTTTAATACAATGGATATTCAAATATAATTCAAATGTGAGAAGAGTACTTAGATATTTAAGATTTTGCACATAATGTTCCCTCTACTTAAAATGCTCTTCCTTCTCTCTCTTCACCTAAGTAGCTCCTATTTATCCTTTAGATTGTCTTGCAAACACTTTCTTCAGGGAAGCCTTCTAAGTCCTTCCTGATCAGGATAAATCAACATGATACTTTCCTAGTAGCATGTGCTCTGATAGTCCCATTTTACTTCCTCTCCTAGTAATTTCCACTCAAATAAATGTATTTTAATTGATGTCTCTCTCCCCTAGCTGACCAGTGTGAACAAGGACTGAGTTTTTGCTTATCATTTCATCCCTAGTGGTGGGCGAAATGTCTGCTACTTAGCTGGCACCCAGAAAATATTTGTTTGAATGAACAAATGAAAGGGAAAGACTGCATGATACAGCATTCGTGGGTCTGGACAATTGTAAAATGCTATCTGCAAAGATTACTTTCTGAATTTCAGGGTGTCAACCTGGCCACTTGCCTATATCTAAAAATGCATGCATCTATAAATGTACATACACACACATACACACACACAATATTATGAAGATTTCATATTATGGCAGGTAATATTTTTCTTCTCTACTTTCACAACATAATTTTTATTGACTTATAAAAACTGCAATGATTTACGTATCTTACACTCTTAGACTCTCTCCAACCATCTGAGTCCAACCACCCATGTACAATGGAGCACATCTTGAGAAACTCTAAGAACCTAACATTAGTGGATAGAGCAAAAAATAACAAAATTGTGAAAAGTAATCCTTAGGAAAGTACCACGTTGGAAATGGACATACTTTCCTTCAAAAGTCCAACAAAACCGATATCCTCCAAAACTAAATTAAATATCTCTTTCTTTCTGCTGAGGACCTGGTGAAGAGGTTTGGCCTTCACTGAGTGGCCATATTATACCAAAAAAAAAATGGCATTTTTAGGCACTAGGCCCTAACTCAGCATTGAGAGGGATCTAGCCTAAAGGCTTCCTGAGGAAATAGCATATTCATGATCCCCATCTCATTCTTTCTTTGGGTAAAAGCTTAAGTTGACTTGGCAGGTAGAATCCACACTATTTAAATCATTATTTTTCTCCCTTTACCCACTGAGCTCATGTAAATTAAATTCACATAAGCTGCAGTGTCACGATTTCCTACCAACTTGTCACCCAAAGTTTAAAAACTTTCCCATGGTGGGGCCCTCACTAATTTGCTTCATTGGTGGTTTCTCTGAAGAGTTGACTACATAAAGAATTGTTATAAATCAAATCATATTTTCCCACTGATTTATATTGTAAATGCAGGTAAACCAGCCTGTAAGTTATTTCCTTTACTAAAGCGGCGCCCACGCTGTCTTGCACTTCCTTTTTCATTGTTCCCATAACCCTGCCAGAGCTGCACAGGCAAAAATAGAAATCGCGGCCCTGGAGACTTCATGCGGAAGCCCCGCAACCAGGGGCACTCACCATCACAGCAGGGTTCTTCACGGTGATGCAGGGCGTGGTGGCTCGCAGGGCTCCACTAATGCCGTGGTAGTATTTAAAACAGATTTTTATCTCCGCTGCAAATCGATTGGAGAAAAGCAATAATTTAAACATAGAAACAAGTCATTTAGGAATAAACTGAAGAAACTGGCCACGCCACCTCTCAGAAAATCCCGCTCATGGATGGCTCTTTAAACTATCCCTTCTTTTCCGATCAGAAACAACAGATTGATCATGCCATTTCCTATTTCATTTTATATACGTCTCTGGAATGTCCTAAGAATGATCCCAAATATATTAGAAAAATAATGCACAAAAACAACATGCCAAAATTTAAATAGTGTAGAAATGAGTAAGACTAGCCATGATTTACTGAGGTGCTCCACAATGTACCAGACACAGTGCTATGTCTCGGCTCATGTTGTTATTTAACCTTCACACCAACTTTGAGAGGCAGAAATTCCTGTCCCCATGTTGCAAATTAAGTGCTGAAGATTGCAGAAGTTCAAACAAACAGGAAATGACAGAGTCAGGACTCAAACTCAATCTGTTCAATTCCAAAACCTTCACTCCTAACCCCTACAATGGATGTAGGTTGTAGCTGTCTGTGGAAGTAGCAGCTTAACAAGTATGATAAAATACTGTCATAGACTATGCAGTGATAGGGTCTACATTATTTTAAATTTCCAAGTGACAAATGCAGCCACTAGACAGAGATCAAATTTAGGAACTATTGGTATATTTATACCAGTATGTGGATAGATGGATAGATATAGGTAAAGGTGTAGGTGCAGGTGTAGGTGTAGGTGTAGGGATAGATAGATATAGATATAGATAGATATAGATATACATGGATATATATCCTGTAGATACACACACATATACATACCAAAATACACACAAATCTGTAGATATGTATTTTTGTGTATATTATATGTTTGTATTTTATGTATGTTATACATGTATAGTGTGTGTGTGTATAATTTGAACTTGATAAAAAGCAATACGAATGTCAGTTGTTGATTTTGAAAAGTAACTACAGGTTCAAAGGCAATGAAGCCAGAATGTGCCAAAGATAAAACACATGGACACTGGAATTTCTCTATATAGAGAGCGTCTGAGACACTGAAGTGCCACTACAAAATGTTTTTTTCCCAAAGTGTCATTCAATATAGGCAATGACACTCAGGGGCAGCCCCAGGGAGTCCTAGCCTATGAGAATCACCTGGATTATTAAAGTCACTATATTTTCCCAAAGAAGTTAATCTTCCACTGATTGTACCAAACAACCTCCTACAGTGTATTTAGTTCTCCTATTTTAAAAGAAAAAGATAATGATGAAAAAAATCCTTTTTTAGGGATTTTTATTGTTACACATTTCTTATCAATAATGAAACACTAAAAAAAGTCTGTCATGAGGTAAAATATTGAGTCTTTCCATTATGTATGTTAATCACTAAGCAGTGATTCAAAATTTAGTTAGCAACATCAGGCAAAAGATTTTTACCATGTATGCACCACAACACACATGACCAACACTATGCCAGACAGTGTGAGGGAATGAAAGAAAGATTTCTGGAGTAGCAGGTGATTTATAGTGTACCTGTTGAGAT
>NW_006442484.1:60281618-60324096 GCF_000325575.1 Pteropus alecto
AGTGGAGAAAAACAATAATTTAAACATAGAAACAAGTCATTTAGGAATAAACTGAAGAAACTGGCCACGCCACCTCTCAGAAAATCCCGCTCATGGATGGCTCTTTAAACTATCCCTTCTTTTCCGATCAGAAACAACAGATTGATCATGCCATTTCCTATTTCATTTTATATACGTCTCTGGAATGTCCTAAGAATGATCCCAAATATATTAGAAAAATAATGCACAAAAACAACATGCCAAAATTTAAATAGTGTAGAAATGAGTAAGACTAGCCATGATTTACTGAGGTGCTCCACAATGTACCAGACACAGTGCTATGTCTCGGCTCATGTTGTTATTTAACCTTCACACCAACTTTGAGAGGCAGAAATTCCTGTCCCCATGTTGCAAATTAAGTGCTGAAGATTGCAGAAGTTCAAACAAACAGGAAATGACAGAGTCAGGACTCAAACTCAATCTGTTCAATTCCAAAACCTTCACTCCTAACCCCTACAATGGATGTAGGTTGTAGCTGTCTGTGGAAGTAGCAGCTTAACAAGTATGATAAAATACTGTCATAGACTATGCAGTGATAGGGTCTACATTATTTTAAATTTCCAAGTGACAAATGCAGCCACTAGACAGAGATCAAATTTAGGAACTATTGGTATATTTATACCAGTATGTGGATAGATGGATAGATATAGGTAAAGGTGTAGGTGCAGGTGTAGGTGTGGGTGTAGGGATAGATAGATATAGATATAGATAGATATAGATATACATGGATATATATCCTGTAGATACACACACATATACATACCAAAATACACACAAATCTGTAGATATGTATTTTTGTGTATATTATATGTTTGTATTTTATGTATGTTATACATGTATAGTGTGTGTGTGTATAATTTGAACTTGATAAAAAGCAATACGAATGTCAGTTGTTGATTTTGAAAAGTAACTACAGGTTCAAAGGCAATGAAGCCAGAATGTGCCAAAGATAAAACACATGGACACTGGAATTTCTCTATATAGAGAGCGTCTGAGACACTGAAGTGCCACTACAAAATGTTTTTTTCCCAAAGTGTCATTCAATATAGGCAATGACACTCAGGGGCAGCCCCAGGGAGTCCTAGCCTATGAGAATCACCTGGATTATTAAAGTCACTATATTTTCCCAAAGAAGTTAATCTTCCACTGATTGTACCAAACAACCTCCTACAGTGTATTTAGTTCTCCTATTTTAAAAGAAAAAGATAATGATGAAAAAAATCCTTTTTTAGGGATTTTTATTGTTACACATTTCTTATCAATAATGAAACACTAAAAAAAGTCTGTCATGAGGTAAAATATTGAGTCTTTCCATTATGTATGTTAATCACTAAGCAGTGATTCAAAATTTAGTTAGCAACATCAGGCAAAAGATTTTTACCATGTATGCACCACAACACACATGACCAACACTATGCCAGACAGTGTGAGGGAATCAAAGAAAGATTTCTGGAGTAGCAGGTGATTTATAGTGTAGCTGTTGAGATGAGAATCACAGGACTGACAAAATACCGAAGACAAACACTAAAAAGGAAAGGTAGAAGGCTGTGGAGACCACAGAGAAGATGGGTGAGGACACGGCAGAGTCAGAAAGCCTCACAAACAAACAGGTCAGGACTCAAACCTACAGATGAGAGAGATGGGGGTAGAGAGAGGTTAGAGCAATGAGTGGCAAAAGCAGGGAGGCAGGAATTATTAGCACACTGCATTTGAAGAAGAGCAAGATGACCTATGCGGGAATTCTAGCTTTACAATTACTTCGTTTCCCTGAGAATACTCCATTAATGACTTTCCTGAATACTAACACAGGTCTTTAATTACTACTGAAATAGCCATAGCTGTGTAGATATGAGTAAACCTTACTTTTCCAATTGCTTTCTTCCAAGACCAATAGCACGTTTTCTGCAAGAACATTCACAAGGCCTGTCAAAGCAGAACAAGCTCAGTGATGAGCATGAATGTGGAGTTCTGTGGGCATGAGTTTGTTAGTATCACATTCTAAATGCTGGAGATGAGCAGTCTGTGAATCTGCTTTTAACGGTGCCTCAAAGATCAAATCAATGGTTAAGGAGGAGGAGCTCATTTTCAATAAGACATCTTCCCTGGACTCTTTCAAGTTAGGATGCCATTTCTTCTTTTCTAAGGTTCTAAATAGTCAACTAAGTAACAGACTATGAGAGAAAAAATGACTGCTTATTTTTATTTGTAGGATATTGATAGCGAGGCCAACTTTGCTAGCTGACTCATTTTGGGGGTTATTTCATTCCTTACTATAACAAAAATCTTCAATCCCTGTGACAAATTAGAACCCCCAAAACTATAAAATAAACTTATTCTGAATTGTGCAAAGCAGATTTTATGGACACCAAAAACAATGCAGAGCTGACAGATATAAATATAGATGACAGACATAAATATAGATGCTGTCTAACTTACCCCACCCGACCTCTCATTTTTTTTAAAGTTCCACACCATAAGCTCAGAGAATCAAGCAAAATTTCATTATGCTGTGAAGTCCCCTTAGATCTGCTCTAAACAGACATGGGGTTAAAAAAAAAAAAAAAAAAAGATGTCTAAAAAAACATGGACTATATATACTTCTAAGCACTGATATAAATACCACCTGAGGTTTTTCCATTGAATGGACGTTGAAAGGATAGAGATGTATGTTGGGGGAGGCCTCATTCCGATTAATGAAGATAAATATTTTATAAAGCCAAATCTTTCTATAATTCCTATTCACTATCTAGGACATTGACTTTTACAAATTTTCTCAGTCCCTAAAAAAATACATTACTAAATATTTCTAGTTTTGAAATCATGTAACACGATACCTCTAATTTTGTTAAGGAAGAATTAAGGTGGAAATGCTAAATTAGAGGAGAAAAGAAAAGGAAACCCTACTTTTTTCTTCATTTCCAATTCCTAGCTTCAACGTCAAGCCCATTTCTATTAAATACTAGAGTGAGTGGTAAAGAAAAACATTTGTTGAGACAGTGATAGTTTCTATACTCTAATCAGCCAGGACGTTACAAACATCTAACACTTTTGAGGGGAGAAAGAAAATCAACTGTGGCAAATGAAATACTCTGTAAATGTTTTTTGTTTTTTGTTTTTTTTCCCCCACACATAATGTTCCAGATTATAGCAGCATATGATACTGACTTCTTCCCAGGTGATTATATGAGCCTCATAATATGAATCTGCACACTCTATCAAGAGGCAATCCTTCCTAGCAGTCTTCAGCATTTGGGAGCGAATAGGAAGGTTGTTTTATCTCTCCCTCTGAAGTTCAGTTGGCAATATTTCTCTGCTAGATCAACCTCTTAAACCCTGGGATCCTTTCAAAGGAGGAATCACACTGAGAGTAAACCTGGCCATTTCCTATTCAATTTTCCCCCATATTCTTTTATCACTTATTTTCTCATAACTTAGATAGTTATGACTGCTGGGCCAATGCTGGAAACTAAAGAAAAGTAGAAAAAGGCAAGAAAAAACAAACCACTTGAAATCTCGCCCCTAGAAACAACCCTTGTTCACATTTTGGATAATATCCTTCCTTTTTTTTTCCCCCTATATGCTATGATTTTAGTTGGAATTGTGCTGTGTATAACTGCTTTCTCCTTATCACTTATTGACATTCCATGAGCATTTTCTCTTAAAAATTACATTCCATTTAAGGTTTAAAGAAAGAATCTAGCAAGGAATTGAACTATGAAAAGAAGATATTCCTTAGGGGGCAGAAACAGGATAAAGCTCTAGAATGCTGACCTATCAGAAAAATGTGGAAGAAATTATCTGATGCCTTTAATGACCATACAAAGTAATAGATGTTAATTTTTTAAAATAACTTTTTATATTATATAAGTTTTATATGCTTCCATGAAGATATGCTTACAACAGGTTTCTATTTGATCAAACCTAACCTTTTATTTTAAGGTTTAGTAAGTACCATCCTTGGTATCCACACATTCTCTCTAACATTAAATATCCTGCATATAAAACTTAATTCTTACACAGAGCTAAACAACTCAGAAAATTTTTAAAGAGCCTAAATTTTTTCTACATTAAAGAAAAATTCAATGAATGTAGCAGTTAACCTGGACCAACCAGTAAATCACTTATTTATTCATGCTGCTAATTACTTCACAAAAGTGTATTTATTATATTCTCGATAATATTAGTGGCAAATATAAATGCTCCCTTTATCCAAAATAAAAAGGGATGAGATATTTCTGTGAACCATGTACTATATATGAGTTCATATTTACAAATAAATGTAACATCAGATCAAATGCATAATTGTTGAATTATCTGAAGCCCATTTCCCTTTCCTAGTAAACTGACCTCTATGGCAACCCAAGACTATCTTATCTATACTTGTAAAGGCCAGGATCCAAATACTAAAGTTATTCTGCTACTGAGAAAAATAATAGCAAAGTTACCAAATAAAATTTTTAAGTTAAGTTAAATTCTTAAATTTAGCTTCAATCTTGAATTATTTTTCCTGCTCCCTAAAATTAATATAATTACATATTAACTACAAATGTAGATATAAGGCTATACAAAAATATGCAAAGTATTAATATAATCATACATAATTTATATATCATAAATTCATAATGTATATGTAATATATGAGCATTTTCTAAAACAATATATTTTCCAGTTTGGGGCCACATGGCATAAATATGTAAATCAAAGCCAAAAACTTTTAAAATAACATTCAGAAAAGACTCCATAGATTTTTATGTATTTATGGAATGTTCAGTAACAAACTTATATTTCACACTTAGTTACTTACGTTCCATGAAATAAGGCCCAGGCTCAATTCTCCATACAATTTGCCCTTTTTGTGTTCCAGTCACACCCCTATTTTTAGAATCCCAGAAGTTGGCTGGAGAATTCTCATCTGAAAAACAAACAAAGAAACACTTTTCAGCTTAATTATAATCTCTTTGTTCGTCCTTAGCTCAAAGATACAGTTCTAAAATAAATGCAAAAAAAGATAAAAGGAAAATATTAATAAACACTATTATTAATGACTACCTTCCCAGTAGATTATTACCCTGAATTTCTATATTTGCATTTATATGGGAGAATTGGGGAGAAGGATAGGGTGTGGGGTGGAAAGATAGCATCTGGGCTTGGCCAGATTGGCCGATGTTGCCAAAAGATAAAACCGCAAAGAACCATGGGTACAGCTGCTGCAGCTTCAGTGATGGGCTGATATTATAAGAAAGGGGTTGAACTCCCATCTATAAAATCCTTGATGAAAAGGAAAAGAATAGTGAAGCTGGGATAAAATAAGAAAGAAGATAGGATGACAAAACGGGACATTAAGCTATGAAACTGAGTCAAGACATAGTCCAGGTTTGCCATGAACAATGTCCTGAAGATACCAATCAAGTCATCAGGTCTGCTAGGAAAATCTTTACAAAATGCCTAAGGCACTAGACCTTGAGCTAATACAAGACAAGGAAAGAGGCAAGTTTAGGCTTTTGTCTGGAGAGACAGGACAGATCTGAAGAATAGGCCTGAAAGTATCACTTTCCAAGCTTTCCAACCTCATGGCACAGAGAAAATCGTAATATTTGTAGGCATACCGGGGTAAATGGAAGAGACGCTTACAACTTCCGATGGCAGGCAGGGATGTTCTGGCTGCCCAGGTTCTGATCCCCACCCTGAGGCTGAAGGGAGTCATATTCTTTATAACTTGTTCACATCTCTTTAGTTTGAAGCTCTCTTAGAGCACTAGAATAAGAAATGAAACTAAAAACATGAAAAAGAGACCATTTAGGGTTTTACAGGCACTCAAATATGTGTATAGTGACACTGGCTCTTAAGTCCGGTGTACCTCAGTTGTTTTCCCAGGAGGAAAGATTAGAGATATAATTTAACCGAGAGCTGAAATAAACCAGACAAGGTGAAGCAAGAGCTACACTTAAAATGAAAAAATAGAGAAAAGGTCCCAAGTCCAAGGGAATAATCTTGAGAAGAAAAATCTCTCTTCTTTTGAGTATAAAAGAAACAGAAAGTGGGGCAAATTAAGGGGTCGGATAATCCAGCTCGGAGGGATTTCTGTCTGTGGTCATCTTTGGGGCCCACTGGCTTCATCATATTGATAAGCCAAAGCATTTTGGGAGAAATGATCCTATCGTGCCATTTGCATTCAGCATATTATAAGTCAAAAGTTCTTTTTGTGAAAGGCCAAGAAGCAGTGACTGCTCTTCATAGGAATGGAAAGGCACCACCCACCATGTCACCACCTCCACTCCTAGACACGATGCAAGGACACAACTTTACTTCATCACAAAAATATAACTGCAATGCTGTTGAGATTTAGAAGGCACTCAGGCAATCAATCACCTAAAACTGGACTCGAAAGATGTCATGTGACTGGCTGGCTCCTCAGGGCAGATCCCGCCGCTCACTGCCTATGCTCTGAGCTTCTTCCATGCCAACTAAAACTCCAATTTTGTCCAAACCACAATGTGCCCAGTAAAATAAACTCACTCTCCAGAATCCCTGGTAGCTAAGAGTGGCATGTGACCTAGTTCTGGCCAGTGAAACTGAAAGTCTACTGGGTAGGACTTCTGGAAAAGCTATTATTTTTCTAATTAATAAGAGGACAGACTCAGTAATCCTTTTGTTTTTCCCTATCCTTCTTTTTAGAGGGGAACCACATACTAAGTAAAGACAGCAGAGCAAGAAGCTAGAAGCAACCATGATGAATTTTTGAGTCCTGAATGACCCTCAGGCTCCTTGCTACCTAGGCAAAAATAAATTCCTGTGAATTTATTTGATGAAATTTCTGTGGTTGGGTCTCTGTTACTTGCAGCTGAACACAATCAATAATAACAGATATACCCAGTATCCTCAGTGATTTAGACTTATCATACCTGTCTTGACCTAGAATCCTCAAAACTGTACCACTGCTCCCGGTTAGACAACCTGGTTGTTGCTTCTCTTCTAAAAGATACTGTAATTCTCGGAGCTGCTTGGATGGGGAGAGGGATTCTTATGTTTTCACAAGTAAATGTTCTCTATTAGCTATTGGTCACTTAGAAGGCATGGAAAGTTGGACCCTACAGGAAACAAAATTTAGGCATATGAGTAGAAGGTGTCTAGCTATTCAAAATGTTTTTAAAAATGTCGCTATGCACATGGGACATTTTCTGAAAATATTGTGACAGTTTCCTCTTGAGGCCTCAGGAAAGATGAGGCAGCAGCAAATCTTGCTTTAAGGAGCAAGTACTCAGATCACAATGATAAAAATTAACAGTAAGGAAATTGTTCTTGTTAATGTGACCTCATTGTAAAAAGGTTTGCATTTCTGTTATTATTACTAAACTTTTTCACTCTAAACCATCAATTAAGACAAACTAAGTACACACTTCTGACAAATAACCTTGGGAAATGGGCAACTGAGGAGCAGAAATAGAATGTGAGGGCAGTAACGGGATGAGGAGAAATACTGTAAGAGGTATGAGCACCAAAGAGAATTGATGCCTGCGTGGCACCTACACCCTTAATTGCAAATACGAAGTGCCTAGAAATAAACCAGTTTAGGGGCACAGAGTTCAAATTATTTTGATATGACCATCTCCACAACTACTACTGCTCCTACTGCTGCTAGTTAGCAGAGCCCAGGCCAGCCTTGGGCACACCATGCTAAAGAACGACTAAAATGACCTATTCCTTTTCTTTGTTTCAAGACCAATTTTAATTGGTCCTTCAGAGTAAAACTTTTTTCTTTAAGTAGGTTAACACCTTCATTTGGTTGCAGTCAATTTTCATCTAGCCCAGGAACTCCTTTGTGGTGACAGCATTTCTCTGCTCAGATCTACTTTTCATGGATATTCGAGGACAGAATATTTTTCCCAGATTGTATGAGTTACATTTCCTTTACTCTCATTTAACATCTATATTAGATAATTCAGTCTTTTAAAAATGCCCTTAATCCAAATAAAAAAACAACAACTGAGTATAAAATGCTATACCAAAGAAATGTTTTTAAATCTTCTACAAATAACATATAGATGTAATTATAAATCTATTTTTTTCCTCTAACTGAATAAAGGTTTTGATAGATCAAAGAAATATAATCAATCTTTAAAAACAATTACCAATTGTTCCATTTATATTTAATCACTTCTCTTCCCTTCTCTCTCTTCCCTTCTCTCTTCTTTTTTTTTTTTTTATGCCTACAGCACCTGGTCTTCCTAGGCTGTCTCCCATCCAAGTGCTAACCAGGCCCGACCCTGCTTATCTTCCAAGATCAGTTGCCCATTTCTCTTAATAACTAGTCAAATCTGTTGCACTTTCCTTACACCCCCTAAATTCCATCCTCTTCCTTAAGCAGGGTACCATCCAAACATGGAAATCATGAGGCTTCATCTCCCTGGTTTCTCCATCTCTCTATTACCACCATCTTTTCTATATCCATACCTACTTTGTGTCTTCTTGCCCAAGTTCCACCCCCGTTATGGTGGTACCCTCGAGCCAATCCTCGCCCCAGTCACTTTCTCTCTCCTTGATCTTTAGCATCTTCCTCTCAACCTAGAAGTATGTCAGCCTCCAAGAGGCATATTTTCCTGGTTTTATTTTTGCTTTTGCTCTTTGACCATTACCTTCTTTGCCCCCTTTCCCATCTTTGTTCTTATTTCTCTTCTAGCTACAACAGAATCTATATTTTAGGAGTATATTTTCTACATACTTAGGTAATTTTCTAGCTGGAATGTAATTATAGAAAGAAACATTGGAGATGTTTAATTCATGTACCTAAATACCTTCTCTAAATCTAATTTTGTTTGGTAAGGTTTATACAAAGCTTGTCTACTCATGTCTCACAAATCTCCTTTGTTCTGTTACAAGTCTAGCTGGCAGTACCTTTCCTCTAAATAGAAAAAACAAAGCACACTTAAAAAGTACTAAAATCCTTTTAATATAATTTTCATACCTAACTTGTAAATACTGTGAGAACATGATCAGGAAAAATTCTGAAAAATCTTTACTCCTGCCTTATTTTAGCAATCCATGATACTTTTCCAAAATGATTTCATTTGGTGTTTTAAAAGATTACTTCTTAGAGATAGTCCAATTAATTCCAATTAATACAGAAATTATTTTTGTTAAGTTTGTTTCCCGAAGGGACAAATAGTAAAGTGTTTGAATCCAAGAAATAAAGGAGAAGAGATATAAGATTACACATCACACACGACTAACTCTCTTCTATTAACCAAAGAGTATAGCGGCTCTGAGATTTTTCTCAGATCTGGTTAATTAGGTGAGAAAAATACCTCTTTTCCTAAATGAAAACCACTTGATTTTTTAAGAGGAACACCTTAGAATCTTAAATTTATATGTAAGCATCTGCTGCACATTTAGTAGGTCACAAATCACCATTGTCTATCTTCCCCTTTAGATAGTTGATCCTCTAGGGAATTGATCACCCAACTCCATTGCTCACAGTGAATATCCTGGGGGACTCTTTAAAATGCTGACTCCTGTTCCACTCTTCCAGAGATTTTGATTCAGTAGGTTTGAGTTGGGTCACACAAATCTGAATTTTAGCTAACACCCCAACCAGGTAGGTAGGAAGGAAGGAATGAACGAATGAACGAACGAAGGAACGAAGGAAGGATGGAAAGAAGGAAGGAACAGCTAACAAATGAAAGGGACAATAGTCAAAGAGATATTCATGGTCCACAACATTACAATGATTGCTCAGTTTCTCTGGAAATGACCACGGGACACAACTTTGTGTGCATGTGTGATGTTCGTGGTACCTACCTGGTTGGGGTGTTAGCATGTGGAGATATCCTTTGGGAGATCTACACATTTAAGCCAGTCAAGGGAATGTCCTGTCCATTTCCTTACTCATCACTCCCAGAATTTTTTTTTTTTTTTTTTTTTTTTTTTGTTTTCCCAAAGGGGCATAAAAAAGAAAAACCAAAGAAGTGGCCATATTTGAGCTGAATTCAGTCATAAAAGTTGCCGTTGTTGCCTGGACCCCAGGATATAATCCTTTTCTTGCTTGCAAAAGTTGAATTAGTTATATACAGTGTGATTATAAAGAGTAATTTTTAAAAGACGAAATTAATTCTTTGTTTAAAATGCCACAAAAATGTTCATTGCAGCATTAGTCACAGTGTCCAAAACATGGAAACAACCGAAGTTCCCTTTGATAGATGACTGGATGAAGATGTGGTACATATGTACAATGGAATATTACTCAGCCATAAGAAAAGATGAAATACTGTCATTTGTGGCAACATGGATGGATCTTGAGATTATCATGCTAAGCAAGTCAGACAGAAAAAGTATGAACCATATGATTTCACTCATTACGTGGGCTATAAAATGAAAGCAACAAACAAACAAGACAAACAGAGACTCACAGACACAGACAATAGTTTAGTGGTTACCAGAGGGAAAGTGGAGAGAGAGGTAGATAAGGGTAAAGGGGATCACATATGTGGTGACAGAAGGTAATTTAACTTTGAGTGGTGAACACACAATACAATATACATAAGACGTATTATTGAATTGTACACTGGAAACCTATATAATTTTATTGACCAATGTCACCCCAATAAATTTAATAAAATATTTTTAAATAATAATAAAATAAAACAAAATGCCACAAAAAGCTAAAATAATGGAAACATAGAGTCTTCTAAGTTTTTTTCAAACTTTCTTCCCCATATTACGTCACACACAGAGATTAGCGTGAAATTATCTTCAAAAAAATAATTTTTTCTTGTACATGATTTTTGGATTCCAGAAAAAATCCTATAAATAGGCTTTTAAGATAATAAGAGAATATATAAGAGATACAACCAGACACATCAAACATATCCAAACATAATTTGGATTTGGAAATGTTTCTATGTCTATATTAATATTTCCAAAACCTCCATACAATACTGGAGATAAAACAGGAACAAAAACAAAAAAAGTATTCAAAGGCCTCACTCTTCTATCAGTCAACCTAGGGGAATTGAGAAAAGATGAGAAATTTTATGAGAAAGATGCCATGTGACAGATTGTGCAGAGAGATGAAAACTGATGCTTACAAATTTTCTTTTGCATTAAAGTAATCCCGCCCTACATTTTCACAAAAAATGGAACAAACATCTAAATTCATTTTAAATTACCTTTTGGATACAAATTGAATATTCTATGTCCTGAGATTAGACATAAAGGGACCTGGCTTTATTCCGGTTACACTCAGAAATTAGACGGTCTATCTGAGATTTGGGATTTGGAAAGCAATACTAAGTTACAATATGAATCAAAATGATCATTCTAGACCTGGGCTAAGTATATACCTTCACAGAGACCGTTTGACGGTACGAACTTTGAAATTCACCAGCATGTACTAGGTAGGTTATGGAAACCTACTGCAATGTGAGAGGAAAACTTTGACAACAAATGACTTGAGGCTAGAAATACACTGTGGAGGAAGGATGAGTCTCTATCAGTGAATGTACCAAGTAGAGCACCAATCTTACTAAGTGCTATGAAAGTTCATTAACGAACTTCCAGATGAATTTGCAAACTTGGCATTAGTTTTTAACCCAATCTCCCTAGGTGTCCAGTTTCTTACATTGAAGCCCTCTCTGGATGGGGGGAAAAAAAAGTGTGTGTCAGATATGCTTAGAGATTACCATGATAACATGCCATCAGCTGGGAATGCACCTGCTTGTGACCATGCCTTTGGAGCCACTTGAATGGTAATCTTCTCATAAGTACCAGAAAAATTTGCTGACTATAATGTGCTAGAGATGGGAGAAAAAGACACTAGAACCTTACAGGATAGAAAAAGCAACAGAGGCTGACAGAGCCAATGACAAGTACGCAAGGACTGGCCTTGGGGATATTTGTGCCTTCCTACAATTTACTGCCCCTAGAGGTCAACAAGCCCCCTTCATTTGTCTAGTTATTGCCCTTCATTAAAATAGTTTAACCACTTTTTTGTGTCTTCATTTCATTTCCATGAAGGTTTCCTTGCGCGCAGAAATTAAAATTATAACATCTAATGAAATTTGTATGCCATGTTTCCTGTTAATCTATCTTCTGTCAGTCTGATTTGTAGGCCCAGTAGCTGAACCTAGGAGAACATAAGAAAGGATTTTTTCCTTCTCTATATGTCCTCAAAGGTGTGGTCAGGATTCTTCCTCAAGGTCCATTTGTCTGGTACTTTCCCCCGTATATCATTATGGCTCAAGCCTCTCCTTCCATGTTTTTCCTTTTTGTTTGCACATCATCATCTCAATGAAATCTACTCTGCCCCATTTAAAACCACAACTCCGCTAGCATTCCTGGACTACCTAATTCTGCTCAATTTCTTTTCCATAACCTCATCACCATCTAACATTCTATATAACCTACTTATACTTCTTATATATTGTCTGCCTGTCTCTCTAGAATTTAAACTCTAGAAGGTCAAAATCTTTTGTCTATTCTGTTTACTGCTCTATCTCCAAGTGACTAGAACAATATCTGGCACATAGTAGGTGCTCAGATTTGGCTGAATGAAAGACATCTTGATATCTTCTTTTGATATATGACATTAACTGAATATTAGTATTATATTTTTAAAATATATAAGAGAAATAAAATTCTCACCAAAGAATGCATAAGCCTTTTTAAAGAGATCTCCATCTTGTTCAGAACAGAGAAAAACAAGGACAATACCGCAAATTCTGTGGTAAGCTTTATTGGGCTAATTTAACAAAAGCAGTTTATTTAAATGCTCAGTCTTTATAACAAGAATTTCTAATTAACTTATTTCGATCACACTGTTGTGCTGCGTTGACATTTAACTATGTTTATAACTTACAGTAGGTCACACAAAAAGATGATTTGCCTTACCTAAGATCACATGACCAGTTTCAGGTAAAGGCCTTTGAAACCTCATAAGTTCTTTCCTGACAAAGACTCAGAGCATTTCTAAATTAAGATTTATTTTTACCAACTGAATGTTTTCCTCTACAGAATATAGGAAACACAAATTCTTTGATAATATCTCAGAAGGAAAAATTACTAAAGGCTTACTTATAACAAATAAGTCTATTTTATTTGGTTATTGTATAAATTTATCATAAATATCACTGTAAAAATAAGACATGCAATTTGTGATTATTTTATCCAATTTCATGATTAAACTATCAGTAAGAATTAGGTGCTCTTTGTAAAATTTGAAGCTTAAAAAATTTCAAAGTCTCTTTGAAGTATACATTGCCATCAGTGCATAATTTTCCCCATCACAGTTTGCGTGACTACTTTCCTCTAGCAATTACACTTTTATGATGAGAATGTAAGCCCAAGATTTTTAAAGGGTTGAATGTGGCCAGCATTTGGTAGCTTGGTAAACACCTTGGCACAAGATCTAATATTAGGCCCTTCAGGAATATCCAATAACGATAACACTAAAATGCCTCAATCCTATTTCGTGTACAAGGCTGACAGGTTAGAACAAGACCTCCTATTGCTAAAGAACTTTCATGATAAAGAGTGAAGTAAATGATCTTTTCCTAAAGGTCTTTAATTTGGGGCACAGTGATGATAGACTAATAAGAGTTAGAAGAAACAGTTTAAGGCCTGAAGATGGAAAAAAAAAACAATTCTAGAAGTTATAGAGAAAATGAAATTTATTGAAAATTAATTCAACAAATATTTATTGAGCATCCACTATTTGCCATGCAATATTCTAAGTTACAGTGATTCAAGGGGAACAAGAGAGTCAAAAGTCATTGTCCTTATGGAGACTTTGGCCCAGTGGGGAAAGTGATCAACAGGCATATACATATAATATATATGTCAGGTAGTATAGTCAATATAATGTAATGTCAAGTAGCAATAATATGGCTCAAAGAAAGACAACCAGGGGATGGAAGGATAAAGAAGTTGGTGGGAAAGTGTTACTTTATGTAGGTCGGTTACAGAAAGAGGGGCCTGAATAAAATGAGGGCATTTTCCACAGGGGAAGTTGGGAAAAAAGCAAAAAATAAAAATGCAAAGACCCTGAAACAGGATCAAGCCTACAGTGTTCTGAAGAACAAGAAAGTGATGCAGCTAGAGCAGAGTGAGTGAGGCAGAGAAAGGGAGAAGACGAGATCAGAGAGACACAGAGGGCCACCTCGTAGACCTCCACGGCAATATCAAGAGCTTTCTATATGCCAAGCACGTTCTACTGTTTTGCCTTTATTAAAACTGCTAACAATTCTTTGAGGTACTCTTAATAGATTTTTAATGATGGAGAAACTAAGGCACAGAGAAGTTAAGAAATGTGCCCAAGATCCCAAAACTACTATATGCAGAGTGAACACAGGCTGCCTTGCTCCAGAGGCCATGCTCCTCAACACGACACCACACTGTCTATGGTGAATAGTTTGGATTCCACACTGATGATAATGGAATGTCACTGAAGAATTTAAACCAGGAAAGTAACATGATCTGCATAAAAAAATTTTAAAAAAATATCATTCTGGCTACTGCCCGCAGAGTAGATTATGCAAGGACAAAAGTATGGCTCACATGCTTCATGCCCAGGCCTAGCATCAAGTGTTGGAGCATAACCTAAACATGATCCTCCTCCCATCTCCATCTCTTCTGTACAGACAGAGCTGTAGCAGCTATGAATATCCATCCTTTGTGCAAAAGGTTGTGCACCGATTCCAGACTCTTCAGTCCAATGACCCTGTGAGGTGACTCCTCTTCCTCTAAGCTCTCTCCAATCAAACCACCATCCTGTAATTTCCCTAAGTCCACCATGCTCCTCCCCTACTTCTCTATTCCAACAACTCCTGAAAGTCCAACTTTCCTATATTCAGCCTTAGTCAGTCAAAATCACTTAGTGAACTCAATGAACACTTAATGAAACATATTTATTATACCACTGGCATTTAGTCCTCATGGACCTTCTATTCACCAAAAAAAGTATGCTTTTTGTTTTCGGGTACATATCATTTATTACAGGTGCTATGAAAGTAAGACACCATTTGATAATGATGTTGTCAGGCTGTGGCTGCCAGGTGACAGTAAGATCCCAAAACTTCAAGAGACAGGACATTTGACTTCAAACTCCATTTCTCTCATTTACTAGATTTATGACTTTGGGTAAGTCTTAAAACTGCAGAGTCTCCATTTCTTTATTCTATAAAGTGATAACAGCACCTACCACAGAAAGCTGTAAGGAATAAATGGTACTGTATGTGAACCTGGTATATATTAGGAGCTAACTGTGTGGGTTTTTAAAATTTTTCAATCCATTTCAGCCTTCTTTCAAAAGGAGCTATGGTTTGTTTTTTTCCAATACTCAAAAGCACAATTCCTCAACTTCATTTTAACTTTTACTTTTTAAATTGATTTTTAAATAAATGTATTTTATTCTAATTTCTCACAAATATACATAAATTAAAACAAATACATGCTTATTTATATGTGTTCGGAGACTCTGCTTTCTTAAGCAACAGATGCCAAATTACCAGACAACAAAAGTCCAGGCCATATATATTCAGTAATAGTTCATCATGCCCTTACACATGTAGCACAGTGTTTCACACTGAGTAACTCAATACTGCCCAGTCCTTGGATGGAAGGTCACTCAAAGTTTAAAATTCTGTCAATGAGCTTTCAGCCTGGCTTAAGAAAGACTCAGACAGAGGTGCCCTCATTTCACTACACAATGACACAGAGACTTCGAGTACAGTGTTTAGCTTAGAAGTGTCTGTCTCAGCACTATGTGTGTAAAAAGTTGCCAGAAATGACAAAGTTTTGATTATATATCCTCCTTCCTTTCCTCTAATTATTCTTTTAAATACCATGCATACACTCAGCTCTCACTCAAAAATAATCCCTTTTAATACTAAGTGTAGCTTAAAAGCAACCTCTAGCTTCTGCAGGGTGTTAACTTTTACATTCCACAAGATAGCTGAAGAGTCTGAGAAATGTATAGCTATTATAAAATATAATGTTTAGCACAAAAGCATCCTTTGGTTAGGGGTAAATTACTCCTTTGATCTTAATGAGCTCAAACAACAAGGTTCGGGAACTGTAATAGCTAATTTTGTTAGAGCTAATCCAACTAGGTCTGAAAATACTAATTAGGAGTATGTGGAACATCTCTTCTAGAACATTCATTGCTGCTGATCCTAAAGAATAACTTCACACAAGTAGCTATTCCCTATGGGTCCCTCCCCAAAACAGCTTAATAAGAAGAAAAATGATCTTTCCCAGACATCAGAATGCTCACCTGAATCTTTACTTAATCATCAAAGTATTTTTTATTAAACTGAGCATTTATCTGTGTTTCTCAATGAGGATCTCACTGACATGACATTCCAGCAGATAATTCTTTGTGAGGGTCTGTCCAATGCATTATAGAAACTTTGGTGTCCCTAGCTCTCAAGCACTAAATGCCATTGCATCCTACATGACAATTAAAAAATAACATCCTCAATGCCCCTGAGAACCATTGATTGGCATTTCATAGCCAAAAAATGAAAAATAAAAAATTTCATTTGAAAAGCTAATTTGTAAAGAATTAAGATTGAAATGAATTTTGCTCTGACTTCATTCCAGTTCCTAAACAATTAAACCAGATTTAGAAGGCCTATAGAAAATTGGGCCAGTTTGCCACAGCAGCCACAAGAAAATGTTTTTTTAAAAACCGTGGTTTTATTCTCAAGTTAAAATTTGTTATAAGATTGTTGTTAAATCAACAGTCTCTAGAATGCAAATATCTACAAATATTTGTCCATATGTTACATTACAAATAAATATCCCTTAATATCTTATTCCCTAAGAGAAGAGTAAATTCATCAAAAACATTATTATTCCAGAGGCAGATAATCTGTCATGAAATCTATTTAGACTCAATGAAATGCCATTATCAAAAGCACTCTTGTAGAAGTTGTGTTTAACATTGCAGTAAATAATTCACTTAAAACCAATGGGACTCCAGAAACTCACAATGAGGGGATTACATATTTAGTTTTACCTACTTTAATCCCAGTACTGATCTCCTATGATGAGGTGCCAAGTGACTAAATGTGAAAAACGCACTGCACACTTTGTAAATGAACTATCCCTAACCGAGCTGGGAGGGGACAACATTTAAGAACTTTTCAAAGAGAGAGGCAGAGAGAACTGTAAATCCCAAACAGTTGGACACAGAAATCAGGTGAAAGTTCAATTCATTTCCAGAATTTACTAATACCTTACCTCATATAATCCCAAAGAGTTTCTCTCTGCCTTTACCAGGGTAAACTCCATCATTTCAAATCAGATTTAAGAAGCAGTCTGAAGAAACACGTTTCATTCTCCTTAAAATCTTGTACCTGGCCTACCCACTTGGCAAGTTCATTCACAGGAGTGGCCAGAATTGAAGTCAAGGTGGGAGTGGAGTCCTAATAACGTGGCTTTGAGAGCACTGCAGGTCCACTTCACTGATGCGCCTGCCTCTCCTCCTCCTCCCCCAAAGTTCTAGAAATAAAATACTAGAAGAATTCAAGCAGTACACTACCAAGAGACTCCTGTTCAACTTAAAACGACACTGAGGGCCACTCCTGCCTTTCATCAAGACTTATCATAGCTCAGGCCTCCTAAGTGAAAAAACATAACATGTTAGTGTCCCTTTGGCTGAGGCAGTTGTAGCCACACCCCTGTAAAGAGTACAGGATGCAATCACCCCATCCTCCCCTCAGCTTCCTTCCTTTGCTTTTCCATGGGAGAATTCCAAAGAATGAGTTATGAGTACCTACACACACACATACACACACAGACACACACACGGTCATACAGAGCAGGCTGATGTAAACAAGCTGACTGTTGTCACAAAGAGGGGAACTTTCTGTTTGATTTACTCAGACTAGTGTGGCCACTATCTGGGAACTCTAATTTACTATTGCCATTAATCAGATATAACATTCATTTAGGTGACCGAAATAGGCTTAGAGTATCCTAATCAATCCAGAACAGAGTTTGTGGACTTGTGATTTCAGGCTGTAAAAAAGAAATAAAACTTTTTCGAACATCACATAGCTTTAATGAAAACCCAAACGTGGTTATCAATCCAGAAGTTATTTTCAGACCTTACTTTTAATGCAAAAATAAATACAATCATCAACCTATCTGGTGCTCTTGTCTTATGTTGGGAAGAGGTTGGGTAGGGGAACCCCCAGTTCAGATGTATTGTTCTTTAATGGAGAAAGGGGCCTCCTAAGCTTTTGGCTAACCTAGGGCAGTCACTGCAATTTTTAAGTGCTGGTTGAATGGTAAATGCAATCAAAAGATGCAAGACCATATCTTTCCAGCACACTTCCAGGAAAGCAAGATGAAATGTCCTCATTTGTCACATGCTTTTACTGTGAAGTGAGGCAGACAGGATTTAAGCTCCACGCTACATATAGTGTCTGCAATTTCCTCTCTACTGTTCCTTTAACTCAGACATAGTTTGTCATGAAGCTTCAAGGGCCCACATTGCTTTGGGCTGGTTCTGGAATAGACTGAGTAAACACAGCAAGCCTGGCAATCCAGAATCATCACCACCCTGACCAGGCCTCTTCTGGACAGGCAAATCCAGTCAAGTCTTAAACCAAATCACTGTGGATTTGGGGGTGTGTCCTAGAAAACGACGATAATAGCAAGCATGTACAGAATGCCTACTATGTACCAGGGACACATAATAGATGCTTTAAACTTCGACAAATGCCACTGTACTCTAAGAGTGAGGTCAATAGTGTTATTAGGCCTATGTTACAGATGAGGAAACTGAGGCTCACAGAGAGGAAGTGACAATGGCAAGGATTTAAAGTCAGATCTGAGTGACACTCAAGCCCAAGCTCATTTACAATACACTGCCTCCCTCAAATAACACTGTGAAAATGCTCAGTAATTCACAGGTGGCCAATGGGCCCACAGTGGCCTAAGTCACCATCAGGAGATTAGGAAAAATAAATCTAGAAAGGATAATGCACCGGCATCAAAGATGACTACAGCCTGTGAACAACAAACTTCTCAACAATGTCAGCATCTCTGTTTTCATTCTCAAGAAAGTGTATGATCTTGAACTCTTGCCTACTTCCAAATCATGGACCACCAGACTCTCCTTGGGGTTGAAGAGAGGCTCACACCGTGTGGTCATAGTGCAGCTCTAATCACCACTCACTTCCAGGTCTTGGACTCCGCCGGATGCTTCCACAACGCTGGCCCTCCAAGCTCTGATGCTTTGCCTTCCAATACTGTAACATTTTCCAGATAGGCCACTTTAGCTGAACTCTAGGATCTGTTCCTCCCATGTGTCACTGATGCTCATGTGTGGCAAACAGGCTAGTTTCCTATGTCAAGGAAACCTACTTGCCCACAGTATAAGCCATTGTCATAACAGTTGATCAAGAAAGAACTTATAGAGTGAAGCAAAGGAGGTTAGATGAATGTTGCAGCTTAGACTTATGGCCACCACATAGACATACCTTTTCATAAAGATGGTATTTCTCAAACGCAGGTCATTTAGCCAATACCCACTCAAATCACAGTAAACTAGTATATTGAGCAGATATAGCCAGAGGAGCATACTGTCAGACCTCAAAATTTACATATGCTATTCCTTTATTCAAAATCACACCCCTCTGTGAAAGAAAGGCCAAAAAGAAAATCAACAACAAACAAAATGAGGAAGCACATGAGTACCAATATTGCATTCATACATCACCTTAGCGTTTTTACTTATTGTGATATCATATGGTGTTAGCTGAACTAGGAGATAATTGTGAACAAGACAAACATAGCCCCTACTCTTTCTTTCAGAGTTTCTATTTGAGAGAGAAAGAGAGAGAGAGAGCAAGAGAGGAGGAAAAAACACTAAATAACAAATATAAAATGAATTCTTTAGTTACTATTATGATAACATGCTACAAAGGAAGAAAAGAATGTTGTAAGGGAATGGCTGAGCTGCTGAAATGACCCAGGCCAAAGAAAAAGAGAAGGCTCCCTCAAGGAATCAATGTGTGAATGAAACTCTGCAGGATGACTAGGAATTGGGTAGGGAGAGTAGAGAAGAGGAAAGAGAGATCATTCCATGTGGAAGAGCTGTGCGGAGGTCTTATGGTGGGAAACAAAGGTTAAAAGACCAGTGTGACTAGAGCACAAAGGATGAGGGAGAGATGAGACTAATAATGAACAGACTAGAAATTGTAAGCATCCATGTATAGGGAAAGGGAGGCTTAAGAATAAGGGAATAGAAATTGTCCCTTTCCCCATCTCTGTAAGATCTTCTGAAAGCCCAACTGATTATCACAGTTGTCAACATTCTAAGCTATTGATCTAGCAAGGATACTCGGGGGTAGAACTGTGATTTGTGGATGCTGAATGGATTAACCATAGAAAATTAAAGACATCACAACTAAAATAGCTTATTCCCCAAAGCTCACAGTATATTTATTAAGAGTAAAGCAAAGAAGAGCCAAGACATAATTCTTAAATGACAATACAAACTGACAATGGAAAAATTCAACAGTGTCTCCTCCATCTGTCTTTATGCTGGCACTAAAAACATAAAACAGAATCAAGGTTAGTACATCAGGAAGGAACAACCCTTTTCCTGAAAAGCCTATTATGAATTTCCTTTGTGTTTATGCATTTTGTGTGCCTCTAAGTCTGACATTCATATGCATTTTTTGTTTTACAGCAAGGGTCTGCTTATCTGCTGCAATTTTTATTGGCTGTTTTTTCTTCTGACATTGTGTTCACAAAGAAGCCAGATGAATGTTCATCATCACTCTCATTTCAGACTCCCCAAATCGTCCAATGGAAATACACATACATTTGTGTATAAATCAGAAGCATTTTGAAAATATGTTAAAAATGAGACAGCTGCTTAAAGATCAAGGGGAGGACCTAAATCTAAAACCAAATAGATGCATGTACATAAAACATGTGATTTTTTTAAACTTAGCTTAGAAAGTGGTAGGCAATTAAATTCAATAAAAATAATAATGGCTAATATCTGTTATCTATTAAGAACTTACTATATTCCAGGCCCTGTAAGTATGTATACACATTCCCTCATTTAATCCTCAGAGAGACCTTCTGGCATAATTATTATAATCCCCATTTCACAAATTAAGAAAACTGGGGGATACAGTGATTGAATAACTTGCTTGCACAAGATTACATAGCAAGAAACTAGCTGAATTTCAAATCTAGAGTCTGTATGACATCAAAGCTTATCCACACATTTCTCATTGTTATACAACTTCATCCAACAATAAAACTACTATTGCCCAAGTGCCAAGAACTATGCTCAATATTTCAGAATCATTTACCAATAGAACTCTCACAATTTTGAGAGGTGTTTTTATCCTCAAGATGAGGAAACAGTTTGAAGAATCTAGTGACTTGATCAAGGGCACACGTGCCAAGGTTGAAAAGTGCAGAGGAAGATTTTCCGGGACCCTGCACAATTTCACAACAGCGACACTTTTATAGTGCTTGAAGTTCAATAAAAGTAAGAATGGGCATGTTACTTACTTAGAGTTTTGCAGTTTTATCTGGGAAATTTTCATTATGCTTTGGAAGAGCACAGTCCCCAAAGAACTAATGTTCTCATCTTAGGTAGATAAGGAAATCCCATTATCAACGTCCCTTCAAGCCAAAATACCAGGATTGTGATCCATTGCTTTCACACACAGGAATAAATGATACTCGCCTTTACGTTTCTAATAGAAATATAAAATTTCTATTTGAATATGAGCAAACAGATGTAATGTGCCCAAAACTCTGAAAGGCATACCCAAATAAGAATAAATGTGGTCCCCTCCTTTCAGTAATTTCCACTACAGAATTAAAGAGCTAGCTATAGCACTGTCTCCTTTCTTTGACTAATGTATATCTTAAAGCTCTAAGGATATATTTTTCTTTATGGGTGAATTTTGTATTAACACATAAGAATGTAAGTTTCCTTATCAATAAATTTTGTGTTAACTCATATTAATGTAAAGACAAGTATTTTTAAATAAAATACTATAGTGGCTTATAAAGAATCCACCTTCCTCATTCAATTCATAACTACTTAATTGCATGGATAATGGGTTCTATAGCTATGCTATTTTTTATTCCAAATAAATATTTTGTAAAGTAGGATAAATTTAAGAATAGATTTTAAGCATGTAAAACTCTGAAAATAAAATGAAACCAATAGAGAAGGATGTAAAATTATTTTGTATGCATTGTTTCTATCTGTAAAATGAGAACTTTACCTTTTTCCAATAATGCTTTGCATACAGCTGAGATAGCAATGACCCTGATAATATATCCTAGAGATTCTTTGCTGAAAGTACATATGTAGAGACTCCAATATACTCACATTAACGAACATGTTCAAAATAGGCATTTATAATATAGCACCATAGTGTGCGATGCAGAATTAAATACTCACAGATTCCCAAACCCTGAAGGAATAGTTCTCAAATTCTATTGTGTATTAGAATCGCCTGGTGAGACAACATTTAAAACTCAGACACCACAGAGCAAACCACAGAAATTCTGATTCAGTAGGCATAGGATGGGTCTTAGGAGTCTGAGTTCTTAAACAATTACCCCAGCTAATTCCGATATAGGTGGGTCCTTAAACTACACTTTAAGAGACACTAGCCTAGAGTCTCAAAATCTAACAGACCAATCATTAATGTACATGTGTATGTGAGTGTCACATTTGATTTTGCCAATTTGTTTTATTAGAAAACACAAAAAGAGACATGCAGTTTTGTACCTTTATAGTATTCCCTACCCTAACAATTCTCACAATGATTATTTCTAACCCATCTTAGAAGACAAAGTATAATAGGAAAATAAGCAAGTACAGGGAAAATAAAGACAGGAAAGGATGCTAACCTGAGAAATAAAGTTTTCATCTATATTTAAGTCTAGAGCAGTGCTCCTCAAAATAGGAACCATGGACCAGAGCTAGGCCATGAACTGACTTTTTAATGATCTAAAGTAAAGAAATTGAGTGTCAGCCTTTAGAAACTTATACAGAAATTTGTCAAGAGTAATTTTAAATCTGTTCCATCTAATAATAAAAATGTGGGCTTATATTTTATAGATCTTGTTTTTTATTCCATTTAATTCTTCTAATAGTTCATTTTTATTTTGGTTTACAGAAGATCAATGTCTGTGATGGATTTGAATGACAACAGGTAATTTGAGAAGCACTGGTGGACTCCAGGTAGAAGAATCCAGCCATGCTTGGTCAGTCCAGTGAGACTCCCAGCCCAGGACTGGATAAAAAGGTGGCTTTCTGTGGTATCATCTCAAAGGGTTCAGGGCTGAAAGGATTTCTTGAACAGACACCCTTAATGTCTCATAATAACTCAGTCTGAATCTGTCAGCATTACACCAATCTATGTTTATTTTTTTTTTGTCAATCAACCAACTTTTCTATAGCTTGTACCACCTCTTAGAATGACAATTTAGTAAAATTTCCTGTTTACTTTCAATAGCATAGAACAGTACTTGTTTCACTTATTCTAAATGTGTACCTTTCAACTTTCAAAGAGACCGTTGAGTTTTAATATTTGAGGATTTCGTGGTGAACTTTATCACTTTCGGGTGTACACAGGGTGTTTATCCCTTATCTGTTCATCTTTGCTGACATGAAACTATTGTTTCAGGATGTTCTCAAAAAGGAGGTCTTTTAATGACCTCGGTCATCTTAGTACTAGGCCTCTATCAGCTGTATAATGATTTTCATATTTGGCAATGACAACAGAAGCACAAAGTATCAATAAATTATTCCAGTCATAAGTACCTACATGGGACACAGAACTCATGTTGCAGTTTTCCTGCCTCCTAGTAAACTTTAAATAATAATCGTCTCTGTTATTGAAGACCTGCATTTTAAACAGTATTAAAATTAAATTCTAGACATATTCTAAAAATTCCTGCATCAGGTCACTGTATCCCTTGGTAGCAGCCTGCAGCTGCTACTTTTGCTCTATGAGTGTTGCCAAGAATAACTTTTTCCTTTCCAAGTGAAACATGGTGTTTATAAAAAGTGAGGGATGGAGAACCTGGGAGTATGAATCTATACACACAACAGACAAAGGCACAATAATAGCAACTTCACTCCAAGTTGCCAAGATTTCTAGCCAGGGTGAATGAAAAATGAGGATTTTTCTCCCCTAAATTATTGTGTTCCTTTTTTAAAAGAGAATAAAGTCAAACTTTAAATATCCGAGTTCATTCTGTGATGCTAAGAATTCTCTGACAGCTTGTTGGCAGCACAGAATAGCACTAGTTCTGCAGCCAAAATGGATAACTATTAGCTGTGTGACCTTGGCCAAATGATTAACCTTAACCTTTAGTTTCCTCATCTAAAAAATGGTGATAATAACACTGCATCGCCAGCACAATTTTGAGAGGACTATAAAGCTGAATAAAGCAAGTAGACAATGCCTGGCATAGAGTATATACTCATTGCCAGTAAATTCTCAGATATTAGTGTTGTTATTCTCAACAGGGAAAACTCTAAATCACTGAATTATCTCCAGAAGTTTTTAGAATTTAACTTCTGCAACAAATATTTACACTTAAGTAGGTTAATGACAGTCCATCAGGGAGGTAGCTGGCTACATGAACTGACCTTAGGAGTCACCCGTGTCTAAGTTATCTGACATGATTAAACTGGGCTCAAATTCAGTACTTTTAGGAAAATTCAAATAACATCTTTGGAGAAAAAGAACTGTCTTTCTTCAATTTACTAAAGAAATTATAATTATGTTAATACCTTTTATTGTACTACATACATTTGTTTCAGCAATCACTTTAAGAAAGGTTAAGTGAAACAGATAAAACCAAAATCACAAGTCATCTTTGTAAAAGTGGCATTTATCCAAAATGCTTTTCCTGGAACAAACTGTAACAACTTGATTCACTCCCACCCTTCCCTATCAAGCTATATTTAAGGGTCTGTAAGCATTTTCCATTATAAACTGCTATCATCAGGATTTGTAATTTTACCTTCTAATCTGTTTTAGAGTTTATATATAAATATCTCAATCAACTTTTTAAAAAGCTTTTTTTTTTTAATTGAAAACTTCCTTTGGTAAAAAATAATAGTACAAGGGGTGGGTGAGGGAAAGAAACACAAGAAAAATAAGAATTATTTTACACATAAAAAAAATTATCTGCCATGGCTTAAGCAAAATGAAGTGTATATTCAAGAAATACATGCCACCAAAGACTATATTAATTCAGTAGTCATTATGTCATAGTCATAATAATTATAAACTCTATGTGTCCAAAAATAAATGAATAGGTAAATTATAGCACAGCCATATAACAGGGTATTATGTAGCCATGATGTTCCCAAATAATTTTTTTTCTTTTCAAATAATTTTTAATGACATGGAAAATGCTCATTATATAATAAGTGGGAAAATACACTCAGAGCTATATGCACAATATGAACTTAATTAAATTTTAAATGCATATAATATTTATTAAAATAAACTTGTAAAAGAAATACACCGAAATATTCATAGTAATTATTGCTTGGCAGGAAGACTTAAGTGTTCCTTATTCTTCAATATTTTCCAACTTGTCTATAATGAACTTGCATCACTTTAATAACCAGAAAAGAGAGACTTCAATCTCTCTTTTAGTTAGTGTGATGAGAAATACAAAAACAGTAATACAGGTAAAATGAAATTTGGCATCTCTTTCTTTCCTGTCTTTCTAGATCCTCCATATTTCCCTTGCAAATCTATCTTTAATCATCAACTATTCTGAAATTTGAAACTACTACTTATACTGTGGATTTATGAAGTACTCATTCAAAAAGAGTTTTTATTTATCAAGTGGAGTTGCCCAAAAGAGTGACCTTGTAGCTAACCACATATTATCAATAATCCATGTCTCAAGATACTAAAAAACACAAGTATCATCCATCATAAGGGGACTTCTAGGGGATAAAACAGATTCAAGATATATCTGGTAAGAAAACAATAAAAAATATAAAATTGAAGCAAAAGATGTCACATGAAAACAAGTTTGAATCTGACTGAGTTTAAAATTATATTCAAAACTTCAAGTACTCAAGTCATCAGCCCAAAGACACCTGCTCCAAATGGAATTATAACATCAATTTAAATAAAATATAAATATCAAAAGATTTCAGAGTCTCAGGCTATCTCAGAGCTTCTCTAACTCCTACTGAAAACAAAGGTGTGTGCACATGTGTGAACACATGTGCGCACGCACGTGCGTGCACGCACGCGCACACACAAACACACACACACACACACAGAAATCACAGTACAATCAATCACTGTAAGCATTCATGGCCAGAGATATCATTTCCAGTTTATCTTTAGAGAAATCTAAATAAATACTACTAGAAAAACAATTTTTACTTTTTTCAATTTGTGTATTTCAAATTTATGTATTTAGAAACGACTGTTAAAGAAAAAATATGAGGATACTAAGAGTGAAACAGACGCCAAGCCACATCTAAATAACATTATTATACTAAGTAAAAATGAAGAATGTGATAACAAAACATAAATTAAAATAGTATTTCATTTTTTAGGGTAAAAAAACAGAAAAGAGTTACAAATTCTGTGAAAACTACTCCTTGATGATGCTCAAATTTCATAAGCAGGTCAAGGAAGTTTTAATAACATTAATCCCTAAATCAAATGGAAACCAAGTTAGTTGAAGCTACACAACAGTTAGTGCCAAGGAAAAGTATCTTGGACTTTTAGTGATGAAACAATAAGTAAAAATTCTTAGAATCCTAAAGAAAGAGAAAGAGAGTCTCAAGTGTAACCTAAGAGACAAATTATATTATGACCACTTTTAATCATTTATCTGCTTAAAGTTATCTACTGAGAATGGCATTCTTGACCTAAGCTACTAAAATTATTTTACTGCAGATTTTCCTGAAAAGGCCTCAGAATAATTAATGCATGAATTAGGCAAAGCTTTAATTTACCAAATGATCATGTATAACAACTGTAATATCTCAAAGGGCTTAAAATAAACTCTTCTCCTCATTTCTTACCAGTAGATTAAATCGATACTGCTAAATCAAAAGTAGAAAATGTGAATCAACCAAACAAACGAAATGCAAAAGATAAAAAAGGGGGAGAAAAGAAGCATATTTTTTCTTGGCACAAGTTTACTCAGATGTATTCTCACATAACACTTTTACAATTCTTTGAAAACCAGGTTTCATTGTTATTCTATGTTCAAATTACTGTTCTACTCATTACTCCGAGTAGCAAAGTCCCAGATGCCTCTTCTCTGACCTGTATTTGTGTTGTACATCAGTGAGACTGCTATTGGATAGCAGAGCAGTGAAGAGTCCATGCTCGGGAGTCTGATTCCTGGATTTAAATCTGGACCCTGCCATTTCATCTTTTTGCCATTTTGGCCAAATAACTTCAGCTCCCATTGCATAGGGCCAAAATATATAATGATACAGGCTACACACACACACACACGCACACACACACACACACACACACAATTTGCTTTTGTTTATGGGAGTAAAAACATGGGAATGATAAAGAAGCCACCACAAAAGTTCCACTACAGAGAGAACGAGGGTTCACAGTGGAGATATGGAGATATCAGGGATAAAATATAATACTGCTCTCAAAACAACTTCTTATATAATTTTTCCATTGTCCCAAATGATACAATCTGAGTATTAAAAAAACTGCAACTCATTAAAACACACAAAAATTTTAAACTTATGTTCATAACAATATTAAAATGTACATAGTCATTCACCAAAAAGAATCAAATCTCTTTAGTCACAACTGGCAATAACTAGGGCATTATTGCTTACGTACTCTGAAAATAATCTGTCAATGAAAATTAAAGAATTAGGAATATACCATGCCTTTTCAGTATGAATTGTATTTTAGAACAACTAAGGAGCTGTAGCTGATGAGGGGAAGTGTTTTTCACACCAGAATTCCAAGAAATAAATGTGGAAGGAATGAAAGAATTAGAAAATTCACAATTTTTCAACACCTAAGAAAATAACATAATTGAATACATTACCCAAAAAATTAATGGGAAACTTTCCAATCTGGATATTAGAATGTCACAATCTGAACTCAATGATCAATCTTACCATTACAAAGATATGGGTGACCAGATATTAAGTATTTCATGTATCTTTTGATTAAATGTGGTATGAAGTACACAGCACCATCAACTGCCCACCCTTGGGAAAAAAATAAAACTGACCCTAGTTAAGAACTTCGTGTTAAACTCAAATTTACAAGAAATATGAGAGATAGTGGAAAAATTTAAAAGATATTAGCAGGAAACAAAAAACAAATCCATAATATGAGATGTTCTACAAGATAATTGATACAGTTGTCAGTGTCACTGAGAAAAATAAAAAAGAGAGAAGGTAGTAAAAGAAACCAGTCAAAAATAAAATACTCTATATAATTGTTTTTTACAGAACAAAAACAAGCAAAAATAACCTATAGTTTTAGCAGTCAATCCTTGGAGATTGCGATTGGAAGAGGACATGAAGGAGACTTCCGGGGTGCAGAGAATGCTTTGTATCTTGATTTAGGTGGTAGTTATAAAGTTGTGCACATATATAAAAATTTGTCATGCTGTATATTTAAGATTAAGGCACCTTAAGGACTTTCATAAATATGTTTTTATTCCTCAATAAAAACAATATAAGAGGCATGACTAATATATGGTATTAGAAGTCAGGAGACAATGGGGGTATGATTGAGAAAGGCAGAAGAAGGACTCCAAAGTAGTAGAAATGTTTTGTTTCTTGATCTGAGCACTGTTACCATAAATGTGTTCACTTTGAGAAGATCAAGTGGTAGACTTAACGATTACTTCACTTTTCACTATGATTGACATTCTCCAATTTTAAAAAAGGTGAAGAAAGGAGGTACTACTCCATATTAAAGGTGAAATAATAACCAAATTATTTACTGGATTTCGTTTAAGCAAACCAACTGATTTTTTGAAGGATAGTGCAATTTTAATATTGGATAATTCCTGTGTATTGCATTAAGTATAATAAAGATATTGTATTTGTATGAGATAATGTTCCTATTGATTAGAAGTTTATAGGGGTAAAACAGTTGTCATGTGTGGCCACTGAAGTCTATGGTCAGTTACCTCAATGGTCAGATAACAATTGGACAGAGATTTCCTTAAATGCCTTGAACCATAAGTCCCCCAGCTTTTGTTAAGGGGCTCTGTGTGTATGATGGATCACACCTTCAACACACTAGTAGTTTATAACTCAGCCTTAGCCTTTACTTCCAGCTTGCATAGAGCCTGAGGTAGGCCAGCAATGAGGCCCTTTTCAGGTCTTTCCTGGGCCTAGCACAGTCCTGCCTACATGCGTAGCCTTCTAGATTTCCAGGAATAGATCACAGTTTTTCAAAGCCCCCCTGTGGACTTCCCATTCTCCATTTTGTCCTTTTATAGTCTTTAGTCAGCCCTTTTTGTGCCTCAAGTGGTATTGCTATCTCAGGCAACTGTAATATTAAACAACTGCCAGTGTTTGTTTTTGACAAATATCTTGGAGATAGGGCTGTTTGCACTGAGTAGGCTCTGAGCTACATCAAATATAGATTAGTCCTGTGAATGGGGCTTTTCAAAAGCTACCAGACATATCAAGTAGTGACAATCCTCTAAGGATGAGGCTTTTGGGGAAGCAGGAAATCCATTGTGCCCATTAGTGGCTGTTAAGCTGTCAGTTTTCTCAGCTACCATGGTCACAAGTCTGTTGGTGTTCAAAGCTACTCTGGAGCTGGGGAGAAGAGTATAGAAATAAGAGTATAGCAATTAAAATATCACAAAGCCGAAGCCTTCCGTTCTAATTGAAATTCAACCTGTTTCTTGAATAAATGCTCCTCCTGTACTTGCGCGCCTTTGGTCAATTTTGAAAATTTTCTCCAGTGTACTCATTGCTTTTTAGAGGAACAGACTTTTGGAAGTTCCTACTCTACCATTCAGAAGTGCTTCTTTTCACAGTCATCCCTTGAAGATTGGATGAGGGGTTTTCCTATTAGATTTGTCATTTCTACCAGCTGCTATTTTCAGTAATAAGCACAGTTGCTTAAAGTATGATAGTCAAGGAAGTCAAAAGTCCTTTATAGACACTATTCTGTGACCACAAACTTCACTGATAACCCCACATGGTTATCATGTCACTGATTCTAAATACCAGTTCAGCACAAAGCCATCCTTCCTATTAAAAAACAATTAAGTGCAACATGCCGTATTGACCACAGGGTGAGAGTCTGAATAAGGTACGGGGACTGTATTCTTCATCTCATATTAATATATAGGCTAGGCGAAAAACCAGAGGAGAGAGGAGTAACAAGGGGGATTGTTTTATAAACTATATAAATGTCTAACCAATGTACTGTATACTTGAAACTTCATGATTTAAAAATAACATGGATTTTAAAAGATATAGCAACTGATTCAAATGGACACTGCACTTCCATCTTGCTTTCACAGTGATGGTTCTAAACCAGGGTAGTTGACATGGTCACACTGTATTTTAAAAATGTAACTAGCTTCAATATTAGTAAAAATTATATTGGAGATAGTATCAGGACTAAAAATAATTTTTATTTTATTCTTTCTATTTCCTGTATTTTCCCAAGTTTTTCACTGAGCTTACCTTTCATCAGGGATAAAACTATATTTTTTACAAAACAGATGACTCTAGTGACAGTGTGGAGAATAAATTGCAGCAGGAAGAAACTGGAGGCAGGAATATCAGTCAGAAGTGTGCTCCACTGAAAAGCCACATGCAAAAGAATAAAACTAGACCGTTGTCACCATACACCAAAATTAACTCAAAATAGATCAAAGACCTAAATATAAGACCTGAAACAATAAATTGCATAGAAGAAAATATAGATCTTAAACTCACGGACCTTGGATTTAGAGAGTATTTTATGAATTTGACCTCAAAGGCAAGGGAAGTAAAAGCAAAAATAAATGAATGAGAGTATATCAAACTAGGAAGCTTCTGCACAGCAAAAGAAACCACCAACAAGACAAAGAGGTAACCAACTGAATTAAAGAATATATTTACAAACAATGCCTCCAATAAGGAGCTAATATCTAAAATATACAAAATAGCTCATATAACAACAAAAAACAAACAAACAATCCAATGAAAAAATGGGCAGAGGGCCTGAACAGACATTTTTCCCAAGAAGATCTACAAATGGCCAACAGACATATGAAAAGATAGCTATTACGGAAATGAAAATCAAAACCACAATGAGATACCACCTCACAACTGTTAGAATGGCTATAATCAACAGGACAAGTAATAACAAGTGTTGGAAAGGTTAGAGAAAAAGGAACCCTCCTACACTGCTGGTGGGAATGTAAATTGGTACAGCCACTATGGAAAACAGTATGAAAACTTCTCAAAAAATTAAGAATAGAATTACTATATGACCCAGCAATCCTTCTTCTAGGTATCTACCCAAAAAATTTGAAAAAATTTATCCATAAAGACATATGCACCCCAATGTTCATTGCAGCATTATGGTGGACAAGACATGGAAACAACTGAAGTGCCTTCAATAGATGACTGGATAAAAAAGATGTGGTACATATATACAATGGAATATTTCTCAGCCATAAAAAAATGAAATGCTGCCAATTGAGACATGGATGGATCTTGATATTATCATGTTAAGCAAAATAAGTCAGAAAAAGTTGAGAACCATAATTTCACTCATACATGCGATATAAAACTGAAAGCAACAAATGAACAAGACAGAGACTCATGGACACAGACAAAAGTTTAGTGATCAACAGAGTGAAGGGGGGTGGTAGATATTGATAAAAGGGCTCAAATATAAGGAGATAAAAGGAAATTTAACTTTGGGTGGTGATGCAATGTAATATATATAATATGACATATTTTTGAACTGTATGCTTGAAACCTATATAATTTTATTAAACAATGTCAAAAAGAAAGTGTGTTTCAAAATAAAGGGACAGATGACAAGGATCTGAATAAAAGCAGAGGCAGTGGGGATTAGAAATAGGTAAGTTGAAGAGGTGAACTGACCAGACCAATTGGATGAAAGTAATGAAAAAAAACTAATAGTCTCAAATTTCTGAATTGGGTAACTGCCAACAGCAACATATGAGAAAACAAGAGGTGGGTGGGTTACAGGGCAGAGGATATGGTCAAGTTTGGTTCGGGCTATAATGAATTTCAGGAGTCTGAATCCAGGTAAAGATGTCAAACACTGGAAATACAATAACAAAACATAAGGAGAATTGGAAATTTAAATGTATGAGTGTTAGCTGAAGCCATGGGAATGGATGAAATTGCTCAGAGTGCCAAGAACAAACTTAGAAGAAAACAGCCTCAGATAAAAGCCTGGAGAACACCTGTATTTAGGGTGAAAGAAGAGACAGTAAAGGACAAAGTAGAAGGACAATGTAGGAGAAGGTAACTAGAAGAGAATGGTCTTATGTAAGCCAAAAATATACACTTTTTCAAGAAGGGAAATGTGAGAACATCATCAAATCCTGCAAAGATTAAAGGATAAAGCCCGGAAAATGTACATTGCATTTAGCAATGATGAGGTCCCTAGTGATCTTAGTGGAGACAGAAACAGTCAAATGTTGGAGTTGGAAGCTAGACTGATGAGGGCTGAGGAGTGAAATGGAAGGTGAATATTTCAACCAATAAAACTAAATCATTCAATAGTATAATTTCACACTGTATATATACCATTCATTTTAAATCTTTAATAACTCAAAATTTATCTTTTATTTAATGCAAAAAGGTTAAGCAGTTCAGTACAGTAGATAAATATATTCACTGTGTTCAAGTTCTGTTTCTATCAGTCATTGCTTGTGTGACTTTGGACAAATAATTTAATACCTCTGTGCTCCATATTACTCATCTGTAAAATAGGAACAGGAATTATGCAACCTCAACAGATTATTGAGGATTAGATGAAGTAATGAAGGTGAACGCAAAGCAACTAGCTTAGTGTCTGCTCACTCGCAGTTCAGATGTTATATTTCCTAATTCTATCTGTACAAAACCAAAAGAAATTAAATCTGGATCTCCTCAACTGAAGGTTTGGTTATTTAAAATAATAATCTCATTCATGATTGTTCATAAGTTTACTCATTCACTTGAAAATTAATATTTATTGAGCACTTTCCATGGGCCAAATATGTGTTGGATCCTGGGGACACGAAAATGACTGAGGTTTGGTTCCAACTCTCACAGGCCAGAGGAGGCCATGGTTACTTAAAAAAAAGAATAATCACAAAGTGGAAAGTAAAATAAGAGAAGTGTTATTATAAGGATTCCTAAAAACGGTTGTAGAGAAGTGAACAAGAGAATGCAGATTTATAAGTACTTACACAATGAAATGATGAACACACATGTGTAATACCCCTCCCTACCATTTTTTAGTCCTTCATTACCACGTCCTGAGTTGAAAAAAAAAAAATGCTAGGCTGCCAGTTGATTAATTTCTTTTGCATGCTTCATAAAGTATTAATCATTTGTTATAAATACCTATAATTAATCTATTTTATTCTTCTCTGCATTTCTCAATAACTTCATGACATTAACAATAAAACTCCTGCTGGATATTGGAAACCTGTTGGATGGTTTCTTTTCTGTATCCCATATACAATAAATCACGATGTAATCTCATTAAGATATAAAAAGCCTTCTCTGTTTTACAAACAACAGCTCATTTACTTAATCAGAATATAAAAGCTATAGTTATTTAATGAAGAGTATTCAATAAATCACTAAAAATGGGAACAATAAAACAAATCTTTTAACATGATCTCAGTAGAGAGAAATTAATGTGTCATCCTGCAAAATACCTTCCAGAGATCCTGTATCCTTGGTCATCCCTCACCACTAATAGCCCTATAATCTGATAACACAACCTGCTATAAAAAAACACTCTGCTCACGGAGGTAGGACTCTAAAGACCTAGGCTGCATGTCTTAGAAGATCAGTTTTGTGATCTGGGGCTTTACCTTTAACTTCTCTGGAAGTTCAGTGAAGGAAGACTGAACACCTGTTCAGCCTGGTCAGGTTGTCAAAAAGAACACAAGGAAGTTTTACCAAAGTATTCTTCAAACTGTCAAGTGCAACACTAATGCAAAATATTTTATTGGAATGTATGTATTGATATCTGTTCAATATATTTCATTTAATCGAAAATGCCTCTTTTAATGTGAAAAATGTCAGGCCACTGCAGAGCTGCGTATCCCAAACTTCTTCCTACTAATATATTCAAATGAGCCACCTCCACCCCAATGCTTAAAATTGCTTAGAAAAAAGAAACGTAGGCTATAACTTTATAAAGAATTGGACTAAGGAGAAAATAGAATGACAGATTTACTAAGCGCTTATTTATTGAGTGCCTACTTTGTGCCAGGAACAATTCTAAGCCCTCAGGATACATTATTGGACTAAGCAAATACAAAAACTCCTGTCCTCATGGAGCTTACATTTTAGCAGGAGATGGAAGGGGGGATAGATGATAAATAATAAACATAATAAGGTAAGTTATAGAGTGTACTGGAAGGTGACAAGTGTTTGGGGGGAAACAGCTGAGCAGCGTAAGGGCTCAGGAATGGGACACCAAGGTAGGCCTCATTGAGAAGGTAATACTGAAGCAAAGAATTGGGTGAGGTGCAGGAGTTAGAGAATGAATGTGCAAAGTCCCTAATGCAAGACTCTGCCAGAAAATGCTTGAGGAACTGCAATGAGATAAAAGGGAAATTTTGAAGATTTAAAAGGAACAGAGAAATTAAGAACACTATAAAGAAATAGACCACCTGTCCCACCTGTCTGATTTAGTTTTTCACTTCAGCCACTGTGTACAGCGTTGATTTGTCTCAGTTGATGAGCTGGGCACCCCAGCACTGCAAGTTAGGAAGAGGTGGGAAAAATCTCCTCAACTTTTTGTGTTCTGAATCTCTTTCAAGCAAAATGAAGTCCTCAGGGCCAAGATCATCTCCTTTCTAGGCAGTATTTTTAAATTTGACTAAAGAATGGGTCACTTATGTAAAGAGAAAAAATATCCTGGCATGATCGTAGCAAAGGTAAGTTATTTTTAATATTAAATATACACAAATAAATAACTAAATGCCAAAAGTACGAAACAAATTTATAAAGCAAAAAAAAAAAAAATGCATTAAATACAAACAAAACTAGAAAACAAATAAAATTATAATTAACAATGCTCATTTACTATGATTGAGAATGGTGTTTTGAGGGAACTAATACACTACTAACAGCACAGCTTATTTTGAGTTCATCATGAAAATAATACATGACACCATCTGATAACTCAGTTATTCTCATTTTTCTCTATTACTGTGAAAGCTCTGGTTTTAGTCTTTCCTTGGCACAAGCACATCACTTACATATTAAACCTACCTTTTAATCTTTTTTCATAAGCTCAAACAATTAAAGCAGTATTAACTTGGTGACAGAAATATTATATAACCACAAATGCTATGAATCGGTGATCCCAATGAGTCAGAATATGTTTAAGCACTTTAAGGGGATTATTCTTGGAACAAAAACACAAAATGTAAAACTTCTTGTAAGGAAAACACCCAAGAGCATGCATATATGGCCCCAGGGTTCAAGACATCTTGTGGCCGAATTTCAGCATGAAGTCAATATACTAAGAAGAGACCATTGAGATGTGTATGGTGTGTGTTGTAGGTATGAGAATAACATGCCAAATTAGAACATTTGTCTTCCTTGCTGTGACCTTGGGAATATCATTTAGCAACTTCTTTATTTCATTGAAGAGTAGCAGTAGTAGATAATTTTTACCAAAATTCAAAGCTCTCATTCACCTCAGTTAAATTAAATAGAGCTTATGAGCACTGAATTTTAAAAAAACATTCTTTATAATACAATTTTGTTATTCTAATTGTATGTATAAAAAGGTTATTTTCTAAAGATTGGTGTTTTTTTTTTTGCTTTTTCATGACTTTCTTTAAGTATAAGGATTTAACACTTTATATAGTGTATATTATCAGTCATGCATTGTTCAGTGTTTTATAAATATAAATTAATTTAATCCTAACAGCAACTCTATGACTTAGATGCTATTATTATTACCATGTGATATATAGTGAAACTGAGGCACAGAGAGATTATGTAACATGCCCACAGACACACAGCTGATTAGTAGTAAAGGCAGGATTCAAACCAGGTATCTGGTTTCAAAATACGTGAGCTTACTTACTGAGATGATCACTTCGTAAGTTATATAAATATCTAATCACTGTGCCGTACACCTGAAACTAATATACTATTGCATGTCAACTGTAATCAAAAATTTTTTTTAATTTAAAAAGAAAGAAGACCTTTTTCAAAAATGTCTTTTAAAAAAACAAATAAAATAAAATAAAATATTAATGCTTAAATTAAAAAAAAAATTACAAGTTTAACTACCACGCTACGCTAGAGCTACCTTATATTTACTTGTGGAACTTCAATACATACCTATTTTCTTTTTCCTTAAAGTATTTACAGCATTTAATTATATGTATTCTTTTCAACGTACAAGATTGTAAACCTAGAAAAGTGAAATAGGGGGTGAATTTTTCTAAGTACCAAAAGCAAAATACTGTGGCAGTTTTGTAGAAGTAAAAATGTTAGGCTTACTGGATGTTACTGGTTTACTTCTCAGACACAAGAGTCACTGTCCACAGAGCTAGTTTTTGGTTATTACAGAAGTTAACTTTTGCTGGCAGGGAAGACTAGCACTGGAGGCCTGGTTGCTGCCTCTATGAGAAGCACCCCTGTGAAAAACTAAACAGAAGTATCAATCTCTCTACAGGATAACCTTGACAGGCAACGGTAAAGTGACAGTTCCGAGAATTTGGGGCATAGATCGCTACATAATAAATTGTGACTGAAGTGCAATCTGTTGTGGATTAGTCACTTTATGGGCCATTCAGGACAAATTTTTCACACATGTCTCGTTTCCCTCTCCATATGGCACAGCGACCTCCTGCCATTAATTGAAGAATATTCCACGCATGAAATTAACTGTCATATTGCGGAATTGTCTGTTGCAGGCAAATGGATGTGCTACCAAGACGACTAGGAGAGAGATATTTCCTTAGGAGTGCAGCATTTTCTCAAGTGCACTCGAAAAAGCCTTAGTGCTCGAAAAAGTTACTAGTAAAGGGGGCTTGTGGTCCAATAAGAGTAGAATGTGGTGGACACTATACCCCCACTCCTTAGAGGTTCACAACATTCATAGCAAATATAAAAGCTCCCAGAAGCCTTCTGACTTCCAGGGTGTCCTACACTGATTGACCAGGGAACCCTTCACCACATAACATCTACAAAAAGCCTGAAGAATGTACTCTGAGAGATTGTGACTTGATGAAACCCCATTATTCTGAATCTTCCTCCTGGCTCTGCAAGAGCTTTGATCTTGTCAGGCCTTCAGAACTGGTCAGAATCAGAAAGGCAGACTAAGTTGACAAAGAAATGTAACTTTGAAGGGGGCCTAATTTTTACACCCTCTTTCCTTCCAGAAAAATTACCCAGGAAGTGGAATTATCACCACAAGTTTGCTTGGTAGCAAGAAATCAAAAGTAGGGAAGTGACTTCAGATGTTTAAAGGTCTCCAGCTAATACCATCTGATACATGTACCTCTGGCCCTTGGGACCAAACAGACCTCATCCTTGGGCCAGCACATCCTCTCCCTGGACAGTGATTAGCTGGACACTGCCAAGGACCACACCATTCACTCTAAGTTTCTACAACTATCCAAGACCCTTTTTGATTTTTCCTAACCTCTTTGGACATTTCAAAACTTTAGGTCTGTTACAGCCTGGGCTTGGAATAATAATAGTCATTGATTCAGAACTTCCTCAGTGTCAGGTATGATGTAAAGTACTTTTTATTTGTTAGCTCTTGTAATTTTCTCTACAACTCCATGAGGTAGATCCTGTTACAACATCCATTTTATTCACGAGGTTCCTGAGGTTCAAGAAAATTAAATAGCTTGCCCAATATCGCAGAGAAAAAGTGGCCATGTAAAAATTTAAATGCATGCCACCAGTTTTTGGAATCTACATTCTTCACCAGCTGCTTTGGTGATTCAAAGACCTGAAAACCTTGTAAGTTCTTTAAGGCTATTTGGCATGATCAATATGTCAACTTTATAGCTTTATTCTCAGAGGAAAGTATTTTTATCTTCTTGCAAGCACTCTTTGTACTCCCTCAAATTATTACAAATCATGACTTCACAGCAGCCACTTCATAACTTCTCAAACTGAGTGGCAAAAGTCACTGCATGAAATACTAAACACACTAGAAGTGGCCCTAGACAGGTTACTAGTCTTTCTGTGCTTTGATTTTCTCATCCGTAAAACAGAAATTACACATCCACTAATTCCTAACATGGCAGGGCAGGTACTGTAAATGCACTTTCAGCCTCCTGGGATGAAATAATGCCATCTACAACCTTTTATTATTATTATTATTAATACGACACTTTCATACTTAATGCCTATTGGAGTCAATGCATTCACCATTCTAGAAACAAGTACGCGTTTTTATAAAACCTGTCACCAGTCATCATAAGAAACAAAATATTTGGAAATAAGTAGATTAAGACTTCACACTAGGCAACAATGTTTGATTTGCGATGAATGGGCTAAACAAGAGGATTTTTTCTGATTTGAACTTTGCAAATCATTTTTTTTTTTAGATTCAGTTTTTTAAATCTTTAAAATAGATTATATGAAGATTGGTAACAGAATAGAATAAAATTGAATAATATTGTTCTCCATCTCCTACTCATGCCAAACATCACTAATTAATTACACAACTCTCCAGAAAAAAAGCCTCAATCTTACTAAACATAGCACTCTATGTAACTTCTACTATTCAGCTCAGTTAGGCATGTTAAGATGAAACTTATTTTCTATACCAGGGCTCTATGATATCTAAGGATCCTTCTAGTTCTTTTAAGTTTTATACTCATTAACTAAAGTACTATGTTCAGAAGCTTAAAGAAATGTGTTATAGAAAAGAAAATTATTTTTTAACAGTAAATGTTCAAGTTAAGGCCTTAGGAGACGTTTGTTTGTTTTGTCAGAAATGTAACACAATATATTCCATCTTCTAAAACATCAAAGTAATTGTTTATAAATCTCAAATGTAGGAGAGGTAATGGAAAAGCATGAATCATTTCCCTTCAAATACAAAATACAAAAATGCCAAATGCCATCACTATGATTCACAAATATTGCTGGAAAACATTACAGAAATACAAAAGCAATAGAAATCAACACCGAAACAACAGTAAACAGAGAAAAGGAAGACATGAAAACATTGGTCTTTGCATACAAAACTTTTATATACTTAGAAAGTGATTCTAGAAAAAATATTACAGATAGTAAGAGTGAAAATAGAGCATAATTTGTTTTCTATTTCTCTCATTACATAAGGCATAAGATAAATCAAATAGATAAAGGGAGATTGTTGTATCTTGACTTTGAGAATAATATACTTCCTCCATCTCTTTGCCTCAACTTGGGGCTGGTGTTATAATTCTAGCAAGTCAATAAACACCACCCCTCTAGTTCACCACAGAGTTCAGGCCACCTAGAAGTAGATACAGGAGCCAGACAGATAGATGATCTATCCAATATCTGACTCAGATGGTCAACTGACTTACCCAAATCAGATAGTAGCAGAGCTAGAGCTAACCTCATGTTTGTATGATTCTAAAGCCCAATATGCCACAATGCCTCTCTGAAAGAAAAAAAATGGATTTACAAATATTATCTTTAAAAATATTTGCCATTCAATAGAGAAAGAACAGTCTTTTGAACAAGTGCTGGGAAAAACGTATATCCACATGCAAAAGAATAAAGTTGGATCTTTATTTTACAACTTATATAAAAATTAACTCAGAATGGATCGAGACAAAAATATAAGAGCTAAAACTATAAAATTTTTAGAAGAAAATACAGGACGAAATTTTATGACATTGGATTTGGTAGTAATTTCTTGGATATAACACCAAAAACACAGACAACATGATAAAAAATAGATGTTAGATTTCATCATAATTAAAAACTTTTATGCATTAAAGGACACTATCAATGGAGTGAAAACACCAACAGAATGGGAGAAAATATTTGCAAATCATGTATATTTGTTAAGGGATTGATATCCAGAATACATAAAGAACTCCTACAACTCAACATCAAAAAAATAAACAACCTGGTTAAAAAATGAACAAAGGACTTGAACATACATTTCTCTATCGAAAATATACAAGTGGGCAAAAAGCACATGAAAAGATGCTCAGCATCACTAATCACTAGAGAAACGCCAATCAAAACCACAGTGAGGAACCACTTCACACTCATTAGGATGACTACTATAAAAAAAAAAAAAACTTTTTAAAAAACAGAAAATACAAATGTTGATGAGAACAGGAAGACACTGGAACTCTTGTGCATTGTTGGGACTGAAAATTCATACAGCTGCTATAGAACACGGTATGGCAATACTTCCAGAAATTACACATTGAGTTACCACATAACTCAGCAATTTAACTTCTGGTTATGTACCCAAAAGAATTGAAAATGGACTTAAACAGACATGTGTATACCCATGTTCATAGCAGCATTATTCGTAATAGCCAAAAGGTGAAAGAAACCCAGGGTCCATTGATGGATGTGGATCAACAGTATGTGGTTTATATATGCAATGGAGTATTATTCAATAACCCTTAAAAAGAAAGAAAATTCTGACACATGCTACAACATGGATGAACCTTGAGGACAAATTTTGTAAGATTACACTTATATGCGGTACCTAAAGTAGTCAAATTCACAGTGGATTGGTGGTTGCCAGGGGTCGGAGGGAAGGGAGAATAAGAACTGGGAGTTTACATGTCTAAATGCAATAAAAATATATATATACGAAGTAAAGCAATAACATAAAAGTAATTTTGAAGTTTATAACTGAAACTATGAAATACTTTTTAGATAAACATATTGGTTAATTCACAGGGTCTCTTTGCAAAGTGATGCAAGAAAATATATACAGAACCAAAAATAGGAAGCAAATTATCACATGGAGAAGAGTTCAGAAATACCATTTTTAAAGATTTACTGCATGTTTAGTAAAGGTGATAAAAATACACATGTAAAAACAGGTATTCCTATACATTTCTGGTTGCATCATATAAGACTGTTCCAACCTTCTAAGGAACATTTTTAAATGTCCAACATAAGATATAACAGTATCCCTACTGTTTCTCCTGTTGGAGAAAAACACCCTTCAGCCTGAAGCCCTGAGATACCTACAGGCATTTCCTTAGTGGTAGTGAGAGCACTGAAATGTTTACAGAAGCGAAGAAGGGAACAACAATGAGTAAGGTAGCCTGGCTGGGACTCTGGCCAACACCCCTGCCAGCTCCAGCAAATTGCTATCCTGCAGATATAATAGGCCTAGGTTTGTACGTATTCTAATTCAAAAAACAAAACACAAAAACTGCCTTTGTAAAGTCTTCTACATATGGAAGAATAGGAGCTGTTTATAGAGTTTGGCATGACAGAGGAAAGACACTGTGTCCCTGCTTTCTGCTCCAGAAGAATAAATGAAGACATCCATGAGGTAGAGCCTAATATGACTCAGGTACCAGAGAAATCTCACTTCTTAAAATAGGCCTTCCACTCACTTCCCCAAGACTTTACGGATATTCACTTCCTGGGGACACTGTGTACCGACTCCACTTCATATCATCTCGATAACTGCATTTATACACACAAACTCCTTCTGGTCAGCCTCTAAGGACCTGGATTTGTCAAATCTTAAATTCCTTCTATGAGGATATGTTTGTTTTTTGTGGTTTCTTTTTATTACTTTCAAAGAACATGTTCATGCTTAACAGCTTTGCTAGCTCTCTGCATAACTTCACAGGCAATCGTGACAGAATCCCCTTCATCTCCCACCAAATGGCAGAGGGCATCATTAATTGTAAACACTCAGGCACCTTTCCCATTTTTATTAGGTGCTGAATTTGCCACAATCTGTTTTCCCTTGCAAATAGTTCAGTTCTTCAGTTTATAGGTCTCCATTGACATGTTTGGCTACCATTTCCTTCCACATATGCCAAGGCATTGTTTTTCAAATGCTTGCAATATAAAGGCTTTTAAAACTCAGCAGAAGGCTCCAATATTACTGCTTCATGTGCCTCATTCTCCTTACCTACATGCAACGATGTTCATGGAAGGGCTCACTGGAGACACATTGAGCCGAATAATAATGACTAGTTTCCACAAAGCTCTGACAACTCTACAGAAAGCATGCCTTTTCTGATA
>NW_006442484.1:60324782-60331803 GCF_000325575.1 Pteropus alecto
GTTCTTAAGAAGTGGTTGATGGTTTCAGGCCAGCAAAGAAGAGGGAAGGAAGCATGGGGAGGAGGTGAAAAACAGGTGTGGTCAGTGGGGAGAGAAGAGGATAAAATGGCCTGGGAAGTCAGCATGTGTCCATGTGATTCAGAATGAGGGAGGACACAGTGGCCTGGAAATAGTCTTGGTTGGCTTGGTGAGAAGGACTCAGAAATTGATGAGGAAGGCTAATGGTCAAGCTAAGGGTTTTGAAGACAAAATAATATGGCCAAGTCAATGGGTGGCAGAGAGGTGAACGGGTATTTTGATTATGCATGCAGAGAAACAGACATCTAGCAAAATGTGACAGTTTAAATAAACATGCTTAACAACTTCAGCCAGCAGAACTATTATATAATTACTATAGGTCTTTGTGAAGGCAAGAGATAATGCTGTGGTTTTTAATAAATGGAGTGTTGTGGGATCTGGTAGAGGACGTAGCAGTTAAGACTGACAAACAGCTTGGAAAAGAAGAAAGGTCCCTAAAATGTCTTTTTTTCTAACCAATCAAACCCACTCACTGTTCAAAATCTAATCAAGTCCTCTATGAACTTCTATGAAATCACCTCTCGCTTTCAGTCCTAAGTGGAATCGTCTTCCTTTAAGCATGTCATTTACTATTCACACCACTTCATTTCTCACCTAATCTTTTGCCACTGTACGCAGCTATGCATCTTTTAATATCTTGTATCCCAATATCTTGTCTCCCCAGTGAAAGTAAAAGGTATTCTACAGATTCACACACTCCATAACTCTGAGGAGAAATAAATTTTAAAATAGAGATAGAAGTATGGCTTCCAAATCAATGTCATGTTTACAATGCAATGTTATTATATGATTTTGCTTCAATTAGTGATGACATATTAGACAGAAAATCCATTCTTAATCTCAAAATAACAAGTGTATAAAGGCCTCAACAGTTCTAGAGTTCCTCTCAGGCTATGGTTCTCAAGTTGAGCATGCGTACTCTAGAAAAATAACAGTGGTATGCCCCAGACTCCCCCGGTCCCATTATGAACATGGAGCATATTTTAGGGAGGATAATCATCTTCAGAGATTTGAAGAAGAAAGGGAAGCACCAAGTAACATTAAGTAATTTAACTAGTAATTTTAAAAAAGCATTTCTATGTGAAAACATATGTATAGTACAAACTGGTTAAAGGAAAACAGAACTTCAAATAATTCTATTCTAGTAGCGGACTACTATGGGATAAATTTTCAGAGACCAATGTTACTTATTCACCGCCATCTGCAGTAGGAAGACTCTGGTGCAAAATTCTGGGAAGCACAATTTTAAGTTTCCACAAGACTGAGACTGAAGGGTCAACTACTAGAACAGGAACTCACAATCAAGCTCTTCTTCCAAGTCAAATACGGTGCTTTGCATTTCACAAACATTTCTTTCTTTTTTTCACCAATCCCACAGGAGTTATGGTGCTCATCTGACAGATAACAAAACTGTAATTTTACATAACTTGCCCAAGTTCAAGCCACTAGTACATGACAATGGCGGGATTCAAACCCAGGCCTATTAAACATCAATGCTATTGTTCTAACCATACAATCTCCTAAGCAGGACTGATAGATGCTTGGATTTATAGGGCTAGTTTTCAAGAGAATACTTCGAATCATATGCAATTAACACATCTTTGAACAAATGGTTTAATAGCTTTTTGCTGCCATGTCTACCAACAATTTCTAGACAAAAGAATAGTGATGCTAGATGTTGCCAAGCTCTATGATTTCAATAAACTCCTGAAGAAGGTCCTGATATAGTAAATCTCAACAATTTTATTACACATAATTGAATTATTGGAGTAATTAATAACTGAGAACCCCCTAGAATAATAAAATATACTAGCATCTGGAAGCATTATTATTTGTCTTATAAGAAATTAACTGCCTTCCTCCCTCAGGCCAGATTTTCACGAGCTTTTTCATAAATCTAAGAACCAAATCTCAAGTTTTCAGCAATTTTTCTAATCACAGTGAATAGTATTTGGGTCTTTGTAACCTTCACTAAGGGATTCTTGAGGTCTTTCCAAAAGGAATAGCCTAATTATAACTGCCAACATTGCATAGAAATTGCATCACTCCTGTTATATACATCAGCAAGGAAATGAGACAGACAGAGGAAGGATTTTGTGTTTAGGGGAAGGAGAGTAGTGTATATGACTAATGCCTGCATACCTCTGGAAAAGATATAGCATTTTCACTCTTGAGTGAAAAGATAAGCTTGTGTATTGTATTAAAATCAAGCCCTTTGACTGAAACAGGATAGCCTAGAAATAGTTCAGAAGCACGGGATACTTGAAACTTGAAAATGTACTTTCAAAGAGGTTATTTTTATAAAGCCAAATATGCACAGGAAATTTTGTTATTCTACTTCTATTCCATAGCCTAAAGATCTGTATTGTCCAAGCACAAAGACCTTCTTGGACTGAATCCCGGTCTCAGTTAGTTTACTTAAAAATCATGAAAGTCTGACTAAATCCATCTCATTCCTGTAAAGATGCCCTTCACTCATCTCCATTTTCAAGACCGAATGGTGACTCTTTTGCCCTCTCTCTGAGCCACTAATCTGCATTCTTAGAAAATGCAAAATACAAAGTTTTAAATATTTTCTTATTTTATCATAAAGTTCTATCTACTTAAAATACAAATTTTAAATTTCCATGAAACCTAAAACTTCATCTGTGATGTATACCTTATAATCTAGCACACTTGTAACCTCTATCATTTGAGCAATTTCTAATTTAATTTAATGCCTAATAATGGGCTTTATTAAATTGATACGGTGTTTCTGGAGGAATGTTTAACAGTATTCCTCAAATGTGCACATTCTTTGTCTCAACATTTTCATGTCTAGAAATTAATTTTTTAGAAATATGGGGAAAAATGCTCAAAAAATATGTGCGGAAATGTTTATTGCAGCATTATCTTTTATATCAAATTTTGGCACCAACCCAAATGACCATCAATAGGATAATGGCTAAATTAATTATGCCACAAGCATATTAGGAAGTACCATGAAAAAGTTAAAAACAATAAATTTTGAGATGGATGGATGTCCAAGACACGCTGCAAAGTGAAAAGAAAAGCAATTTATAGAAGATACATCTGGCATGATACATTTTTTGTTTAAAAGTTTATTTGTGCATGTATATGTACATGTATGTTTATATGTGTACAAATATAATCATCATTAATACTTCTTACCTTTGGTGGAGAAAGAGAAAAACATTGTATTGTTCAAAATTTTACAAAAATATATAATTCTCTTGTAGTAAATTTTAAATAAAATTGTCTTTAAAAACTCTTTTAGCATGATATCATGCTAAGCGAAGTAAGTCAGACAGAAAAAGTTAAGAACCATATGATTTTGCTTACCTGTGGGATATAAAACTGAAAGCAACAAACGAGCAAGACAAACAAACAAAAACTCATAAACACAGACAACATTTAGTGGTTACCAGAGAGAAAGTGGGGAGGAGGGAAGGGGGTCAAATATATGATGACAAAAGAAAATTTAAAAATTTTCGGCGGTGAACATGGAATGCAATATACATATGACATATTATTGAATTGTACACTTCAACCTATATAATTTTATTAACCAATGTCACCTCAATAAATTTAATATAAAAAAATTTTAAACCCTATAACAGATGACTGGATAAAGAAATTATGGTTCATATATACAATGGAATATTACTCAGCCATTAAAAAATAAAATAAAATCCTACCATTTGCAATGACATGGATGGACCTAGAGATTATTATGCTGAGTGAAATATGTCAGACAGAGAAAGATAAATACCCTATAATTTCACTTATATGTGGTATCTAAGGAACAAAAAGAACAAACTAACGAACTAATCAAAAACAGACTCACCGAGATAGTGGACAATTTGGTGACAGACAGAGGGGAGGTGGGTTGGAAGGCTGGGAGAATGGAATGTAGGGTTAAAAAGTTGATATTTGGGTACAGGGAGCATGGCAGAGGGAATGCAGTTAGCATTAATATGATGGCTAAGTGGAGGGCCAGGGGAGGTAGGGTGTAATTGGAGGGATCATTTTATGAACATTATAGATGTCTAACCAATGTACTATATACTTGAAACTAATTTAAATAAATAAATTTATTTAAAAAATATGAATCATCGCTTCCTCTTACCAAATGTTTCAAAATATCATGTCAGGTAACAACATGCCTTTCACAGATGTTTTATACACACAGATGTGAATAAACATTCACAGATGTTTTAATATGAAACATGAACATTTAAAAGAATTCCTTCCATTTGTAATCTTAGAGAAAGAGTTTTATTAATAGCAATACTTTCTTCATCAGTATGATTTCCAATGGAAAATAAAATTCCCCAAATAAATTAAAACACTGAATGAAGGAATGGCTACTGTACTTTATAGAGTCATCAAATGGAGAGAGTAACAGCAATAACTAGGCTTCCTAAGCAGAGAAACTTGTCATCCTAATCTTAAGTTACTAAAGGGAAAAACGGCAAGCTGTAGTCAGAAATTCAATAATAATCAAGCCTCTATATAGTACCTGGCCATTTAACAAATCTTGGATTTAGTTTGGGGAGTGGTTCCTGAGCAGTCAAAGAAACTATGGATCTGTTGCCCAAGGTAAGGATCCACTGGGAGATTTTCTGCCATGAATGTTGTACATGGTGCACCTCCACACCAAGAGTTACTCCAGCTACTTCTGTTTTAATTGTTCAGTCCCCTGAGAGATAATATGCTCCGCCATGTTTCTGTCGTTCATTTAACTGCTTTTTAAAAAGAGTAATAATACATCATATTGAATTACATGTTTTTCATGGTACCTAACACTAATTACTTCAGTGTATCTTTGACAATGACACAGAACACCACTCCCTCACAAAAAAATAACTGTAAGAGAGTAAACAAAATTTCTATGCCTAAGCATTTAATTTGGAGAGACCAAATACATACTTATGAAGAGAACTTAAATATTTGTAAACCAAATAAAGAAAGAATTAACTAACAAATGGATGTCTTTGCCTTGAGGGGTTTTATTTTTCTGCAGTTCTCTTCAGCTGATGACCACTTTCAACTATGCTGGGTAGGGCAGAACCTGTACAAAGAAAGAGCTAATGAGTACTGTGTAGCCACAGGCTACCGAAATGACACTCAACTCAATGTTGTATTTTGATTCTTTATTTAATAGTTAATGTGATGGGCAATAAAATGTTTTAATAAATACATTTTAAGGAACATTATCATACTAATAAAGCAACAGATTACTAAAAGTTTCTGTTTTTCACTTATATTTGGGTATACATATAGACTATTAAAAAGACTTTTAGGGAAAGGTAGGACTCTGCCATTAAAAATTCATTTCATCTTATGAAAGATTCAATAAATACAAATCTTCAGATCTTCAAGATGCCACACTTTTTTAAAGTCCTTTCAAAAAGACATTTATATTATGCAGCTCATTTCTGCAAAATGTGACTTGATTACAAAGTCCTCAGCAACTTATGTGATATATTTTAGGAGACTGAGTCACTTCCCTAAAGTTTTACAGCTCTCTCTTGCCAGTGAAAAAATTCTAAAAGCTCTCAAGGAAATGAACCAAAACATTCTGGAAAATTCATTCTCTGTAGGGACGATAAGATAACCACGGCTGTAAGACCAGTAGGTGTAAGGAAATACACAGGGAAGAATGACAAAATGTATTACGGCCTCCGATCTTTAGAAGGGAATTATAAAAAACACAGAAACATGTCTGTCTCCTAGCTTAATATATGTAGCCAGATTGTAAGTCAGACATTTTTCTTCAAATTTTCAATCAGGATGTACAACAAGCATTTTGTCCTCCTTCCACGCCACACTATCAACACTGTCCATAGCTTCCAGACTTTTTAAAAAAAATTATGGTACATAAATGTGGTTTAGACCTCATATTCACCTCAGAACAATGTTTAGGCGATATGCAGCTTTGGAACCACTTATTGTCTGCAGCTGGCTAACCATGTTATATTAAGGCTTTTATTACACACAATTAAGATCCAGGGGAGGGTTTTCTGTTTGACTACATACAATAAACAGCTGTCTTACAATTAAAGTGTCTGTAGCAACTTGGACTATCCATACTGAATAAACTTGATTTATTAAAATCATTGTTGACAGGTGAGGAGACACATGGTCCTGGAGTTGGAGACAGGGTATGAGCCCCATTGTGGGAACTTTAATAGTTACAAAGTATAATTCTCCCTGTGACTCTCTCCACAAATGTTTACTTACTCTCCCAAAGCTTCAGTCATGCTTCTTTCTGCCATGTCTGCTAAGGTTGTACAGGAATAAAGAGATTCTTCAAAGTATCTTCCTAGATCTTTTAATAGAAGAAAATGATGTCCCATTTCTCAACACTAAACAAACCTCTCCTGACCAGCCAGAAATGTTCAGAGGGTCTTCTAACACTTCTCTAGTCAAAACATTATAATTTGAGAATATAATGACACTTTTATTTTATTGTGGAGAAATCTTCAAAATACTCACATTAAATCTCAAAGAGATTTTCACTCTGCACATTTTCATTTTTGCATCTTGAAAACTATTTCTTGTCTTGGCGTATATTAGTCCCTTCCTCATTCACGGGGAATACGTTCCAAGACCCACAGTGGATGCCTGAAACTGTGGACAGTACCAAACTCTATGTATACTATGTTTTTTTCCTATACATACATACCTATGATAAAGTTTAATTTATAAATTAGGCACAGTAAGAGATTAACAACAATAATTAATAGTAAAATAGAACAACTATAAAAATACAGTACAATAAAAGTTATGTGAATGTGGCATTACTAAGTTAAATAAGGGTTATTTGAACACAAGCACTGTGATACCACAACAGTTGCTCTGATAACCAAGACGGCTACTAAGCGACTGATGGAAAGGAAGCACAAAGGGATGATTTACGACCTGGGTGAGACGAAGC
>NW_006442484.1:60331830-60335626 GCF_000325575.1 Pteropus alecto
GAATGCGTTACTCAGAATGTGTTCTTTACATTATACAATTTAAAATTTATAAATTGCTTATTTCTGGAATTTTCTGTTTAATATTTTCAGACCACAGTTGACTGAAACCTCAGAAAGTGAAACCGTGGATAAGGGAGGACTACTGTATTTCTATATTCAAACACCTCCAGATTTTCCAGCTCGCCGGCCTCAGGGCTCCCACTTCGGAACTCTTTCCATTTCAAGCCCTCCATTCATTTTCTCTGTCACCCCTCAGTCATCAACATCCTCCTTATCCTGCTAAATTCCTTGACTCATTTTTATAATCAGCCTCTAACTCTATCTTCCTTCTCCCCTTCTGCTGTACCCCATCACAAAGCTCAACAACAGTTAAACATTGCTGCCTACTTAGACCATACCTACAGCCCAGCTGGTGGAAAAATAAAACCAAACAGAAGGATGTTCACTGGTCTTTAGACTTACTTTAGACTCATGACCACAAATCTTGCATTGGACTCAATATTGCCAGGCATGTTTGCTACACTGCTCTAACATATGTACTCTCTCACTTCCCTAGGTACTATGTCACATATTTACCTCTCTCCTCTGCCTCTCTACCCATGCATAGAAAACATTTAAGTGCATAAAAACAGAAGCACACAAGTTCATCTTTTCATTTCCTGATCTACCACTCACCTCCCTCTAGAAACATCTTTTCCACATTCCCTTTTGCTCTTCTAGATGAAGTCCCTCTGCTCTTGTGAAGTCTAAGTTCCTGACTTGCACTCTAAATCCCATCTGCTGTCATTTTCTCAAGGATTTGTCTCCTGCAATTATCTCCTCTCCTGCATCATCAATGACATCTGGACAATGCCTACTAGATTACATTCATTAATGCAAAACATAAAAATGCCTTCGCTTTTTTCTGAATGCCCCTCTAGGGACTACCCCATTACTTTATCCTGCTTCACAGCAAACTTCTTGAGAGACTGATCTGCAGCCCAAATATCCACTCCTTCATCTTATATGTTCTCCTCAACTCACTTCATTCCAACTTCTATCCCTATCAATCTTTCAAGACACCAATGATCTCTCTTACCATGTTGTCAAACCTAATGGTCATTTCTCTACTCTTACAGTACTTGACTTCTCAGCTCTAATTGGTACTATTGATTACTCCCTCCTACTTAATTTGTCCTACTTTATTTTCATAGCTTCTACAGCACCTCATTCTGATAGTTTTCTTTCCTGACCACTCTTTCTCGGACCACTGTGACTCTTTCTTCCCTCTGTATTCTCCATTCTAGATGTACACACTCTCTCACAGTAACTTCCCCCAGGCTCCATCCATTTCTCAGTAATTTCTAGACTCCAGATTCATGAAGCCAACTTCCTTCTTTACATCTCTACCTGAATGTCTAATAGGCATGTCAAGTTTGACATGGCCAAAACAATTCATGACTGTCTTCTCTCTTCCTCCCCATTCCCCCTAATTACTCCTCCCTCAGTAAACTGAACTACTCTGGTCAAAAATCAAGGAGCCATCCCTGATTCTTCTCTTTCCCACAGGATCCAATATCTGAGCCAAGAGGATTCTGTTGATATTACTTTCAATAACACCCTATACACATTCCACTTCTACCAACTCCTCTGCCATAAGCCCACATTCTCTCTCACTTTCACTGCCACAAGACTTTGACTTACAATTCATTCTCCACAGCAGCCAAAGTGATCTAAAAAATCAAACCTTGTTACTCTGGTGCTTAAAACCCTTCACTGATCTCCCTGTACTTGGAATAAAACCCAAACACCTTATGCTGGCTTACAAAGTCCTCTGTGATCTGACCCCTGTCTATTTCTATGACCTCCATACGCCCTACTTCTCCCTTATCCACTGTGCAATAACCACAGTGGCCTCTTTCTGCTCCTGAAATCTGCCAAGCTCCTTCCTGACTACAGCTTGTGCTAGAGCTGTTACCTCTGCTCAGAAAGCTCCTTCCTATGATATTGACATGGCTTGTTCCTTCTTGTCACTCAGCTTAAAAGTCACCTTTTACAGAGGTCTTTCCTGATGTCCAATTTAAAGTCTACCCAATTATTCTTATCATATTACTGCATTGTAGTTGTTTGGAATACTATCTATATTTTTATTATGTGTTTATTTTCTTTTTTTCTGTAGAATATAAATGCCACAAAAAGGGATCCACTCTGTTTAATTCACTGCTCTATCCAGGATTTAGGAGGATGTCTAACACCAAGTAGGTGCTCAATAAATATTTGATAATAAATGCTTATATGGAGTGCTTACTCAAAAAATATGAGCTTTCTGGTACAAAAAAAAAAGTTATCTGTTTTAAAAATGAGATTACTATACTTCAATTTATGTGGCAGATAATACTTTCAAAACACTTTCAGAGATATGTGTTTAACCCTCCCAATAACCTTTTAGGAGTTCACCATGATTCTTCCTTTCCCCAACACAGAGAGAAAGATGTTAAATTATTTATACCAGGTCACACAGTGAGGCAGTGCAGTGCTAGGACTAAAACCTAACTGCTGAACTCCTTGCTCAGTGCTCTTCCTACTAAGTCTAAGTTAACGAATGAAAAGATATACTGAACTGAACACTTCTGCCAAAATGTGCTGCGTATGTGCTACACCTAGAAGATTATACTGAAGTTATCTGTTCACACATCTCTTCTCCTACAGGATATGTTCCTACAAAACAAAATTGATGTTTTATTCATATGTGTATTCCCAATGCCTAGCACACTGCCTGGCACATTGTAGGTGTTTAAATGCTTATTGAATTCAGCTGAATATTCACATGAGAGCCAAGTCTTCTTCTCAATGCAAAACAGATGGCTTATTCTCTAAGTCAATACTGAAGATTTCACTCTGAATATATAAAAATCCTTTAATGATTCTTTTGAAAAGCCTTAAGTTTCATATCATCCAGGCACCTTCTGAATCCTTTCACTGACAATGTATGTACCACAAATCGTAGGAGGTTAAACGAGTCTTAGGCAGTCCTCCAAATCAGCACTCCAATTCACTTTCCACTTCTTAATGTGAACAAATGGCATGGAGAAAATCTAACACTTATTCAATGTGAGGTCAGATTCTAGTGACATATATTATATATTTTTTCCATTTTCTGATATGGAGAAAAAAATGAATAGTCGTAATGGTATAATGGAAAGAACACTGAATGGGATATCAAGAATCACAGGTTATACACACCAAAATTAACTCAAAATGGATTAAGGACCTGAAATTAAGACCTGAAACAATAAAATGCATAGAAGAAAACATAGAACTAAACTCAAGGACCTTGGACTTAAGGAAGATTTTATGAATCTGACTTCAAAAGCAAGGGAAGTAAAAGCTAAAATAAATGAATGGGACAACATCGAACTAAAAAGCTTCTGCTCAGCAAAAGAAACCCTCAACAAGGTAAAGAGACAACCATCTGAATAGGAAAATATATTTGTAAGCAATGCCTCCAATAAGGGCCTAATATCCAAAATATACAAAGAACTCATACAACTCAATAACAACAACAACAAAAATGATCCAATCAAAAATTGGGCAGAGGATCTGAACAGACACTTCTCCCTAGAGGACATATATATGGCAAACAAATATTTGAAAAGATGCTCAATATCACTAGCTATTAGGGAAATGCAAATCAAAACCACAATGAGATACCATCTCACACCTATCAGAATAGCTATAATCAACAGGACAAGTAATAACAAATGTTGGAGAGGATGCAGAGAAAAAGGAACCCTCATACACTGCTGGTGGGACTGCG
>NW_006442484.1:60336036-60368014 GCF_000325575.1 Pteropus alecto
GACTATAGAGTAGTGGTTACTAGTGGGGTGGGGGAGGAGAGGGGAGGTAGATGGGTTAAAGGGAGTCAAATATAGTGGAGGTAGGGGTAGGGTGAAGTGGGTAAAGGGGATCAAATATATGGTAGCTGAAAGAAACTGGACTTTGGGTGGTAAACACACAATAGAATATACAGATGTCAAACTATAATGTACACCTGAAAATTATATAATTGTATTAGCTAATGTTACCCCAATAAACTTAATTTAAAAAAAAAAAAAGAATCACAGGTTATGATTCCAAATGATGACTCCCAACAGCTGTGTGGGTATGCAGGTTTCCAGCAGACTCTAGGTTTCTTCCTCTATAGTATGAGTGATGATTATCCTTGGGGTCTTTCTTGGTCTCAAATCTGTTATTCTGTAAGCAGTTATGATTATGATGATATTGTCCCCAGTATCTTATCTCCTCCAGTCTTTAAACTCAAAATAGCTAGATGGAGGAGTTCAATTATAGGTTTGGACACCTAATAATAATCAAGGTAGGTAGGTAGATAGGTAGGTAGGTAGGTAGGTAGATGATAGGTAGGTAGGTAAGCAGGAAGGAAGGAAGGAAGGAAGGAAGGAAGGAAGGAAGGAAATGTTCTGTACCCCTCCACTGGACTTTGTCTCAAGATGCAGAATCTTTATGAATAGCAAATTATAAGTCCCACAACATGACTGTTCTGAGATGTTTTAGAACCAAAAGAAACATCCCTCTACCCCTTAGCATCCCATATTAATTATCATATGTTAACTCAAGAAGACTATAGAGTCTTATGAAGAGATTAAAATCCAGAGAATGCTGGACTCATTTTAACTGAAATAGGCCCTTCTTTAATCATACTATTTTATCTCCCATCACCACAAGGGGCCTATCTATTTCAGAAGGCATCGGTCACCGATACACCACCAACAATGCCAAAAAGAACAGGTAGGAGAATGCAATCAGGTGTGCTGGAGCCAACTGTTAAATCTCTAGAATTCTGAAAGCTGGTTGTGAGGTTATTGATAGCTTGAAATTGGCCATGGTGGAGTCTTTGTACCATGGAAATCTATAAACGCTACAAATCAGAGGGCATTTTTCAAAGAGAGGGTCAGTTCATCAACATACCACTGAATACGGTTCTTGGCTGGAAAGGTTCTGGGCAAAACAGACAATGCAAGACCAACAGAGAACAAAGAGAAGACCTAAATTATAGCCCTAGACATTCCCACTAATCAGCCATGAATACTGGAGCAAGTCTATGAACCTCTGTTTTGTTGACTAAAATGTAAGAGAAGCTAAACAAGCTCAAAGATCTCTTTCAGACCTAAAAGTTGAATTTTATGGTTAATCTATTTGAGTCATACCTACCCTGACTCCTGAGGTCTTCTTACAGGAAATGCTCCATAAAACAAAAACTGCGCAGCTCCAACATATTGATCAATCTTCCTTCCACTTGTGAGAACAGTTTGGTGCTACTTCAGTCTAATGCATTTGGCCAACCAACCATGTTCAAACCTGGCCATAGCTCTGAAATTCCTAGGATCTCTTAATTATTGAGGTGCATCAAATTGAAAGTTCCAGAAAGCCTCCAGCAGATCCAAGGGTTTCCTTTAGACTTAGGCAAAAGGTCGACAGAGCATTCCTGGCCATATTTGTCAAGTATATTCTACTTCTATATACCATAGCAGTGGTGAGGTTGGAGAGGAAGCACTCTAGGCATGAGGGCAAAAATAAAAAGTGCCATGCTGCCAGAATAATATTTAAAAGAAGCATATGCACTAACACCAGAGTTCCTGCCTCGAACCTGAGCCACCATCCTGAGTCCATTATACAGTAAGGCCCTTAAAGGTAGAGACTGCATAGTACCCACAAAGCCTGGCACAGGTTTTACTAAAGCAAATTCCCTGATTTGGTAGAGTTTGGGGTTCATCAACCTGGGGTTGGTATATGGGCAACAAATAAGATTTAGTTAAATATTTCTTACAGAGCAGCAAAGGACTCCTCAGAATAGCTGCTGCTGACAACACAGCACAGATTTATCCTGAAATATAAAATGGCAGTGTCATGGTTTAATTGTGAAAAGATGCAAATGCTGTTGTTGCTCTACCAAGTATTCTCATTTCTAAATGCAAGAATTTGTAAGTATCATCATCATTCTATTGTCTTGCTCTTCAAAATAAAAATTCATATAACACATTTTGGGGGGAAGTATTTAATTAGTAAATGGCAACAGACCATTTAGGCATAATCCTAAAAGCGATGAGAAGTAGAACATCATCCAGGAGGACCAATTTGTCAGTGTGCTGACAGCCAGATTTTTAAAAATTTAATCACAAAGAGAAGAGTTTAAAAATAGAGTGGTTTGAACTTGGAACAGATTCTAGAAAATGATCATATATGTCCAATCTAACTCATAGAAATAGGTCTTTAAGAGATTACAGGAAAAAAAAGGGGGTTATTTAGGTCCGTCTGCTGTGTCTAACCAGATCATTACATAAACTATTAAAAACAATTCTTAAAGCTCACCCACAAAAATCTTGGGAATCCAGTCCAGGATTAAAAGCATTCTCCAAACAAACAATATTCTGAATCTAAAGACTAGAACATTTTAGGTACAACACATCCTCGAATTCAACTATATGTCATATTCAAATACAACCTATAGGACATTGAATCTGTTTTCCTTTTAAAATGCTCATTGATTCAACAAATTTATGCTGAATTTGAATTGGGCGCTAGGCACTGGAGATCCAAGCATGATTAAGACATGGCCAGTCTGTAAACTCCTGGTATACAGTAGAAGTCACACACCCACAAGTGGTAAGGTAAAGAGTGCTGAGAGCTGTGATGACAACAGCCCATCCAGATAAAGACAGACTCTGAGCTTCAAATGCCAGGCAAGTCAACAGCTCGGCAGGAGGCACCAACATCCTTTAATTAAGGGTGAATTCAAACAGCACTCTTTCTTCCTAGTGGGTGCTATCACTTCTAAAGATAACAATTTTTTTCCAGTCAGAAGTAAAATAAATAAATAAATAAACCACAAAGTAGTGGAAGTTTAAAAAAGCAACACAGGCTCAATATTGAAGCCTTGTGGAAAGGAGGACAGCCTTTAGACAGGAGTCAGGGTGGCAAAGTCCAGACATCTAGGGCACTGGTTATAAAAGGAGACACACCAGAGGGTGGCCGAGCTCAAAGGATGGTGGTGCTGAGTTGAAGGTGGGCACTTTATTGAAGTAGAAAGAGAGAGTTGGAAGGCCTTAAAGCCCCTGAGGAGGCATTTTAAACTTGAAACTCTTTATGAGTTTGATCAACATTACACTGAAAGACAGATTCATAGATGGCTGTCATTATGTTCATACAACATTCTACCTGTATGTCTTTATCTAAATTTCCCCTTTTCATAAGAACAACAGTCATATGGATTAAAGTCCATCTTAAAGACCTCCTTTTAACTTGATTACTTCTGTAAAGATCCTATCTCCAAATAAGGTCACATTCTGAAGTTATAGGTTAGGACTTGAACACATGAATTTGAGGGAATACAATTCAACCCATAATTCCTACATTACATACGACATGGCCCCTGTCCACAAAGAATTTATAATTTAATTGTGAGGTTGGGACTTAGCTGCATGAGACAATTCAAGAATAACATTTGGAGGATGTCATCGAATTATAAGCTCTATCTTTGAGGCAAAAGTCTTTAGACTAGTGGTTCCTAAACAACACATGTGCACAGGCCCTGTTCGCAATCACTGCCACATCTCAGTAGCACTATTTACTTGATGCTTATTTCTACTCTTTTACTTTAACAAGTTTATCTTAGTCCATTAATGCGAAACCAGTGTCCTTGCCAAAAACAGAAGGCAACCTTAAAAATGAACGCATCGCTTATTAAATTTAAACTATTGTATGTAAACCACCTGACATCCTCTCACCCCACTTTACTAACATAGCACTAAGGCTGATAAACTGGAAAGAGCTCTCCGAATTAGAAAACTTTGATCAAATTCTGTTACCATCTTTCCGACCTTGGGTGAGCAGCTTAACCTATTTAGTTTCTTCATCTAGTTCCTACCATCAGCTGGCATAGTTAAGCATGTGGATAGCTGCTATAAAAATTACATGAAATGTTCCTGAAAAAAACTCTAAATATAAAAGCACTATAAACATATCACAGAAAAACTGGAAGGAAGACTCGAATCTTAAAACCTTAATTCTGCCTTCTTTTCCACTCTAATTTGGAGCTCTCCCTTTATTCTTTAAGGTCTACCATAGCTACACAAACTGCCCACACCATCCCTCATTTCTCTTAGCCTGCTGGTTCCTGTTGGTCTCCTACTGGGAACACCGAGGTCATTCTTAGAGACAGGTGGCCTCGTTTCAGTCACCCTGCGTTTTACATCTCAAGGACTGAGGCACTGTGTTGTTTGCTGTTGTTGGCAATGATCACTACTCTGCAGTTCACCTCTGTACCCAGCTGTATTCTACTAACGTTGTCAAAAAGCACAGAACACAGTCCCCTGATTTTCTCTTCTTTGCTGCTTTTGAGTGAAATGCTTTGCCTTTCCATAAATAGTTCAGAGTCTGATGCCATATGCATCCTTCTTCAGAAGTGGTTCTCTCCAGGGGACTTGAGCACAGCTGTCAGTCAGCTAGACAGAGAAGCAAGACACCAGAGAAAGGCAACATTTTCCCCAACAGTACCATTTACTGTCTCACTTTGCCCAGTCACAGTCAGCTCACTTTCACCTCTGAATCTAAGACTAAAACCACGCCTGGCCCCCAATCCTGTAACACCTCAATTTGCAACTTGAAGACCAAGCCAAACAAATCCCAACATGACCACTTCAAACTCCAAAGACAATGTTTAGCCCCATGTTTTCTCATGTAAGTTTTATAATTGGGTATTTGGTGAACCATTACATGGAGTAAGTAGGACTAGTAGGGCACAACTTAAAACAACAATTCTTTTACCTTGCTGCCTGTTCTACTCTGCTCTGTGGGACCAGTTCTTTGCTTACCATTGAGTAAAATGAGAGGAGGCCCCTTGACTTTTCTGGTCATTCTGAGGTAATAAAGAGTCCTCTGGTCATACTGAGCTACAAAAATGTTCACTTCCATAAAGAAAATGTCCAGTCCTGTGGCATAGTCAAAACTCCAAACTTCAGTTAAAATGAAATCTTCTCTGTCTTAGCTCAGGCCTGCTTCAGGCAGAAAGCCTTTGGAGAGAGAGGGAAGCATGGTGGATTCTCTACTTCCCGCCAGTTTCTGACTCTTTCAGTGGAATGGAAAGAGGAGAGGTTAGGAGGCAGAGAAGGTCTGACTGAGCTGGCACTGCCACAATCTGATGCCAGCATTCTGCGAGCATGGAGCATCTTTCACTCACAAAGGGAAACTTCCTGGGTTCTGGAGAGATGCCCCATTTCTGGAGATTTTCACCTTCAATTTCTTTGATGTGGTCACAGACAAACCTCTGTCTGGCTCTTAGACAGTAGGACTCCAGGAGTGCCCTCAGCCTCTTTCTCCCAAGGTCTTCTGTTCTGTCCCTCTGGATGCCCCTGGGTAACATGAGCTCCTCCAGGTAGTTTTTCAGAGCAGGTATGAGAATAACCCCAAACCGGCTCTGTTGGAGGCAGACCCCACCCCTTGCCCACAAGAAACATGCAATCTCGTCCCAGCAATTCAAGCAGTGCAGGCCATTGCCAGCAAGCCCTCCTCACTCTGTATTCCAGCCATAGCTTCTCCCTTTTAGAGTCTTCATGTGTGGATCAGACACCAGCCCGCTGTGTCCCTCACGCTGCAGAGGACACTCATAAAGCTCTCAGAGCAGTCAATTCCTATGACATACCTCCCTCCTGACTTGAGGTGGAGGGAAGCATCCTGCTTATCTCCAGTGTATATGTGTTTAACAGAGAAAATTGACAATGCCCCCAAAGAATCCTCCACCAAATCAACAACTCCTCTCTCACCCGAGTGGCCAGGTGAGGGTCCTCAAAATGATCCGGACCACTTCCTTCTCAAGACCTGCTTGGGTGGCACAGCTTTGGAATGTGGGAGTGGTTGTTACCTTTCAACTGATCCAGGACAAGTTTCATTTTAACATCCTTGCATGTTATTAATTCTCGAAGTACAATTTCAGTCATCACATTTCCCTACATTTAATGTTTAGGCTTTTTTAAAACAACAAATACTTCATTCAAAAGTATGGGCTATTCTTGCCAGTATATTAAGTAGAAATAGAAAACTTGTCCTTTGCCTTGTTGAAATATAGTTACCGTCATCATCATCATCAGTCAACATTTCTTATACTTTTATTAAACCAAGTCCTATGCCAAGGACTTTATGTGTATGCAGAAAAATCCTACTGAGGATTTCATTATTTCCTGTGAGACTGATATTGTTCTCAGAGAGGGTAAGTAATTTACCCATTGTCACTCGACACAAGAAGCAAAGGAGAGATTTAAACGCAGGTCTATCCAACTTCATCGTGTAAGCACGTGGCCACTAGACTCTACTATGTTAAATGGGGAGGTTTATGACAAAGGATAATAGACAGCATAAGCTATAAAGTCAGGAAAATTTCAACTTCTCCTTATCCTAATTGAAAACACCTTAGAGGAGTTAATTAACTTCTTGATCAATTGCTTTGGCTATAAAATGAGGATACTAGTAACTGTCTAAATCAGACATTGGTTGCACTATCCAGCAGCCATCTCTCTTCCGGTTCCCAGCAGCAGTATAGCTTGTGTAACGCTAACTCCACCCCTACCTCCAGGTGGGTCCTTGTTGGGTTAGAGGATAATTTGCGTATGCCAATTTCCTGGCCACAGTTACTGATCCAGGGAAGGGCTATACTTGTTCTTTTTTATGAGTCACTGACTATAAGGTTGTTTTAAGGATTAAATGAGGTAACTATATAAAGGCGCTTAGCTTAATGCATGAAAAAATAAAATTTTATTTATTAAATATTTGGCAGCAATGTGGAACATGAATTGCACCGGAATATGTTAGACTGAGAAGATTACTTAGGAAGATAACAATAAAGACCTAAACATTTAAAAAGGCGACAGTGCCAGGAAACATTGCTAACTTAAATTTTACATCCCTTAGTAGCACATTAGATATGCTGGTTGAAAGTGGGGTAAGAGTCAAAACATGGGCAAAGTTTCCAAGTCTGAGAGACTAAAAAAACTTCATTCCCACTAACAAAAATAGAGAATCACAAAGAACTGGTTTAGCATGTCAATTTGTTTTGAAAAAGCTGAATTTGAGGAAAGAGGATATTCAAAGAGAATTGATTTGAAGAACTTTAGACAGAGGCTGGGATTAGATAGTGGTTGGCTGGCAAATTGACTCTGGGTTAGCTGGGCTGAGGGGGAGCCCTGATTTGCAGTGTTGGCCCCTTTCTGTCATGCAAACACTCTCATCACGCGGAGGTGCAGAAGTGTCCCTCATGGGCCAGGAAGAGATGGTTCCAGTCACTCTTGATTAGAAATGACACTTTCTGCTGAGATTGGCTAAAGACTGAGAATGAATGAAATTATTCAAAGAGAGAATAAACAATAAAGCCTAAAGAATATAAGAGAATAAGGAATGAAAGGATTTTCAGTAAAGAGGAAAAGAATGAGTGGCCAGAAGACTGTGGGAACCAGGACAGTGTCACAGCCAATGAAGAAACAGCCTCAAAAAGAGGGGGCAATAGATAGCAACTATGCTGGGGCGGTGGAAATTAGCAAAGGGTCTGGAGTCTGACTTTTAGGAATTATTGTTGACTTGCAAGTACATGGTTTTTGGTAAACAGAGGCCGAAGGGTTCTATTGTAACTGCTTACAATAGAATAAGAATTCTCCATAACCCCTGTTTATTTCTTCATATATTTTTCTTAATAGAGATATCAAATTTTTGAAATATTTGAATATTCGAATAATATTTGAAATATTTCAGCTCATGGACATTTTTGGGCATAGGTCACATCTGCCTTTATGACACAATAAATAACACTAGTTACAGTTTAGAGAAAAATGAGTAAGTTTGATATTTTATGGCAAAGAAATTTTTGTATACTAAACAATCATATTAGATCATCTCAGCCATTTCTATGCCCAGAGTTTTTATACATACTCAGCTCTGTAGATTTAGAATCCCAAGAAATGGGGTGTTGTGGTGAAAAGGGAACATAAATAACAGAACAAAAAAGTATTTCTATGCGTCTGATTTTAAAAATCACCTGAAAAACTGTGACAGCTTTAAAATAAAACATTCTTTCACTGAAGTACTGTGCAGACAAATAGTAAATATCGGGAGGTTATTTTAGATAGTGCTGTAAAAAAAAAATGATTTATAAAATAAATCTCTATGAGCCTCCATTAAAGAAAATGACTCATCATACTCCACTGAATCTTCGAAGATAAAATAATGTTCAGGGGAGAGACAGTAAATGCCCCTTTAACATCTTCTGCTGTAACCCCACAAGCTCACTCAATACAAGAGGAGGGACTGAGAAAAAGAACCACCTAAATAGCATGGGCCCATTCCCGACCTTGAGCGTAGGCCCCTAGAAGGAACAGGAAATATGCCATTATTCCAAGCATTCCACTAGACCAAGTGGGATTTTAGTTTTAAACGATAGGGGGGTTTCGTATAAAAACAGCCCCTAAACACAAGCCAACTTCTTTTTTGTCACTCAATCTAAGACAGGAGTCTGTTCCAATGCTGGAAGAAAAACTGGCTGTGCTCAACTCGTTAAGTCGTATTGCGTTCCCACTAGGGTTTTCAAAGGTAATTTTAACTACACTCAAAAATCACCTGTGAGAATTGACTTTAGCACCTAACTTCCTTTAAAAAACAACTCCACTGTAGAAGAAACTCCTATTAGACATTGTATTTTTTTCTATTTTACTGAGCAACCATGGGCATATCGCTTAATCCATCGGGGCCCTCAATTTCTCATTTGTAAAATGAGGCCAATGGAGTAGATGATCACTAATTTCCTTCCTAAATCTAAAACTTCTGTGACTCTAAATGTCGACAGGCAAATAATTTTAATGATTCCAAATGATGAAAAATACAGAACTTCACTATAAGCATTCAATTTTCTTAAATGAGTAATATGATTTCCTTAAGTTGAGTAAAACATATAAAATGAGAAATTTTGGAGGTTCCATCAATAGCATCACATAATGCAAAGATGTAATGTTGCTGCTTATCTTAGCAGTATTGCTGTAGTTAGACTTTTACAAGTAGTAATAATGATTTTTAAAAGAAATTTGATTAGTTTCATAGTACTCCATTCAGACAAATGAAATCATATGATGGACTGGAAAATTCTACAGATGCTGACCTGTAACCTTGCTCAGATCAGCAGTTGCAATGGGTCATATGCATAGCACAGTTCACTCTGTTTACCTTCTTGAAATGGCTCAGGAATGACAGGTTTTGGCAGTTTAAGTGAACAGAGGAAAAATGGCCATCATGCAGCCCAAAACTAAGAATTCAACCTTCTCCAGATGTTCACTGAAGTTCAAGGCTTTCCTTTTTGCATGAATATTTTATATCAAAAATATGCCACAGACATACACTTAAAGAAAAAAAAATTTATTTGGGTGCTATAAAATGATATATCATAAATATTTAGAATCCTATTAGCTAACTTAATGTAAATCCTCAGTGGAAAATTCAAGTTTATTATTTTTAGGTTAGTCTTTCAGTAACATACTTGCTTCTAATAGTATAGCTTAGTGCCATAACCATAGTCCCCCCAAAAAAAGTAGTACATATTTCTGTAGAGTGAAAGGATGATAATTCCTTGATGCATCAATAATTTCGTAAAAGCACTTGTATGTACTAAAGGTGTAATAGTTATATCACGAATATATAATTACATATTTCAGGATGTCAAAACACTATATAGATATTCATGCCAAATAACACATAACTCTCAGAAAAACATCTATGGCTGCTTGAGCAGCAGATGCTTATTTCTGTAACCAAAAGAACAAGAAAGGACAAAAATATGAGTTTAAGGCAGTAAACATGCTAAATTCAGGGAATAAATTTACTTCTATTTAAACATACAGTGCTTTCTATACTGAAGATAGAAGCCATGGGTAAGGAAACAGGAAGCAAAAGGCCAATATATTGTATAGAAAATGGAAGAAAGCCTAGAATGACAGCTCTTTAATATGATCTTAAATACAGATGACATCTTAAAAATTGTTTCAGATGCCTGATACATAAACTCCTAATATTATTGGGCAAATGAGTGAATGAATACCAAAAATAATCTGTTGAATAAGTCACCAGGAGAAAACAACATAATATAAGATAAAGTATTCACTCTGATGTTATAATTCCTCCACCCTAAAACCTACTCTTTAATGAAATGAATTAATCTCTGTGGATAATGCAGCACAGAGAGCTGGGAAAGGTGCTCAGGATGCAACATAAACAGGACACCGTTAAGGAGATAAGAGTGCAGCCAAAAAGACAAACATGAAAAAGGACAAATTACAACACAAAATAATCAGCACTGAAACAGACATTAAAAAAATTTCTAAGGGAACAGGAGAATGGATCGATTGCCTGGAAGAGTTAGCGGGTACATTATAGAGTGGGTGATTTCTGAATCTTATCCAAAAGGATACACAGAAGTCAGCTAAGCAGAAAGTGGGGTCGAGACAGGAGATGCAATCTTCAAGGAGAGCATATGCAAGCCCTCCATGAGGAATGCCTGGCACGTGCAAATGTAATTCTCACCTCTCAGAATGACTTTTTCTTGTGTGAATACCAAACAAATAAACATATAAAAATAAAATAAAACCCTCATTTCATGATAAGTCTAGATATGATCTTCTATATCTTTCCCATCTCTGAATCCATTTCAGGCATTAAATTGTTCCTTCTCCATTCTCTTGTGACCTCTGTAATATTGTTCTGAACACACTGCACCATTCTTACCTATTTCTCAGCCAACTAAAATGTGAGCTGACTCATGTTTGCACCCCATTGCCAGTGGTAGACAAATAGGTTCTCAACAAATGCTTGTGGCTGGTATAACGGCTCTCTCCTATGAAGCAACTACCCTTAGATACACATTACAAATGTTATCATGTTTCATCTTCCTGGCAGTTTTGTAAAGTTGGTATTATTCCCATTTTGTACATGAATAAAATTGAGGCTCAGAATGATTTACTAACTCTCATGCACCAACTAAGTGGCTAAGGCAGAATCGGAATCCAGGTCTGTCCCATACCTCAACTCCAAAGCCACCCTCCTGGCCACTCTACTGCCCAATGCTGAGGTTAACGGATCCACCAGACTCTACCCAGTTCAAGCTTTGTATGTAATTAAGGCATCAGTGTGGTTCTCCTAATGATTTTATGAACTACAGTAAATTGAGAAAATGTGACCATTTGACGGTTTTTATAAATTTTTACATAGGAAAAATCAGATTTCTCAATGAGCATGCATACATTGGGAGTTTTGCAATTCATAATTTAAATAAAATAAGCACCCAAGGTAAAACTACAAGGACATAGAGGAATAATTCCTTAATGTCACCATTAAATCTGAATTATAATACTTTGGTTCCTACAACTTAAAACAGACTGAAAATCTGAGTTGCTCTAGACAGTTCCTCTGAAGTCTATATAAAGTATACAATATTGTGACTCTGTATTTATTCAAAAATTCAACAGTGCTTCTGTTTATTTTAAAATATAACTTTCATTGTGTGTGTGTATATGTTTATAAGAAAATCAAACCCTTTGTCCTCTTGTGCTGCTGGCTCAGGACTTTTTTTTTATGCTTAAATTGTTTACTCAGTCAATAAATTGTTGTTTTAAGCCACTAAGTTTTCTCATGGTTCATAATGCAGAATATATAACTGGAACAATCCTTCTCTATTTAAAAAAAAAAAAAAACCACACAATAATTATAATGATGTGACATTTAATGCAATTAAACGTCAATAGTTTCAAAAGAAGATGGGGAGGGAAGTGATTTTAATAACTATGTCCTAAGATCCTTGTTCGAGAGGTGTTTAAAGATAGTAATGCATTATAGCCTTTGTTAACTCAGTCACATATGTCAAAAATGTTAAGGAAAATCCCTGACAGACTAAAACCAGAATGTTTACCTTCCAAGCAAACAGACTGAGGAAGAACGTGAAAGTAAAGAAAACTCATCATTTCAATGGAATGCATTAAAGCAGGGGCAGTGGGAGATAACTAAGAAAAAAGTGTAATATGTAGAAAACAAAATAAGATGTGGAAAGAAGTCTAAAACATATTAAAAATAACAACAAATGTAAAAACATCAACTGCACTCATTTTAAAAGTCAGTCATTCGTATTGGATTTAAACTCATAAAGTTATAGATGATTTATAGCAGATATATCTGAGGCATGCCAAAGAATGGCTAAAAGTAAACCAGTAGGAAAAGATACATCAAGCAAAAACTAACCTAAAAAAAAATTGCTTTTCACAACAGCAATTGATAACAAACAGACTTTAAGAGAGAGATCAAGATAAAAAGACAACATAAATGTACTTTCTTGATTGGTGTGCTTTAGTCCTTAGGAAACTACAAAAAGCCAATTATAACGAACACTACAAAATTAGTATGTGTGGTAAGCAATTTCATTGTGGTTGGGAATAGATTTTTATCAGAACAAAGAATCTCTAAACCTCACACCATGCTATCTTAACTCCCTCATAAAATATTTACGATTATTTAACATTTATTAATTATGGCACCTATATAAAAGGCTCCATTAAGGAAAAGTGACACAAATCAGCATGGAGGGAAAAAAAGCCTTCAGATAATGTTTATAGAATAATTGGATAGAAAATAAAAAACATCTCAATATATGGACAGAAGAATGCCTATTTCATTACTGTGTGCGACCAGTATGTTAGCCAATAAAATATACTAAAGCTTCTTTGGATATACTGAGCTATACAATTTTTCAGAATCTTATGTCCAGGGAAGTCTTCCATAACTATTCTGAACACATGGACTTCTTTGTGAGCCAGAGCCTTGACATGCATATTAAAAGGAAGATCCTTGATAGTCTGTGACGCCAATGCAATGAATGCTGTGAATTCAGAATTCCCCTAACTGCTATCTCGCATCTATAATGTCAGGTACTGTCCTTGGTTCTGCTCTGGGTGTGTCCTCTCATTCAGTCTCCTGAATGCCTTGCAAGGAGTATACCAAAGTATGACACTTTTTAACCCCAGCATCTATTAGGCCTTGGAACAGACCAGAGGACCAGACACACTGTTAGCAAGACACATAAATCTACTATGGCAGAGACACTGACTACTCACTAAAGAGCTAAGGGTATCTCTCCATTTTCCAATCCCCTTGCAGTTAGGCAGATCATGGGACTAATGCTGAATGATGGGCTCTGAGCAGAAGTGAAATGTGTCACCTTAAGGCCCAAGGCATTTAAGAGCTGGTATAAAAGTCCCCAGCTCTCTCTTCCCTTGATACTTGCTTGAGGAGGTCTTGTGTTGTAGATGCTGTAATTAAAAGACTGTTGCACCTTTAACAATCCAATATGGCAAAAATTAAGAGGGTAGTGAGCCTGATCACTAAATGACAGTACAAAGCAAGCCCTCTGCCAACCCACAGAGCATTAGCAATAAATCCTCTTTTGTTTTCTAAGCCACTGAGGAGTCAGGGTTCATTCATTTGTATAGTATAAGTTGACCTACCATGACTAAAACAACTGAGCAACAAAAAGTAATTTAGAGTTAAGTTGTTCCAAAAGCCATTTCATGTTGAAAGCTCTTATTTTCTAAAAGCATTTTTAAAATTTTAAAGACATGACCTAAAACAACTTGTCTTTGGCAGTAATCATGTAAAAATACCAAAAGAGCTTAAGAACAAATATTCTTAACTGTATTTGATAGTTGTTCTAGAAACTAAATGCCAAATACATAATTTTTTTGTTCCATTTGATTGAATTTCAGATTAAAATGCAGCTTTCCTGTCACCTTGGAAAGCACGTTAGTTTAGAATCTACATAATACTCAAGTTAAAATACTGTATTATTTAGCATTCATACTTTAAGTGCTTTATATAATTTCTAGTGTTTTGTTTCATTGGAATGGATTTTGTTTTATGTAAGTAGAAGTGACCCAGTGTGTCACTTTAATCTGGAAATTTCTTCATATGGATTCATTCTATTGGTGAGTTTGTGCTTAAGCTTCAGACTACCAGGAAATGATTTCATTATTATTAATAGTAGCCAAAATAATGATGAGAGTTTATAATCAGCAGTACCTTACAATGAGCCTGGCATTTTGCTGAGAGCTTTACACACATTATCTTACTTAATTCTCATGATATTGGTACTTTTCTAAGTCTTTTTTCCCTATAGATTAAGAAACTGAGACTTTAAAAAATTACATTATTTACCCAAGCTGGTAGGTAGACTTGAATTTACTAGTTTTCTAACTATAAAAACTGTGCTCTTAATCACCAATAACCCCAGAATTTTTCAGTGTGCTGCGTGTGATGATTCTGGGGTGGTTCATAGACAAAAGTTATATTTTAACAGTTAATGCATGTTAGAAAGAAATATAACTAACACAGATAATCTTTTTTGCTTAGAACAAGGTCAGGGTAAAAAATCAGTTTGTTTTGTTCTAATCAGATGGTTTAAAAATATTATTAGCACAGGGGATAATCCAATATTGCAAAAATCAAGGTGTTGAGTAAATAACTAGAGGTTAGAGAACACTGCACTGCATTTTTCAACATAGAGGGGGAAAAATAAAGACTGGGACTCAAAATACGTGAGTTCCAGCCTTGACTGCCTGCCTCCAACTAGCTCTATGGCATCACCATTCTGTACCTTTTAATCTATAAAACATCAACTAAAATTTTGGAATCATAATGCTCTAAAATATATGATCTTAATGCTTTGGCTAACTATTGAGACCGTACTTTATTTTGCTGTCTAAATGCAAAAAAATATGAAAAAGTCATAATACACAAGCCATGAGATTTTTGTAAGACAGAGTCAAAATACTCATTGTTGAACACATAATCAATGTATGGACACTCAAAGAGTGGGCCAGACAAATATTGATAAACTTTTTGTTACTGGGTCTGTGACAAGATAAGACGCTTGAGCCAGACTATGAAACAGCTACATCGAGAAACCCATTATTTAGTTAGGTTAATTTTTAATAGCAAGATTTGATAAATAAATGAAGTTACATTGATTTACATTCTAGAGAAAGTTTCTTATCTAGTCCCAGATCAGTAACAAACAGCTGACAGACCAGCACTTTGAGTAGCACAGATGTACAGCACAGGATATACTTCTCATTTCCACACTGTGCATTTTCCCAGCTCTGTTCAGGTACCTGAAGTTGCCTGCAAATGAGAAATGGCAAGTTAAGCCTTTTGAAGTGTTTTTCTTTTGAACAGTTGGAAAAATAAGCATATGACCAAACATTAAAGGGAATTAGATAGTGAGCCTAAAACAAATGTAATACACTCTGCCTCCTGTTTAAATGGTGTCCATTTGATTTTTTGTGGAAAGCTGTTTGAGTTGGGTACTCTAAGTGTTTCTGCACAAGACAAGCATTTAGCTCTTTTTATTTAGTGAGTTTAGAAGGAGGTAACTGGTAGCACTGTTAAACTTGTAAGGGGTCAATTCCAATTTTGGAGACCAACAATAAATTATAAACCTAGCGATTTCTGAAAACCATTAATTGTTGTAATTTGGAGATTCAGGGCTATTAGCTACATTGAGATCATGTCTGGCATTCTCGGGGTGTATATGAGACTTTCTAAAGTAAGACAATGTAACAAACATCTGTTCTGAGAACTATGTTCGCACCCACAGTTTCCCCAAATGGTGCTCTGATATTTTCCATTTTTTTCTTTGTATTTACAATAGAACCTATATACTATCTAAAATTCTTAAAGAAAGATTTATGTTTCTAATCCAGGAGGCTATATTTCCCCTCCAGATCAGTAGTGCTAAAAGTCATCAGGAGTGAGTTGTGCAGTGCAAAATATTATTAATTAGCCAAACAAAAACAAAACTCACACTTGCAGAGAGGAAGAAAATGTAAGCCAAGAGAAACACAATCAAAACGCAGAGTGTGCCAATAAGCCACACCTTGCCAGCCGATGTTCCACCCAAATCCTTCCCCTTTGGGACTTATTTCTATAGAGATCATCTTTCTGTTCCACAAATAAAACTAGACGTTGCTAGGAAACAGCCCAGCTTCTCAGGACACAACTGAAGGGGAGCAGTGGCTTCCTACCAAGAAGTAGAGAAATCTGAAGCTATTCCTGACATACGTGCTACTGTTATGAAATCTACATTCTCAGCACACCTATTTCACAGAGCTCAAGAGCTGTATAGCTCCAGCAGCCTTAAATTTATGACATAACTGGGACCCCAAAATTCTTTTCCCTATCCTAGCCTTGCATCCCCTCATCTCTTTCAGATCTTCTCCAAATGTATCCTCTAATCTATCTTCCTCTAATACTGCCCAAGAAAACTCACATATTTTCAGGTTACTAATTACTTATTTGAAAGATTCTTTCCATCACATTATTAGTCTTATTAAACTTCTGAAAATTTCCACATGACTTGGAGTTCGTTTTCAAATAACAAACTTTTGTTGCTTTTTAAAACCTAGTGGGTTTTGCCTATATTAAAGCTGTCCCGAGCACGCTCCCTGAAGTAGTAACTACTGAAGTAGCCAACTCACTCTTTATCCTGCCATTAAAAGCAATTGGTATCCCTCATTTTCCCTTTCTCATTTGTCTTTACAGCACCCTAGCAGCTCAGTTAGGAGTAACTGTTGTTACAAGAAAGCGTCACTATGATGACTTAAAGAAAGGAAGATTTCTCTCACAAATAACAAGAACTTTGGAGTGCCAGTCCTAGCTCTTTCTAACTTTCTGTTCTGTCATCCTTAGCTTTTTTTCTTCTTGACGCCTATGGTTGCTACATGGATATAACAACACCAGAGTCCCAAGTACAAGAGAAGGGGAAGTTTAAACTCTCCCTTCACAAAACTCTGGCTTTTCATTAGAAAAGGAAGTTCCCCAAAGTCTTCCCTTTACATCTCAATGGCCAGAATTAGGTCACATGCCCACTCCTAGACTACTTACTAGTTGGATTACTATATAGGGTTAAAATTTTCCTGAGCATGGGGAGGGCCTACCATCCCTGAAATCAATGGCTGCCTGCCAACTCCATCAGGAAGAAGGGATCAGAAAATGGCTGTCATTTAAAGACCATAGGGCTGCCACGCATCCTTCTCCATGTGGATGGCAAAAGCCCCTCAGAAGTGAGGCTGCCTCCAGTCTAGAGGTCGGGAAAACCTGTCCTGGCCTCAGGAGATAAATGGCTATCTGGCTTAAAGCCAGGTGTCAGTTCACGCTTTCCAAGGTCCCAGGTAAGCCAGTTTTTCTTTTAAACACAGCCATGGACCAGCAACTTTACAAATGAGCCATATTTAATGTTATAAATGCTGGGACCTGTGCCTTTTAAAGCCATTCATTGAGAAAATCTGCTAAAACCAACAGCATGCCTGAGAACACCAAGTACCTCATTCTACCTATGTGGCATTTTTATTTGCATATGCTAATCTGTATTTGTCCCAGCCCCTTGAGAGATCTGGGAATGCCAGGTCCCACCCTTGCTCCCTGCTAAGTATCTAAAACTATTAGAAAGTACACTAAGGAGACTGACAAACACATGGAACTCTAAGAATCATTTACTATTTATTCAGAATTCTCTGGACATGGCTAGATGGGAAAATTAAGTGGAACCTCTTACTGCCTACCCTAAGTCAAAAGCATGGGAGAAACTTCTGCTTCAGGCTATACTGAAGTCATTTTTCCAGACTAGCCCTCCTAATTGTAAACAACCATAAAAGTAGGAGACTAATGGTTTTCAGACATTGTACAACAGGTAGTATAAGATTAAAATCCTAGAGAGAAGAGTAATTTATGAGGTAACTACAACCACCCAGATCTCAGCCAGAGGTCAATTTCCTGAGTACCATGTGGGGAACTAAATAGAGTTCATGGCAGTTCTTACGAGCTGAGGAGGCAGAGATCGGTGTTTGGGTCAACCGAGGTGACAAGAATCTCCAGGCAGAGCACTGGAAAGAGTCACAGAGGAATGAAGGTCAAAAGCCCACATGTGGATCCTGCCACAAGCCTTTGACTAATGTGCAGGGCGAGACTACCAAGGCTTTTCAGACACTGGCTACTACAGGGCTGAGAATAAAATGGAGATACTAGAGGTCAAGCAATGCTGGAGAATACTGCAATACAGCCCAGCCAGAGTGAAGAGAGCTTTTTAACATTGCAGGCATTCAGCTAAGAAATCAGAAATGCCACTACTTAAGAATAAGTACAAAATCCTAGAGTAAGGTCTACTGTAGACCTACCCTAGCAAAGTCTCAAACCAAGCTCTAACAAAATCCATAAGGGACACCAAGCTTGGAGGCTGAATGTCAAGTTAAAAGTGCGGGGAACTACATTGGGCTTTCCACAGACCCATCTTAAAAAAGTACAAAATCACACCTAAGGAATTCAAGGAAATAAATCCGCCTATGAGAAAATTAATATTAAAATAAAAATTATTCCACAGAACTCAGGATTGCTACAATATAGAATCCTCAATGACAATTGCTAGATGTGCAAACAAAGAGGAAATTGAGCCCACAGTCAAGAGTAAAACAGACAATAAAAACCACCCCTTAGGTAACCTAGATATTAGATTTAGCAGAGAATTTAAAACAGCTGTATTCAATTCAGTTCTAAGAACTGATCAAAAATATGGTCCAAATGAGTTAACATATAGGGAACTCATAAGATAAATAAAAACTAAAGAAAGAAAAATACAAATTCTATAAACAAAAAGTTAAATAACTGAAATTCAAAAATCCATTGGATGGAAACAGGAAATTATCGTATCTAAATATCAAAGTGATTGAAGGAAAATTAATCAGAGCCTCAGAGCCTTGTAGAACATGAAATGATGTAACATACATGTAAGCAGAGTCTCAGAAAGAGGAAGAAAGTGAAAATAGGAAAAAATGAAGAAATAATAGCCTCCAAATTTTCCAACTTTCATCAAAAACATTTACTTGTGAATCTCAGGGAATCCCAACCAGGATAAATAAAAAGAAAATCACACCTAGGTGCATTATAGACAAACTGCTAAAAACTAGGATAAAGAGAAAATGCTGAAAGTAGACAAAGGCAGGGGGGCGGGGGGAGAGACACATTACATACAAGGTTGTAAAGACACAGTGATGATATGTGAGAAAGATACAGAAGCAACTTGAAATAAACTGGAGTTAGCACTTTTCAAAAGAGATTTATTTCCTAATTCTACTTTCCCAGCTATATCCTTAGAGTAATGCCAGATTTAGAACTCTGACCTCTATTTCTCTTGCTAGAAAGTAAAATATAAGAACAAAAGATTTTGTGGCTTTGGTCACTTGGAAGTAAGATGAATTTGGCTTTGGATTCCTTAGTTCCTTCTCAATAACATTTAGACAGGGAACTACAACAAGATGAGAAAAAGTAGGAAGGAAGTATGATGTAACAGGAATCACTGTCAAGTAATTCTGACATCTTATAGATTGTTATTCACATGAAAAAGAAATCATCCTAAATAAGAAAGTAAAATTGATTATGTCCCAAAGAAATACCGCATAGAAAGCATTTAGGAAAAAACATAGTCTGCTATTTGTAGTCCCATATTAAGCATTACAAAATATTCTAAAATGAGAAAAAAGGGAAAAAATATTATGAGAAAAGTGAAAAAAAGTTTATGAAATCCAAAAGTGAAATTACCTCAAAGCCAAAAGAGTTACTCCAAAAGTCATATGAAAACTATAAGTTTTTTTTGTGAACCTAAGAGTATATCTAACCTTTTATAGTATATCTTAATAGTATATCTTAATAGTATATGTAACCTTTTATATCTAACATAGTAGATATAAAAATATGATTTTTAAATCATGAAACTTCCCCACTTTGAATATATATTTAAACACACTTGGGGGAAATGCTGCAAACCCTGAAAACTTTTCCCCTTTCGTTGTCACGAGAGAAAAAGAATTCATTGACTTTTTTTTTTCTTGCCATTTTAGATTTCTTTCTATCCAATAGGATTAAACATTAAGTAAGATATACAAAAGCAAACACAAACCAATTAACATTAAATTCCCCGCCCCAGAGAAACATAAAGTGAAGTGGGTTTAACATTCTAATAAAATTTCAGCAAGGATGATACTTTGCTTCAAAGTAGGGTTTCTCAACAGTGGCACTGTTGCCATTTGGGAACAGATAATTCTTTGTCGTGAGGGCCTGTCCTGTGCATTTCAAGGTATTTAGCAGCATCCCTAATCTCCCATTTTCCCCATCCAGCTGTGCCAACTAAAAACTTCTCCAGACATTGCCAAATGTCCTGTAGGGAACAAAATTGCACCTAGTTGAGAAACACTGCCATAAAAGGTCATCCCCTCTCCCCTAATTGACTCATTTAAAAACAAAACATACACATAAAAAAAGACGCTTGACTTATAATCTACATTGAAAGCAATAGTCTTTCTAATAAAATAACTGATGTTAAATTTTTGTTTAATTCTCTTCATTCAATGAAAAAGTTCTCTAACTTTGGTGAATGTTAGATTTTATTATCAAGCTTGATTTAGATTTTCTTTATGATAGGTAGGTTTTGATTTTTGCTTTCAGATAAAGCAGACTATATTTTCTAGTATGCATGATTCTAGCATCACTCATCTATGGATACAAAGTAGCTAAAGAGAGCTGGGACACTTATTAAAACAAATAGCAATCCATTTCTAAGTCATTTGTTAGAAAAATATGACAACTTTCCTCACCTAATTGATATAAGACACATCGAGGAATTCTGAAATAAAAAGATACATTAGAATGCAAGTTGTTCCTAAAGAAATTCAACATTCAGAAAATACAGAACGTTTTTTTCATATCACTTATCTAAATCTAGATATCTTTTTCATCAGTTTAAAAATATTAATAAATGTTAATAGCCACCTCTTTCTAAAGTAGAAATATTTAGGGCAATATGAAGTTTCAAAAAGAAAATACTGTAAAAGCTGGAGGTTCTGTTATTTAAGAGATGTAGAGATGTAACTACAGAATTCACACCAACGAAGATATTTATAATTATCTCTCCACCTCTCAAAAAGGAAAGAAAAATTCCCAGAATCTTGTTGTTTTTACTTATGTGTGTGACTTTTTTCCAGGAGAAAATACAGAGTAGTATTATGTTGGGGCAAAATGTATGCTCTAAATCATAAACAAGTCCATTTCAATTGACTCACCTATGTGATAAAGTCCAATCCAATCACTGGGGTCCACCTCCTCTTTAATGTCCCAGAAGATAATCAGGTTCTGAGCTTGCCCCAGGGTGTACTCGTACATGCTAGCAGTCAAGCTGGAGCGGCTCTCAGAAGTCACCAGGTCCGTGTCACTGTTGGCCCGCTGTAGGGTCATGTTCTCTGGCATGGAGCTCTGGGCAGCGAGGCTCTGGAGGTTCTCTGGGCTCAGAGTGTACCGCATCTGGGGATTTCGACGTCGCACAAAAAGCAGGTGCTCCCGGGCTGAGCTGGCCATCCCGTCTGCCTTTCTGAGGTTGGCTTCCTACAAAGCTGCAAGAGACAGACAAGCACAAAGCATTAGTGCTACAATGTGAGGAATTAGGTTTAAGCTTCCCAGACATAAAGCCTTAAGGAGTGTTTATTAAAGCCCAACCATGTCATAATCTTCTGCTGTCAAAATAAAACCTATTATTCTACTGTCAAATGATTATGTCAAACACAACTTCTATAGACGGAGGTCACATGATGGCAAAGGCCATCACACACCTGTGCACATCTCAGCACAGCCTCCTCCTAGCAAGTAAGGAAAAAAGGGATTTCTCTTTCAGAAATGGCTTAAGAACTGAAACCTTAAAACTCCTAGGACAAAACATAGTTGGTAAACTTCTTGACACCAGTTTTGGCAATGATGTTTTCAACTGGACAACAAACATAAAGACAACAAAAGCAAAAATAAACAAGTGGGACTCTATTAAACTAAAAATCCTCTGAGCATCAAAGAAACTACCAACAAAATGAAAAGGAAACCTACCAAATGGGAGAAAATATTTGTATATCGAACACCCAATAAGGGATTAACATCCAAAATATATTTAAAAACTCATATAACTCAATAGCAAAAAAAAAAAAAAGCAGTCCAATTTCCTTTCTCCAAAGAAGATATACAAATAGACAACGGATACACAAGAAGCTGCTCAACATCACCACTCATCTGGGAAACGCAAATCAAAATCACTGTAAGATATTGCTCCACACCTGTTAGGATAGCTATCATCAAGAAGACAAGAGTTAACAAGTGCTGGCAAGGATGTGGGGAAATGGAAACCCTTGTGCACTGTTGATATAGCTGCTATGGAAGGAGAACCCTATGGAGGTCTCTCAAAAATTAAAAATAGAACTACCGTATGATCTAGCAATTCTACTTCTGGGTATATAGCCAAAGGAAATGAAAACAGAATATGAAAGAGATATATGCACTCCCACATTCATTGCGGCATTATTCACAGTGGCCAAGCTATGAAAACAACCAAAGCGTCCATCAACAAATAAGTCGATGGACCTTGGAGCATTATACTAAGTGAAATAAGTCAGAGGAAGACGAATATTACATTACCTCATTTATATATGGAATCTTTAAAAAAATGTCATACTCTTAGAAACAGCACAGAGGAGTGGTTGTCAGGGCTGGGGGATGGGGGAAATGGGCAGAAGTTGGTAAAAGGTTACAAACTTTCAGCTATAAGATAAAAGAGGTCTGAGGATCTAATATAAGACATGGTGGCTATAGTTGATAACACTATATCATGTAATTAAAATTTGCTAAAGGAGAAAAATGTTCTCACTAAAGAAAAATACGTATGAGGTGATGGATGTGTTCACTAGAGGGTGAGAATCCTCTCATAATGTACACATATATATCACCACAAAGTATACTTTAGATATCTTACAATATTATCTATCAATAATGCCTCAATAAAGCCAAAAGAAAAATAAAAAAGAATGTAACTTCATAAAGGCAGAGATTTTCATCTGGTTTGTCCCCCGTATCTACAATGGTGCCTGGTACACAGTAGATATCGATAAATATTTGTTAAATGAATAAATTAATGAACAGTGAACATCTTTCTCCTAGATACTCCTTAAGCTTCTAGGAGCATGACTTAAAACTTGAGTCCTTTTTCTGGGTCTGCCCTTCACCATTCCTGATTTTCTGTCATAAACCTGATCTCATATTTCTAGCATTATATCTTGAATTGATATCCTATGTAAAAAGAACAAATTTAAAATGAACAAATAAACTAATATTTCTCTTCAGAAATTTAGCTCTTGTTATCCTTATGTGGTATATGGTAACTCTGACACCATAATATAACCCATAACTGTTAAACAACCTCAAATCCACGAAGCCTAAAATAGAGATCAACTTCTTACCAGACACTTTCATGAAATTTTCATGGATTTTGACAAAATTTTAGTGGATCTTTGTTTATAAACCCCGAGTGAGTCAAGCACCACATCAGCTTCAACAAACACTATAAATAATTAATTCCTAACCCATCATAGTCAAATAGAAAATTCAGGCCATGTATAACTAAATTACTCCCCTGAAAGAACTAGGCCAGAACCATTATAACTTAAAGCCACAACAGAAGAACTACTGAGAATTACTCTGCTTTAGAAGAAAGGGAAAAAAGCGCATATACACCAAAACTATTGTTTTAAAATGACCTCTATTTATATCAGAGAGATAAGTTTGTACAATGAATAAGAGAATAAGCTTCAAAACCTGATTTCTGAGTTTTAGTCATGTCTCTACTATCAAGTCACTCTGTGATCTTGGCCACTTGATTTTAACTCTCTTTGCCATTTTTCCATCTGTAAAGTATGGATAATAATGCCCATCTCATAGGATTTGGTAGAGAACTAAATGAATTAGTACAAGTAAAGCATTTAGAACAGTACCTAGCATATAGTAATTTTAGCTTTTCACATTACATAACTACATTCTACTTTAATTATATCTAGTAGAATTAGTTTTAATACTCCTTGATTCCCCCCCACACACTTTTTGAAAGAGTAGACTGTCAGCATCCTCAGTTATTCAAAGTATAGCCCCCAAACCAGAAAAAAGGCACTGAGGAACAGTTATTTTGAAGTACAAGCCTTAACCCCATAACCCTGCAAGGGCCATTCTCTGGTTCTCCAGCAGATATAAAGGCTGAAATTTCACTTTCGAACCATTATTGTGTTCAATGGGTGGAAGCGGGGAAAAGAGAGGGGAAGAGGAGGGGGAGATTGGCAGGGTGGGGGGGGGACATCCTGAAGAAGAGACTGAGGAAGGCTGTCAAATGTTGCAGCTAAAAGTTGAGAAGGTATAACAGCATTTGAAAACTAGAAGGAAATCAGTGGCCTTAGGGAAACAGTTTACATGGGCCAGTAAAAGCCAGACTGTTGAGGTTTGAGGAAGGAGGCTGAGAAGGTAAGTGGGGGTAAAGAGTACAGACTCTTTTCCAAAAGGCTGGATGGTAAAGGGGAGAAGAGCGTGTGGTAGAGAGAGGGTGATGTGGACTGAGACATGACTGGGTCTGTTTGCTTTTTGTTCTTAGGATAAGAGAGACTTTTGCATGTTTGTAATATTAGCACACCCACACAAGAAATACTGGTTTAAAAAATCAGTAAATGAAAATTGAGAGAAGGGGCAGTGAAGAGGAAAAGATGAAGGTACAGGAAACAGGGGAGATATATGATTGAGTAAGATCACTAAGAAAGAACAAAAGTTGGAATACATACATGGCTTCTGGCTCCCAGCGCTCAGAAAACAGCTGCATTAGGATACACAGGCCTTTGAGATGTAGCTCAGGATTGAACCACAGCTTTTAAAGAACTGTTTCAACATAAAATTTAAATCCAACTTCCAAACAACCCACTTGTAGAAGAACCACTCACCTACTGGTGACTGCACATGGTGAGATGTGAGATTAGAAAGAGAAGAGATTAGAACTTTGAGCACAGATTGCGAAGTAATTCAGTTGGAACCTCACCAAGAGTACTGAGCAGGAAGCCATTCCAAGATTTGAGCAGAGGAGTCAAAATATGAAATTTAAGTATGGGAAACTTAATCTGAGAGTTTATGAAGGGCTGACTATAAGAGGAAGAAAACAGAGGTGGGGAAACCACTTTGAAACTAAGTGATTAGTTAAAGCGACTGGCACCGAGTGCCAAATAATGGATTTTAATAACACAAAAAGGGAACAGATTAACCAGGAATATTTCAAAGACAGAGCCCAAAGATTTGGTGACAGATTGACTATAGGGGGTAAAAGTGAGGAAGAAATTAAGAATAGATTTTAGATTTTCAATCTAAATGTCAACAGAATCCCAGAAACATTGACAGGGCTAAGAAAATCAACACCATTTTGGGTGAGTTTAAAGTAAATGCAAAATATCCAAGTAACTATATCCTGAAGACTCTTGTGAGGGTGGGCCTGAATTGCTGGTTATTATGAGGCTAGGGATAAAATGAATTTTCAACTGGAAGTTTCTGCTTAATAATGGCCTTAGTATTTATTAATTCAATGAGGGACTGTTACCAAATCTGCTCTGAAAAACCATTTTTCTCTTATAGGAGAAGTAATATATTTTTGAGAGTTCATGTTTCCATAATAAATACCAAACACCAGGCAAAAGTCACTTTGCAAACTTTCATAAAAATGAAAAAAAATCAAACCACTCTAAATTTTATAGTTAAAAATTTAGTCTTATTCAATGCAATGTTTTCATACAAAAAAAAAAATAGTGCTACTCAAACAACAGGGAGTGGCTGCTTTACATTCTCTCCTACTGGAATCTAAATTCTTGATCGGCTTCTTGGTTTCATACCTATGCCCTTGGCAATGAGAAAGACAAATTTTCTTCAGAATATTATCCATGCTCTTCTGAAGAGCTTTAGAAGATAAAGCTGATAGTAAGGGAAACTGAGTAGTACCCACCATATTTATTAAACATATTTATAGCTCCTTAGATAATGCCTCCCATTGTGAGCCTCTGCTGCAGCTATATGTCCCAATCCCAAAGGACACAATTTAACATAATGTAGCACTCCTTAAAAAAAACCTCCCTCTTCTATTTGTCATTAGGTCTGCACTATGCTGCTCTCTCAGATAACAGACGTCTGCTTAAACAACGGAAACAAAATCACTTTTCTTCCAGAGGTCAAGATAGATATAATTACAAAGCAAACTGCAACTTAGTTTACAACTTCATTTCCAAAAGCAGCAGATTTTGCTTAGAAGATACAGACAGTAGCAGGTGACAAATACATTAAGAAAGTGTTTTTATTTAAGACAACTTCATTTCCAAAAGCAGCAGATATTGCTTAGACGATACAGACAGCAGCAGGCGACAAATACATTAAGAAAGTGTTTTTATTTAAAATATTTTTACTAAAAAATCCAGAGGTGAAGTGTCAATTTACTAAACTTCATCTGAAGGGCAAGTACTGAACACATTCACTGTCAAAAGATTTTTACAGACTAGAAATGCATCGTTGGATTTTAACCTAGACTGGACATTGATAAATCAATAATAATAAACGAATAATAATAACTATCATCCTTGTTTAACCCTTCAAATTCCATAAAAACACCCCCCAACATACACCCACACCTGTTTAACTATACTATGCTTCAAACTCCATGTGTGTTTTATTATATAAGTGAGAAAACAAAGGGGAATAAAACTATACTTATGTCAAGAGACACTAGGAACATTAGTCTGCAATAAGCAGAGATGTGTGAGATCTAGGAAGAGGCAACAGGTCCATCAGATCTCATAACACCAGTTGGTATCTGAGATGCAGACAGCCATCACCAAATTCTCAACCAAGGATCCCTCCCCAGTGGAGTCCCACTGTGCCCACTGCTAAGAGAAAGCATTCACAGAGTCATAACTCTGTTTATCATACATGATCACAACCCAATGCTTAGCTTATTCAGCAAGAGAGTGCTGGTAAAATGATTAAGGCCAAAAATATTTCTCCCATACAATCTACCAGTAAATGTTCCAAGACTTCAGGTCATTCCACAGAGAGTCTGGTTGACTGAAGCTGCCCCTCACTTCCTCTTCCCAGGTGGAAAAGTATCAGAAAATGCAATTTTCCTTCCAGGCTGCTGTCTTTTAAGAAAAGGCTCTTCTCCCCACAGTTTTATTATCTGATACCTTATGATCCGCAACATAAAAATAGTCCACCTGTAACTTTGGAAAACGGATGTCCACAGAAAGAAATAACTTTAAGTTCCAAAGTTGTTAATTTTAAAGACTGAAATCAACAGTGCTTTCAAGATGTTATTTGGGTTTAAATTGCTGACTATACAATTAGATAAATAACAGAAAATAATTAAGATTTGGTTTTACTATGTTCAGTTCTTTGAACTCAATAAGGTTTTTAATTCAATTACTTAATTAAATGTTTCTTTGCAGGTATAAATAGATAATCCACAAAAGAAAAAATTAAATCATCAATAATTATATATCAAAAAACAAATTAAAACAAAAATGAGATACAATTTTTTATCCATTAGAATGTCAACTTTGAAAAACAATGGTCCTCAAAAAGTGAAGGTACGATGAAAAAGAAACTCATATGCTGCCGAGAGGATAGTTTTACGAAGCTTGCTGGCACCTGGGATAAGCTCACATTCTTTAGCTCAGTGATCCATTTCCAGTGCTCTCTAGCCTAGGGAAAGAAACAGAGACACTGGCAAAGCTTTATGAAAAAAAATGCTTATCACGACATTATTCATAATAGAAAGCAGCTCGAAAGCAAAATGAATTTCCAATAATGAAGAATAATTCAGTTATGGGTTATCTATATTATAGAATACAATGGAGTCATTAAAAGCATATTTTTAACATGTGACATGGAAACTTGTTCACCATAATATAATAAGCATAATCAAATACTGTTACATATACAACATACAGTTGACCCTTGAACAATGCGGGGGGTTGGGTAGGGGGTAGTACTGAACTCCTGGCTCAGTTGGAAATCTGCGTATAACTTTTGACTTCTCCAAAAACTTAACTACTAATAGCCTACTGTTCACTGGAAGCCTCACTGGTAACATAAACAGTCGATCAACACATAGTTTGTACGTTATGTGTATTATTTAATGTGTTCTCATGATAAAGTAAAAGCTAGAGAAAAAGTGCTAAGAAAATCATAAGGAAGAGAATATACATTTATAGTACTATACATAGTTATTGAAAAAATCCACATTTAAGTGGACGCATGCAGTTCAAACCCGTTTTTCAATGGTCAACTGTACTTAAATTGTGTTAATAAACACATAAGAAAAAAATTAAAAGACACTTTTTCAGTAGTTATAGACAGCAGGACTACAAATAATTTTCTTTTCCTTTTGATATGATACATTTGTTGCAAGGAACAGAAAACTCTGTTCTGATAAACTAAATCTGATAAACTCTAATCTGATAAACTAAAACAGAAAGGAACTTTACTAGATACCACGTTGCTCATAAAGTAAAAAGAAGAGGAAAAAGAATGAGTCCAAGACACTCTTGGATAACAGGAGCCACCAAGATCAGCTCACCAACACACCTGTCCTCTCTCCATCATGTTGCTCAGGACTGAGTCCTAGGAGAGAAAATCCTATGACCCAGTGGAGAAGAACAGGCATCTACACCAGCAATTCCACCGAAACTGAAGGCAGTGGGGCCAAAGTGATTCCTCAGAAAGAAGGGAGCTGTTACTAGAAGAGGAGGAAATGAATGTCCTTGAGTCCCTTACCGGAATGATAATCACTGGCATGGATACCAATTTTCTAAAACATTGATCTATACTTTTTAAATGCTATTAACTTAAGAAGAGCAGAACTTCACCTCAAGAATCATTTTTAAACATCATGTCATATTAGGAAAATGGAAACCAAAACTTCATATATTTTCAAAATCTTTTTAAAATTCTAACCTATTTTTCAGTAAACACAGATGAAGTTCATGGTCCATCCAGGTAATTAAAAAAAGGAAAAGAAATTTTTGTTTTTTCTATCAAGCATTGTGAGTTGTTTGTTTGTCTGTTCACAAATACTGATGGGTTATGTGGGGGAAGTGGAATCAATTCATTTTTGACTCATCTCTTTTTAAAGATATTAAACTTTTATTCCTTGTACATTCATAAAGGAAAAGATGCCTTTTTTCTTTTGCATGGACCACATCCCAAAACATTATCTTCAGCTAAAGCTGCAGATAATTACCAATTGTTGGGGGGAAAAAATCATATATTTAAGAATTCTCCATTACTTGTGTTGGTTGGAGCATATTTGTGTAGAAAAGTCCCCCGTGCAAATCAAACCACAAAACATAAGCTCCAAATTACTGTCAAAAGCTCCTAGAAAAGACAACCAACTGTATTTAAATACAACTGTTTTATTCCTTAAAACATCAGACATCATAACTATATAAAAACAAGTAATTGTATCTGTACTCTGTACTCCACAGAAAACACTTTTAAACCTTCATGCTTCTATCTTTCCATCCCCTCTGCCACAATAGTACTAAGCCAAGTTCACGTCGTATCATACCAAGGTCATCACCACTTAACAGGCCTCTCTGACCCTTGTATTTTTCCCCAAGCAGTTCGTCTACTCTCACCCCACCGCACTTTTTCAATGACAACACTCCCAATCAAGTAATAATACAATTAAAGGGCCATGATGGAAGTGAACAAAGGGGTAGGGGTGGGACCGAGTTTAGGTAGGGTAAACAGGGCAGGCCTCCGCAGGTAGTAATGTCACTGTTGGGGATGACTGGAGTTCAGTGTCACCCCAACGGTAGTGGGGAGGGAGAGGGATAACGACATGCAGATGTGTACTTGGCATTTTTCCTCGGTTCTCCCTCAAATGGCAGTGAAGAATCACAGGTCATTGAGATTTAATAGTTTTATTAAAAATATATTTTAGAAAGACAATGTACGCCCCAAGGAGGCACATGGTCCCAGCACTATAACTAATACAAAGGAGCCAAAATGGCCACAAAAGGGCAAAAAGACCACAAAAGGCCACCAAAAAAAGAGAGACCCAGACAGGCAAAATAGGGCCCAGAAGCGAAGATGTCTGCCTTCAATTTGGGCCATGCTGGGTAGTCCCAAAGGCATTCCTAGGTAATCGGCTGGTGAGGTCATTTTGATGGACACCTGGGGGCATTCCTAGGTAATCGGCTGTGGGGTCATTTTGATGGACACCTGGCTGCTATAACTTTGCCTAGTGCGCATGTGCGTGCCCAGAATCCTACTACAATTGGGGTGTTCATTGGGCGGTCTCTAGGCTGGGCCCCTATTCCTTTGTACCCCCTGTCAATAATGTCTGACTAGCTACCTAACAGTAACATTTAAGCTGATTAAGGTAGAACCTGAAGTCAGCAGGCCATTGCATAGTCCAGGCGAGAGGTGAGGATGGCATGTATTTGAGTGATGACTCTGGCGGTCAGGGTGGAGAGGAGAGGATGGATTTTTGAGTCGATTTCTTTATATGTCCTTAAATAAACACAAAGTCCCATATAAACTTTCTCCACACAAGTTTATCTACTCTGCTACCCATGAAAATGCTTAGCATGCCCCCAATTGCCCATCCTTTCTACCTTCTACGCTCACTCCACCTGCAAGGTCTAAGGATTACTCTACTCTTAAAGAACACTCAGAAGAACATGCCTGCTACTTAGTTCCAGTGGTTTGTTTTATACCATTCATATCACCTATACAGAACAATGCCTCCTAGTTTAATTATGAAGATGCATATCTTCTCTTACCAGACTATAAACTCTTTGAGAACAATTACTGCTTCTCTTACATGTTATATCCTCTGCGAAATAGTAAGTGAATAGTACATATTTTTCAAATGAATGAATGAGGTTAACTGCTACTAATGAGAAAAGAATGTAAAAGAATCAAATCAACCGTATGAGAACACATTGACTTTTCTTTAGACTTAGCCAGCCATCCAAAAAATTTATTGAGTCAAGTGCCTGCTGTGCACTGGAAAGTATAAGACCTTTGCTATAGTATAGAAAAAAAAATCAACTTACATGAAAGAAATAGAGAACAATCAATTGCCTTCTATACCATAAGGTATAAGTGCAAAAGCCAGTAAGAGCTCACTACAAGAAATGATCAGCAAGGGCCACGTTTAAGAAAAGCCTAATGAGAAAAATTGAGGTGGACTTCGAAAGACAGGAAAAGGCTATGAAAATATGGCATAAATTCTAGGCCAAAGAAAGAACTTAATTAAAAAGTAAGAAGAGATAGGAATCAGTTTTCATGAACTTCACTCTGGTCCACACCACTACCATCTGTCCTCTGGATAAATAATGGCCTTCCCTGCTTCCATTCTTGATTCCTTGCTGTCTATTCTCAACACAGCAACCTGAGTGATCTTCTTCAAATGTAAGTCAGATCATTTACTTTCTACTCCAAACCCTCCAGTGGCCTCCATTTCACTCAGAGTAAAAGCCAAAACCCTATAAAGGTCTGCAAGGCCCCACACAATCTGGCCACTGGTCCTCTCTAACCTCATCTACCACTATGGCCACCCATGCTCATGCTACCCTAGTCCCGCTGCTGCTCTTAGAAGGCACCAGCCACACCAACCACAGGGCCTTTTCATCTGCTGTTTCTTCTGCAGAAGATCTTCTCTTCAATACCCACATGTCTCACTTCATTACCTTTGCACAGTTTTACCAAATGCCACCCTCTCCATAGGACCTTCCCTGACTACCCTATGTAAAATTTCAACTGCCCCAA
>NW_006442484.1:60368043-60390613 GCF_000325575.1 Pteropus alecto
ATACAGTATAACTTATTAGTGTCTCTCTAGTGTCTAGTGTCTCTCTCCACTAGAATGTATGTTTCAGGAAGAGTTGGGAATGACACATTGATGTCACCTCTAAGTTGGCAACTGTGTTTCGATGATTTTCTCAGCAGAGCCTAGAACAATGTCCATTCAATTAAAAAATCAATTACTGTTTGAGATTTTACAAGTGATTTGCCACCACAGTAAAATTTCTAACTGAAGTCATTTCACTGGTATAATGCAATGACTGTATGCAAAAGTTGTAAACATACAGGTTAAACTTCAAAGTGTGAGATTACTAACTGGTGCTTACCACTATTACAGAGGTCAACAAAAGGCACATTAGAACAGAAAAAGGGAGAAGGGATGGAATCAAACAATAAGGAATAATCATGTTAGAGAGGAGAGTCTCACCTAAGTCATAAACACGGAGTGCTAAACCAACCTGACTGTTCATGCAGACACTAGTTCTCCACTGTGTACCATGCATGAGGCACTGTTCTAGCGCCACAGTATGACAAATGAAATAGACACCATTCTCAAGAAACTTACAGTCTTAAAATTAAGAAAAAATAAATTTTAAATAACAATTAATAAATTATCCAATTCCTGAGATTCCCAGTGGTACAGAGGATCATCGGGAAAACCAAAAAGTTAAATGAACATTGAGTGCAGCATGCAAGTAAAGAAACAATTCTGTTCAGTATCATTATCCTGCTCATTGATACAAAGTGTGACCTTGATTCAAGTATTAGGATAAAAAATGTTTGAAACCTTTCCCAAAGGACTACCTATATTTTCATAGCACTATAGTTTTCATATTTTTGACAAAAAAAAGAGATTCTTTTTACTTAGGTATTCATAATCCAGCTCCACTCTGTTAAGGAGATGAAGAAAAGAGCAAAAAAAATCACAAAATAAAAGAATTTTTATATTAGTCCTCATTCAACCATTTCTCCCATGCAATGATAGAAGTTGATCCCTGCCAGTCACGTCTCTGTGTTAGTCACTTACTGAATTTCATCCTTCCAACAATAAGTTGATTGCAAAGAGACACTGTATGAACTAGTAAAATATTCAGGAATTCATAAAAGTCAATGAAAGAGATTTTGAAGTACTTGAATCACATGCAAAACCACTGATTAATAAGAGTCTGGCAAAGTTAGAAGAGTTGACAACCAAAGGAAAAGAAAATTGAGAACAATTTGAATGTCATGAGATTAAAGAGAGGATATGGGAAGGTTGAGAGAGCCCAGCATAGCTTTTGTAATATGACCTTCATGACTGTGGTAAGAAAGACAAATATCATCTTGTGCTATCATACAATTTTCTTGAAAAAATTAACTCTCCTTCACCTTTGAGAAATTTCAACACTTCATTTGTTCTTTTTTTCTTTCTAATAATTAAGCTATATTTGTGATTATAATCTAAACTTTATTGTATGTAAGATAAACTGATTCCCATAACTCCAACTTTTATTTGTCAAGATCAAATCCTTTTCCCCCTATTTACTATAAAATTTAGCATCCCAATGTAAATGGATTGACTTTAACAGGCCTGCTTTTCTGGTATCTCTTGCCTATTTTCTGCCCCCACCCTCACCCTCATGTTAGCTACACAGTTACCCTATGATGGAGCTGTTAATTCTAGATTTGATAACCAGATAAGGACACCAAGCTAGTGGATGACAGCTGAGACTGACACCTAGGTCTTTAAAGTCTGCTTTTCTTCCCATATGCCATACCTCCTTGTGGCTTTTATAACAGGGCTACTTCATGTGGTACCTAGGGTTACCCACAAAACTGGGGGGTGAGATGAAATCATCTATTTATGGGTTTAAAATCTGTCCCTAAAATGCAGGCACCAAGCAGCCTCCTACCAGGCAGAGCTCCTGCGTTTACCTGACTAGTCTTGCATCCCCCCCACCTTCTCGTTCTAATTTTTGGTCCACCTATTATAACTTTGCAGGCATAGGAAGTGATAATTTATTTATTTATGAGCCATAGATTTATTACAAGTCAACTTTATGAGCCCATAATGTTGTCGAGAAGGAGCAATTTCCTATCTCATGACAGTCTTCATGGACTCTGACAAGTGTACTGAGCAGGCAGAATAAAGAGGTTTGAAGGACTGGCCTTGCCCATGGGAGCCCTTCCAGAGTATGACTCAAGAAAATTTACATCTTTTTTGCCTTTCTCTTTCTCTTTACCTGTCCTTTTTTAACGAAAAATAAAGAGATATTTAAAAGGTTCCTTGAGCAAGCAAATGAACCTTTGTACTTAGAAATCCTGCAGTAAGCTGAGAAGTGAAATTCTGCCTCCTAAGTCAATGCTGAGGCTGGTTTCCATGGCATTTGAGTATGTATTAAAAATGAAAACTGTTAATAGCCTCTTAGCCTAAAGATACAGGGAAGAAGGAGGAAACTGGTAATGCCGAGTCTGAAAATCTTGCCTGCCTGAAGTACCAGCTTCCTTGCACCCAAATGCACTGAGGTGTATGACTAGTTCTCAGGTACCCTAAAGGTTGATGGACTTCAGAACCACATGCAAAATTCTTACACAAAGCAATTTGGTCTTCTCCAGCTCCTTCCCTTTCCCGTAGTTGTCAGATGTCTAGTGTAATAGACACACAATAACTATCGAAAATGGAACAAATGAGAATAGGTGGATAAAGCAAAGTTTGAAGTCTGGGGTAATGATTTCTAGAGAATAGACAATTCATACAAATGATAGAACTATTTTAATTAGATTATATATCAGTTAAAGTTATATGACTATAAGTAAAATTGTCAATTTCTAAAGATGCTGAAAAAATTTCATTTGTTTCAGTGAGTCAATTATTCCATTATAAAATTCATAGAAATTGAATTCCTGTTCCTAAATTCAATATACTACAAGAAACAGCATTTTAATTAATAGATTAAAATCTATTAAAAGAAAGAAGTCCATTCAGTTTATAAAGAAAGTTAAATGTTCATTTTTGCTTAAAATGCTGCACTATTAAATTTAGAAAGATACCATGGCTTTAAATAATAGTTTCAAACAAATTAAAATCACAATCAATGCAAGTCAATTATAACTGGTTGTAATTGGGGAAAAAAATCTCAAAATGCTATGTACTTATCCATTAGTTCATTAATCCAATAACTTTTTTAAAAGAAGGATCCCAGTGTGAACTAAAACCTCACTATTTGCAACAGTAGTAACATCTTCTGTCCTGATGCATGAGTAACTGGGATAAAAAAGAGATTCTGAATCATAAGTATTGCCATTTTTCTCCCCTTCCCCTCCTCGAAGAGAAAAGTGTTCCCTGCCTGCCTTCTGGAGGTATGAGGACCTTGGTAGACAGCCAGACTGAGAACCAGAGAAAGGTTTGTAGGTGGCTCCAGGCTAAATCCAGTGTGCCTGAGACAAGGCCCATCCCTGGGCTCTCCTGACATTTTTCTCTTTTTGGTAGGCTAGTGGGTCAGTTTCTGTCACAGACTTAAAGAATCCTAGATAATGTGCTGGATACCTCCCACTGCTCAAGATACAAAATCTAGATAATAAGAGAATCCAGGAGGCAAAAATTGAAAAATCCAAAGAACATGGGTTGACCTACAAAACAAGCTTAACCAGAGAGAGGCAGGGGAAGAAAAATAAGAAAAAGACTGGGGGAGGGGAGGAGAGCTATAGACAAGAGTACAAACTTCCAGTTATAAGATGAACAAGTTCTGGGGAGCTAATGGTGATCATAATTAGTAATACTGTATTCTATACTTAAAAATTGCTAAGAGAGTAGATCTTAAATGTTCTTACTACAAAAAAGAAATGGTAATTATGTGCTGTGATGGAGGTGTTAGCTAACATTACAGTGGTGATTTTATTACAACATTTTTTTACACATAAAAACAAGTGTATCAAATCATCACATTGAACACTTTATACACACAATGTTATATGTCAATTAAATCTCAAAATAGCTGAGGGTAGTGAGAAAGACCGAAAAAAAAAAAAAGTGTGGAGATTAGGTATAAAAAGCATTTTTTCTGAGAGATTAGGGTTAAGTAGGAAGATAGAAAAAGCTACCAGGAATTACAACCAAGAGAGCCTATTAAACTACCACTTTCAAGACCCCAACTCAAATCTACTGATTTTAACCCACCCATGAGGTGAGACCCAGACACCAGATTTTTAACATGTTCTCGAGTTGATGTTGATAAATGCTGAAATTTGAGAACGCTGACATAAAAAATCAGTTAATATCTCTATATCGTCTCAAGTTAGACCAAATAACTTAGATACTATCTTTCCAAGTATATCCATTTATTAAACTAATTTTAAGTCAAAAGTCAAGTAAAGTAAGACACGTGAGTCTAAATTTTTTTAAATTCTATTTTCCATAAAATTTGGAGTGACATATTTAAACTTAATAAAAATTTAAGTAACACAAGATTTTATTTATTCCCATCTTTATCCAATAAAAAATTTTGCAAGGAAAGCCAGGGTGAGCAAGACAGGAGTAAGTTTATACCCAGAACTCACACCGTTCAGCACTGCCCAGGTGCTAGAAACAGGCCATTAATTTGTCTCTGAACTTTCTAGCATCCCAACCAAAGAATTACAAAATTCACAGGCCTAGTCCACATTGCCATAAAATAAACACAAATGGTTTGCTGGGGATGAGGGCTGAGAGAATTTTCTCCTATTAGTTTTTATGATGCAGGAAGTATTAATATGCATTCTTATATCTACATCAAGTACAACAGTATTATTGCATTACCATTTTTATGACATCTCATTGGCTCAACACACAGAGTACCAATGTAGGCACATTCATACATAGTTCTATAATGGTTTACAACATGCTGTCCACTATAAAAGCTACCGGCCACGTGTGGCTATTGAACATCTAAAATGTGGCTAGTCCAAACTGAGACATGCTGTAAGTATAAAATACACACCAGATTTTAAAGAATTACTACAAAAAAAGTAAAATATCTCATTAATAAGCTTTATATTGATTACACATTGAAATGGCAATATTTTAGTTATATTGGGTTAAGAAAAATAGATTATTAAAATTAATCTCACCTGTTCTTTATAACTTTTTCAATGTGGCTACTAAAAACATTAACGTGGGTGGCTCACATTACATACCTACTGAAACAGTGCTAGTCTAGCAGCTGTACTCCAGCTTAACTCAAGGGTGAAATTGAGACTTACATTTATGTTTTAAAGCAATGGCCAGACTTCATATTTTTAAAGCAATTCTTGGTGAATATTTCTTCTAAATATTTCTCACAAGAATCTGATAATAGAAAGTTCAAGATACTGTCCACTAACAGAAATCTGGCCTTGAATATATGACAGAAGTGACAAAGGGCAAAGCCACTGGGAAGAACGTATCCTTTTATGAACATGAAGAAAGCTGAACAGTACATGTACCTACACAAAAGTCCACTCTCCTCCTGCATGGAAGTTGGTGGGAAGATCATTTATGGGCAAGATCTTCCTCAGAAAACAATTCTGGGCCTTGTCTATGTTTGGCCAAATGAGTGACTAACCCCAAAGCTCTTAGAAAAAAAACATGGGCCCAATAAGCATAGACTGGCATATTTGCAGAACAGGGCTTATCAATGGGTCGCTATTCAATGAGATAATCATATGATTTCAGCAAATCAATTCCAGGGAATATAAAAACAACTAAGAATAAGCCCCGTCCACAAAGACCAATGAGAATCCATAACCAAAGTGTGGCCTCAAGTGAAAACTAGCTTATTTTCTGGTAAATATGCTTTTAATAGTAATTAGTTCTGCTCTAAGTAATATGTTTCTAAGGAAACTCGACAAGACCTTTATTTGTATTCATTCTGCCTACAGAAACCATGTCAGCAAATCGATCCACTCACAAAAGAGAGGAGGATGTAGGCTTCACTCTTTAGGAAAACTAACTTTTATAATTGAAAGCACCTAATAACGAAGGGTTTGGGATTCCCTGCAAGGAACTACTAATTTTGACTCATTCTTCTTTTGCATCATAGAAGTTTAGGGTCGCCAACTAGGTTAATATTAAAATCTGTCAGACAATTAATTATTCCTAAAGAAGACTGAAAGAATGAATGAAGCCAACTAAATTAGTTTAAAGCACATGTACCTGAAGTCTAAGTAAAAAATAAACTGCTCAGAGTGCTTCAATACCAGCCAAGTCCAAAGCCAGGGTGGGGTGTGCAATGAAACACGAGCTCTGGGAGGTTTTTAAATAAAATAAAGATTTAAGAAGAAAAGAACATTCTCATCAGGATCTGCGTATATGATCATGAAAGAAAAATTCTGACTATTTGACAAAAGATTCCTGATTATTAATGACATTTGTTGATTTTAAATGCAGATTTAAAACATCTTCTTTAATGTTCAGTGATTGCTGATGTTTAGCTACTTTAACAGAGTTCTATTTTTATATAAGTTAAGTCATGCAAAAGTCATGTTTAAATCAGGAAGCTCAAGCCAACTAGGGTGGGCTCTGCTGTTTAGAGCACACCTGAAGCTCATTAGCCCCACCTAATTAAAGCACACCTAGATCTCTGGAGCAGTTTTGCTGTAAAGAATAAATAACTTGGGAAGGTGAAACTTCGAAAACAAAATTGTGACATGGAGCTTCATCTAAAGCTCCATATAAGAGACTGCCTCACATTTAGAAAGCATGTAACCAAGGTAAAACTTGCCAACCTAATTTTATCACACACACACAAAAACATAAAAAGTTAAAGGGACTAGGAAAAGAAATACTTTTAGGGCTTTTTTCTAATTTTAAAAATAACGCAATCCCACTATAAAAATTATAAAAAAGATAAGATAAAAAAGATAAATATCATACATAATGTCACCACCCAGAGATGCCAGCCCACTGCATTTTGGTCTATAAATACATGCATAGCTATTTAGATGTACAGATGAGATCATACCACAGAGTACAAACTGTTTTGTAACTTGCTCTTTTTCACAAAAAAATGTAACTCAGGCATACATATTAATAAACATAGTATTATACCATCAGTTTTAATAGTCATATGATACATCTTTGTATAATGTACCAAAATTTAAACTCCCTCAAAATCATTGTTTAGATTATTGCTATAAACCATGGAGTAAACACATCCTTATACATTCGTTATTGCACACTTGCCTGATTATCTCCTTAGGATAAATTCTTAGAAGTGGAAGTACTGGATTGTAAGGTGTTGAACAGTGTTACCAGAATGCCTTTTAGAAAGGAGATGCAATAAACACTCCCCATACCTGCAGTGCAAGGGAGATGGTTGTTTCCTTCCCGATATCTTCACCAACATGGAATGTTATCAACCTTGGGAGGCAGTTCAGGGGATAAGAGCACTGGTTCTAGGACCAGAATTCTATAGCTGGGTTGAAATCCCAGCTCTGCCATGGACTAGCACTATGACCTTTGGAAGTTATTCAACATTCCTGCAGATTTCTGTAAAGCAGAGACTATATCTTTATCATAAAGATTATATCTGTAGAATTGCAGGATTATTTTAAGGATTAAATGAGTTACTACAATACCTGATACACTATAAGTACTCAATAAATCTTTGCTTTTATTGTATTAGATAACGCTCATCTGAAAGGTAAAAACAAATCTCATTTTCGTTTAATTTACATTTATTTGATTCTTACTAATATTAAACAGAGGTTGTTTTATTTAATTTTTGTATTTTCATTTCCTTGGCCTATTTGTTTTAAGTAGTCAATCACATCATTTACGAATAATGGTGATTTCTCTATCTTTCTGATTTATTTTGTGGAGGAGACCACTGTATTGGCTAGAATTTCTAAAATCAAGTTAAGTAATATTCGTAGCCATTAATATCATTATCTTTTTCATGACTTTATGGTAACAAAAACATTTTCAAGTATTTAGGAATTTAAAATTATAAAATGTGATGGTATGGACAACTTTTTCTATATATTTTTCTCACATTCTTGAAATACAATTCTGCATTGTTTCTAAATCGTGTCATTCCTTTGAGAAAAAGTCTTCTCCAGTATTTTAAATTAAGAAAATCTTTATTAACTAAACTTGCATATACCTTTAATAAAGACCATAATACTATTTAACATTAGAAATATGAAGTATAGGATAAGAACACTATATTACTCAAAAGAATTTGTGAATTAGCAAAGGAAATTCAAAAGATAATAATGTAGAAATTCAAAATCCAATGACCTGAAATCAATTATTTTTGTTAAAGAAATATATCGTATAAATAACAGAAAATTTTTAAACTACCATTTGCAAATAAAAATATCAAGCCCTTAAACTTTAAACAGTTGCATTTTAATCTAGTATTTTGACTCCGTGTTTTTATCCAAAATAGCATGTAAACTTCAAAAGAAAGACTGTTTCTCACAATTCACACTCTCATACTCTCACATTCTTAAGGAGTCTGAATTATTTCCAGATATAAAAGCCTTCAGTACAAATTAAGCTCCTAATTACTAATTTACAAAATGAAGGATACTCAAATTACAGAACAGGTTAGCTTCTCTTCTTCCAAATTAAACAACAGAAATGACACTGTACTAAAACTCTACACTCTACACTCTAAATCAAATATTCTGGAGGTTCTTGTCTAAGTCTTAACAAAATACGTAAGTCTGCTTGCTAACTGCCTGAGGTCTATAAATCTAGAGGCAAAATTATAATGCAGAGTAATAACATGTTTACTGAGGACTAAAAATGTGCCAGATCTTACGCTATGAGCTTGTACAATATACATTATCTCTCATCAACAGTTTACCTTACCCCAACAAGGAAAATATTGCTACCTCGCTGGCTGCACATCGCCCTTATCCCACGGTCTTCCAAAAGCACCCTATAAACAGATTGCAAATGGTTCTTTCGAATTCGTGACTAACCAGCTGTCCTCTGAAGAAAGGTAGGAGAGATTTCAGGGCTGCAGGCACTGCAGACATAGTTTGAGCTCAGGCTGGTGAAAGATTGATTACTCAAGATCACTACAATCAGCAAATAAGAGTAATCATATCCCAGAGTGCAGGACAAGGTAAAATGACACTTAAGTATGACCACATGGCCTTCCTATTTACCCTCCTGGGACACTTTCCTTTAATGAAAGTGAGCATAGCTAAGAAACTATTTATTTTTCTACAGAATGTAAAATATGGGAAGTTTATCAGGCAAAATACACTAATTCAACAAAACTACCCCATAGGGCAGTTGTAGTTTTCAACAAAATATGCTTCAAATTTAAACAACCTAGCTTTTTTTTCCAAATAATGAATTTACTGGTTCATATGTATTTATTCCCAGTATTCATATTCCTGCAAAAAGCTCCAACCAAAGGAGAGATAACCAAATTAAGCCTAAGAAATAGATATCATCCAGAAAAGCATCAATAGTGCCTAAAGGAGAGATAAGTTACAGAATCAAGTAATGAAATTCTAAATGTTGAGCTGCTGACATATTTGGTAAGACACATCAATCTCTACTTTGATTTCTTAAAGCTTTGATCATGTCGTGTTCCAAGTTTCTACCATTGCTTTGTTTTTACACAGAATTGTAAAACTAAACGGGCTCTCAGAGTGAATCTAGTCTAATTTTTTCATTTTTGAATAACACCACCAAATGACTTTCTGAATGCCATATAATTTTTATTCCAAGTTCATACAGTTTGTAATTCATAGAACTGGAATTATGAGCCAGATTTCTCAATTACATGCCTCAGTAGGTACATGTATTGGCACCTGTCAACTACATTCTATGTGAGGTCATCTTGTAGAGTTGTTCAATATATTAGCTAGTGAAGGGTCTTCTGAAATACTTCTTTTTAAAATATTACACTTTTTAAGAATGAATGAGTTTCTCAGATATCTATCCATGGAATACATCTTACAAACTGTGTTAGATAATCCAGAAATAATAATAAATTGATTATCCCAACCGACTTAACAGTATTGTCCTATTCTGGACTTCCATTAACTGTGACCTTACTTACATGACCAAACTATACCAATCCTCGATTTTCTGAGCTATAAAAATCAAAGAGTAGGGCTATATAACCTCCAAGACATTTCCTATCTCTATAGATTTTTAAGTCTGTGATTCATTTACAAATCAAAATAATCACCTCTCCTACTTCTGTTTTCCTTTCCCTCACAACAAATCGTTAAAAAAGCACTAATACCACAAAAAGCCAAGTTGAGAATCAGTCTATACTTAGGAAATATCCCAAAATGTGCCAAACTGCTTATCAATAAAGCATATAATATTTGATCCAATGTATCAGTAGAGACAGTACCCACAGTTAACTTAAAGCCCCATAATCTAGTATAATGGGAACTGTTTCCCTTTCCTATGCTGTCTGCCGGTTCTATTGTATCACATACCTGAGTTACCCAAACCTGAGAGTGAAAGGTCCTAGAACTGGAAATATCTGGCTTTAACTGTCACACCCTATCCCATCCCCAGTGGATGAAAATCTGGGACTTGTCATTGCTAGATACTGAAGCAAATGATACTGACTGAAAAACTCCAGAGCAAAAACTATGAAACCAGATGATGAAGATGACAAGAATGTAAACACCCTGACCTAATAATCATGTATCCATATGACTAAGTACTAGGTGTTCATTCAGCATTTATTTTAAATCCAGTACCATGTTAGGCCCTGCAGAATATACAGAAAAAGGAAAGACTTGGTTCACGTTCGCTAGAAGCTTACAGTCCAGTTGGGGAGGCAACATTAAAAAAATAAACGGCACAGGATAACAAAATTTAAATGTTAAATTCTACATATAAGTGATAGAGAAATTGTTGCTAATTAGAAATGGCATGCAAAATAAATAGGTCCAAAAAAAAAAACCAGAATTAGGGAAACCAGACTTTTTCATAGACTTTGGATTCTATTCAACCTATTTTTCTTCAGTGCAAATTCTATATGAGTCAAGATGACAATGACATTTCTGGATCCATTAACTGTGCTTTCCAGATGGCCAATTCCTTTAATCAGGTCTTAGCTAAATAGAATCTTAAAACAATATAACCACTATTTCTCAGAATTTTAACCAAAACAGGTTTCTTTTTATTAATAGTCTTCTTTTAAGGCCATATAGCTATAAAACAGTTTTGAATTTTTTAGGAAATGATAAATTTGTAACTCTATAAAGTCTATAAAGCAACCCCTAACTATCACCAACAACAAAAAAAGAAGACACTGAACAAAAAATGAAATGATCTTTCATCATGCTTAACAAATCTGAGTATTACTGGACAAAAATCAGGTGAAAACAACTGTACTCTTAATCTCAACATTAGAAAAGTATACTCTAAAGAGACCCAATGGAGAGCAAATGAAAAGACTAGAAAATAAAATGTATAGGAGAGCCTTAAGGAAGTGGCCTAAGCAGATGAAACAATGGGTGAGATCTCCAGATGAGGGAAAGCAGCTCTCACCAGCTCATAGTCCCCTGTTCCAGGAAGACTTCCAAACAAGAGAGAGATGCCCCCTAACTTGTACCAGCAGTGAATAAATTGCAAATTCTTCAGTTCCCCACTGGTACTAATGTCAAGGCTTCTGAGTCCTGGTGGAAGTTTTACTTAGAAGTTCTGTAATCAGTAAATAGTAATTAGTCATGGGGATATGTAATAACCCAATTCTATCTTCGCTGATGATCACTAATGATAGCACCAATAGCCCTGTGGGTGTAGAAAGGGTGTCTCACCTTTTTCATGAGATTAGAACAAAAGAAAAGCGGCAGTAATTATTTAACAGGCATTTGTTCTATCAATAGTCATTGTTAACACGGGTTACTGAGTTTGAGATGAGTTCTCTAAAAGAAAAGAGTAATGCTTTAGTGCCTGAATATTTAGGAATAGATTGAAAGAGATCCAAAATAGATTCATCATGCAAACCAGGCTATACACCACCACCACCACCACTACCCAACTCTGCCAAAAAAAAAAAAAAAATTTTTTTTAATTTTTAAATTGTAACTGCAAAGCCGGAATGTCAACAGAAATGGAAGTTCAAAACTATGGAGCTGGGCTTCATTAGAATATTTATGTATACTGGCATCAGTTTTATTATGACTATAACAGCAGTAATTGCAGAGAGATAGCTGATATCATTGTTTAAAACGTCCTTATATAATATCCTATTTCATATTATAAAGTGAAACCATTTCCAGGTCTCTGAACTACCTGATCTCTTTGTTCTTTGAACTCTATTAGACAAAATGGTTCTTTGCCACAGTCGTCCTCACACTGACACTTGCTACACTTTACACAGCTATAACTAGGAGGTAGCATCTGCACAGGGAGTCTCCTTCCCTGAAAACCCAAAGTGACAACTGAACCAATCAGCGACATTCATTATCTGCGCTTCATTTTGATCCAAGAAATAAAATCAAACTGTGCTGGAAGCCTCATAGGAAGAAACTAAAAATAAGTACTATTTTAAACTATTTTAAGCTACTTCCTCATCCTCCCTCCTCCACCTATGAGGAGTTAAGTCCTTTTATTTTGCTTTGAAATCCATCTCTAAGCTTTTTCTGTTGTTGGGAAAGCTCATTTACCAATACTTCTGAAGAGGGATACATTAAAATTGCCACCCACTTTTGGGACCCTTATCATCTCTATTGCTTTCCCATTTCATTCTGGATTTTTCAAAATGAACGTTAAGAAAATGGCACCTAAAAAAGCAAATGCTGCCACTTTGTCACCAACTATTATTGCCTCATATTAACTCTCATTTTAGAGCCTTTAAACTTACCCCAGAATTCCCATCTGAAAAATTGCATACACTGCATAGGAGGGAAAAAATATAGTGTGGATCCAGGGCCAAATAGTACTGCTGGGAGTTAGAATTACAATCTAAGCATCATCAGTGTTTTTGTTGTGTTTTATTTTGTTTTACTAACCATGAAGGCTCCACCAAAACTAAAGCAGACCCTATTTCCTTTCAATATATCAAATGACAGGTTTTTGATGACTAAGCTCAGATATTCAGTCCTCTTTCCATTATAAAACTATCAAGAAATAGAAAAAGTCAAAGGAAAACCTTAAGTATAATTCCCAGGATTTTACAAACAAGAGGCAAAAACTCAGCCTATAATTACCTCATTGGCTATATCAAATCTATAAGAATTCAGGGAGGGCAAAAGGTTAGTTCCTTGACAATTTTGTATGCACATATTAGGGAAGAGGATGACAAACCTTTCAATAAGATAAGATTGTATGTTTGTAAAACAATTGCTTAAAAAAGGGGACTGTATTTGCCCATAATCCTAATATCCTCCTGGAAAGGTGATTCTATATACACCTCAATGGAGGACAAAGGACCCAAAGCACAACTTTAAGAGAATGTATTTTGCTTCTTACTAACAAATTAAAGTACTTGGCAGTAATTTTTAAGCATATGGATTGAAATATTTTGGGAAATGCTAAGGGGCTGATTTTTTATTGCTTTTTAGAATTTCAAGTTATAAAATAAGATTTTGGCTAATCTAGTCTTTTTCCAAATTCAGCAGAGTGTATTAAAGGCAACAGGCTTTAACTTTCTTATCTAGATTATCTAGGAAGCAATAGTTAGCTCGAATTAGGAATTTAAATACAAATAATCAAAATAATGCTGGATTCAGCATCTTTAGTCTTCCAAAATAAGAATAGATTAAAAAATAACCAGGTGCCCAGGACGATATGAACTCAAACTACACCATGATTTTTAGGGTGCTCTTAAATTCACCATTTCTTCTACTGCTTTTAAACCTAACTTTAGGAAATCTGCCTTATCTTTTACTTTATTCATAATAAAGATTAGTATACTTTCTGTACAAATACCTGTACTTATATTAAGCTCAAAATATCTCATGTTTCCTAACTGTGCCAGACAAACCCTTGGCCATTCTGGTTAACCATTGATCCAAGAGGATATTAAATAAAAATGAAGATTTCCAGTTTCTTGTTTTACATTACTTTAGCCTTGTGCAATTCCACTAGAGATACAAAGGAATTATTCCTCTTTCTTTGGCTCTTTCCTTAGATCAATCATCTGGTCAATATTTATTGAACATCTGCTATGCACATAGTCCTTCAAAGAATTGTCCAAATAAACAGCTATAAATCTTTCCTCAAATCCAATCCCATAACCTCTTAATTAGCTCTCTAATATAGAAGTCTGTAAAAATATTTTTTACAAACTAGAAAATTAGTCTAAAGGCTAAGAGTTCTCTTTGCCATACCCACATACTAAAAGGACCAATGACACTTCCCACACCCCATCCAGGAGCTTGACAGTGAGGGAAACCATTTCATTCAAATCTGTTAATATTTGGTCCCTGAAATTTGGATAATTATTTTGGAAGTAGGGGGATCCCTTTTTAAGTGGTGTGCTAGAGCTCAGGAACAACTGTGTGCATCTCTTCCCAAGCTTCAAAGACCTCAGGCTGGCAGCTTGAGAGAGCCAGAAAGTATTTACATACACTTCTGTGACTTTCCTTCAAATTTCCCCTCCTCCAAAAAGTTATCTAAATCCATTCTGTTCCTGGGTTCAGATGACAGGAGTTTAGCTAGCAAGACTGTCTATTACATTAAGAAACCAGAACTTGTAAGAACCCAAAATTATAAGATTTCCAGCCCTCAGGGAACTTCCAAAGCATTCACAGGGATAAGACAAAGGAAATGCAGTGAAGGGCAGGTGCACAAACTACTACTGAAGTTTGCAGGAGGGATGAACAGCATTTGAAATCATTTGAAACTGTCGGGGAAAGCTCAGAGAGGAAAGAGAAGAGGGATTTGAAGCAGATCTTAATTGATGGTTAAGATTTGGGTCATGGAAATAGTGGATATTGTCATCCTGGTAGGATTAGTGAAGGGGTAGAGGAAGAGAGGTAGAGAGTAAGATGAGCCAGAAATGGACTTTGGGCCAGCATGGGGATGCCTGGAAAGCTAGAGAGGAAGAGGATGCTACTTGAGTTGCATGAAGAAAGTGATAAAGAAGTATTTTAGGAATATCCGTTCCAATATTGCTCAACCCCTTGTTTTCCTGATCTTTAACTTCCTTCTAATCTCTGATAACCTCAAGCCCCTTAGTTTTCAGGTTTTTAGACTAGAACTCACACTAGTACCAGCATCCTAGTATGTCATCTAATAACCCTGAACCTCCTGCTGGGATATAACAAGTAACAACTAACACCAGCTTTGTCTCATAAAGCTCATGTTAAGGGTTACCAAATAAATGGTTTAGAATAAACTTCAGCCTAGCCTTCATCTTCAGCAAGTTGTAAATTATTGGAATTTAAATAAAGGTGATCTCCATGTTCAACATTTAGAAAAAAATATGCATATGCATTCTTTAAAACACTGGTCCCCAGCTCCTGGCCAAGGACTGGTACCAGTCTGTGGCCTGTTAGGAACAGGACAGCACAGCCAGAGGTGAGCCGTTGGCTAGTGAGCAAAACTTCATCTGTATTTGCAGCTGCTCCGCAGCACATCACCCCCTCAGCTCCACCTCAGATTATCAGGCATTAGATACGCATAGAAGTACCGATATCTCGTGCCAAAAAGGTTGGAGATCACTGCAGTTTAAAACATTCACTTGGAACCCAAAATGTCTCCTCCCATAGAAATCACTTCTTCCTTATCTTTGTACCTTATAAATACTTCCACCACTACTACTATTCTTAGTACTAACCTCTTAGTACTAATCTCTATAGATTCTAAAATCAAACTACTTGAGATGAGATTTGGGGGAACAGGAAAAGGGAAGGAGAGGAAGAGTGGCCATTATTTATTGAGAAGTTTCTCTTGGCTTTTTTGCAAGTCCCATTAAACCCTCACAGTAATCCTATAAGATAGGAAGAAATTGATGCTCAGTTCAATACTTTTCTTATTGCACTTCCCACACTTTGTTATAATTTTCATTTCAATGTTGACTCTTCAAGGTTCTATGGGCCCTAAGTGAAGGAAATGGCTATGTGTGTGTATAACCCCAGCTGCCTATATGCCAGTAATAATTTAAAAGAAAAAACAACAACAACAATAGAAACAACATCAGAAATGAAAATTAACTTTCTAGGTTAAATTTAAAAGGTTAAATTAATAATACTGGATCTTGACAATACAGATTATTGTAACATAGAAGCAAGAAAAGGGAAAATGTTCTCCTCATTTCTGAGCAAAATCCTTCATTGTCCTTTATCCCACCTCCTATTTCCTCTTCTAAGTAAATAAATTTCATGCTTCTCTAGCCGTTCCCTTGAAAGACCCTCCAAACCAAGCCTTACCTACTCCTCTAAGTGATCTATGTTACAAAATTACCATCTTCTCTTGCTGAAAAATTCCATTTCTTTATAAAATAGCAGAGAGTAACAAAATCTAATAATCATCAACATACAAATTACTAGTAACCCCTTCAGTATCCTAGTTATTTCTTTAAAGAACAGTGTTTAGGTAAATTAACTAAGATAGGTCTCTCATTGGTAGAGCCTCAAATATTAGCATATGTACCACACTGTCAACCCTTACTCACCCCCAGGCTTTAGTGACTTTGAAAGAAGACTGGGGAGGAGGGATCCCTTCTGAAACAGATCAACCTTAACTGGGATTGTTTCTGAAAGCAAAACTTCTCAAACATCTCTTGTTAAAATGCAGCCCCTGATTCAATAGGACTGCAGTGGAGCCTGAGAATCTGCATTTTAATAAACTACCAAGTCATGGCCAAGCTGCCTGTCTTGCAGACCACTACCCAAAGCTATTTCGCTTTTTATTGCATGTTGTTAATACCTTCATTTCTACAGCTACAGCTTTTCTAAATATATGAAGGTGTAAGGGGTTTTATTTTCCTCAAAATAACTCTAAGATGGGCAAGATCTGTAACAATGGAAATTGAACTGGAAGAGGAAGGAACAAAAGGCAGGATTATCAATATACACATGTCTAAACTAAGCCTGTGGGTGTTCAAAGCAGAATTATAGAAAGCCTGGGTTGTTGCTTTTTTCTTACATTTATCTGCCTCATCTTCCTAGACAGTCTTTACGTTGCAAGATGTCTTTTAACAAGCTAATGACAGCTTATTTACACTGTAATGTTACCTCATAGGAGAAGCAAGATTTTTTTAAAGGGCAGTGGTTTGATATGATACCATGTCAGGGCCAGATGTGAGAAGAAAAACAAAAACCATTTTATTTTCTATCGAGAGTCTTTGAATCACTATGTGAGAGAGAGAGAGAGAGAGAGAGAGTGTAAATATGTGAGACCAGTTGAGAAAAGAAAAAAATAGAAAACTGGGCAAAATATATGAGTGAGCAATTTACAGAAAATGAAACCTAAATATCAAATAAACATATTATGAAAAGATAAATTAAAACCACCATGAGATATTATTTCATATCCATTAAGCTAGCAAAAATTAAACAGTCTGACATTACCATATGTTAATAAGGAGGAGGAGTAAGAGGGATTCATATATACACTGGTGGAGAGTGTTTTATAAACGTGAAGAAGTCCACACCCTACAATTCAGCAATTCTAGTCCCAGGTACATCCTAGGAAAATCTTTACAGATTTTCACCTTAAAAATCCCTACCAGGATTATTTGTAATAGAGAACAAAATTTTTAAAGAAAAAAAGATACAAATTAAATGTCACTTATGGAAAAATGTACAAACTGTGGCATTTTTAAACTTCAAAATATTATACAGCTTTGGAAATGAACTAGAGTTGCCCACAGACAACATATGTACCCTAACATGCGTCTCTAATTGCATGAGAATGGGAAACAACAAATTCAGAACAGTGGATTCCTCTTCAGGAAAAAGGTAATGTTTTATTTTTTAAGGTGGTAGATAAAAATATAGGAATTTGACATGTTATATGTTATACTTTTTGTATGTCTTAAAGACTTCATAGTAAAATTTTAAGGCCTTGCTTTGATGAACTGGTAACCGCATTCCCTTAATAATTGATTGCAATTAATTATGATCAGAAGTTATATTCAAGTTACATTCATTCTGAAGTTTATGAAAAACCACACTCTTCAAAAACATCAAACTGGGATTAGAACTATAGCTCAAAAAGAATTACTTCGGTGTGCTGAATAATCTTTTGCTTTCTAAATCCGTGATCTCTAAAAAGAATGAGGTGCACTGGGCTCGAAAAGAAAATATTACAACTTTTCTTCATAAAATCCTTTCAATTCCTAGATTTTGTCTGTTATATAGTATATGTAACAGACACAAGTATAAATTATTTACATTAATTTATATAATGTATAATTTTTCACATTAATTCATAATATGTCCTAGCACAGTGGTAAGTATGCATCACCTACAAACACACACACTGACCAGGTTGCAAGGTCAAAAAAGTTTAAAAACCAGTGTTCAAGATGACCATTAAATTGACTTTCGAAACCACCCATCCAAGTAACCCATATCCAAACCCTGGAGGTTAAAAATAAAAATTTTAGAAGAGAACTAGATTTTTAAGAGAGAACTTACTAGTGAAAGATATCTTGAACCAGATGATTAAAACTGCAGTCTGAGAACAGACGAGGTCTGCCAACTTTCTACAGATCAAATTTTACATCAGGCTTTAAGATAAAGATTGCTATAAATGCCAACCAGTGCAGCACCAGATCTGGATTTATTAGTGTTGCATGTTTTGTTTAAAAAGGAAGGGAAAAGAAAAAAAAGAAAAGGAATTATTTGGAAAACCCACGTGGGAGCAGGACACAGTCTAGGAAACAGTGTCACTCTTTAACACAAGAGCTAAATTAACATTCTCCAACTGCTTCCAGCTATTGATATTCATTTTGGAACAGGCAGGACATATTTAGAAAGTGGCACATCACCAGAATATGTGGGTGACAGTGTGAGATTTGTGCCTATTACAGTACAGCTAGAATCTTTCCAGAACCAACTTCAGGCTAGAAAAGAAAATTTGCAGCACAAACCCTTTAGAGTGTGATCTTCTAATGAAATAAACAATATAAATCAAGTAGTATCATCTTACTATAAATAATTGTTCAAAGAAGCTGCATTTTAAAATAATCTCTTTGGCATTTAAGCTAATGATCTAGGTTATTGCCAAATGAATTCATAATAAAAATGTTGTTTTACTAAATGTATAATTAAAAAGTTAAACATACCTTTTAGTGAAAATGAGATGACTATTCACATGTATCGTTCTATCAGTTAAATGATAAGCAGACAATGTAAGGAAATGCACATCAGCTAGCTACCATAAAGGCTTGCATTTTGGTGGACATAGAAATAGAGGTGAGTGAATGTCACAAATGATCAATAAGCCATAAATTGAGGGAAATTAATGGGATAGGGTGCATTTTCTCTAATAAAAATGTTCTCATACCAGGCAAAAGAAATCCTTCTCAAAAAATCACTCGCAAACATTCATTTGGATACTAAGCTCAGAAAATCTCACTAAAAGTCATAGGCTTTTAGTAGTACCAATTTATGCATATATCTACTTTGTGACTTGTAAGGGAACTACACATCTCTACAAAAGGTGCAAAGCTTAGATAGAAAGCTACTTGTCACTTCATAACTGATGATGGAAAGATTTACTGAACAATTTGTACCCTGACTCCATTACTGACTATTTGTTTAGGATTGATTCCTATAAGGTATATTAAAGGATGGAATAAGTCATTCCAGGATAAATAAATTTTTGATTAAAGCATTTGCTGAACTTTCTAATTGCATGAAACTAAGCAAATTAATCTCTCTAACATGCAAGGTCTCAAAGCAGAGGACAATTTATTGGAATATGTTCAATATAAAAAACATGATCTGTATCATGCTTCTACTCCCTAGACTCAACCCTTCAAACCTAGGGAGAGGGTCTTGGCATAGATGGGTCTCCACAACTTACAAATTTCTCTGATATACCACAGTGGCTTTGTCCATGGTCCCACAGTTCTGCCTCCCAAAAAGGATCAAGAACAAAAGTCTTTCTCAATAGTTTTTCTAGACAGGTTCAAAAGTCCCCCACAATACAATCCCCACCCACCTAGTTTTGTAACCTTGATGCAGTTGACGAATTCTTGCTTCAGACCAGGGACAGAAATGAAGAGCTGTCCAGGCTGGACAGTTCCTAAATTTATTCACCTTTTGTGTTAGAACTCTTTCAGTAGCAAATAATGGGAGGTGAGGGAAAAGGAAGAGATGCGAAGGGAGGGAAGAAAAGAGGGGAGATGAGGGGGAAGGGAGTAAACAAGACTCACAAAATTTAAAAATCCCAGTCAAGAGAGCAAAGTAGGTAAAAGCTGTGCTTGCCTCCTCTCACGACCACATCAAAATTACAGCTAAATCGTTGAGAATCACCTGCAGTCTAGCTGAAAAGAAGTCCTATAACTAAGAACATACAGAAGAAGCTATGTAGAGATGGTAAGAGGGTGCAGAGACCCAGAACGGATTGAGAATCACCTGCAGTCTAGCTGAACAGAAGTCCTATAACTAAGAACATGCAGAAGAAGCTACGTAGAGATGGTAAGAGGGTGCAGAGACCCAGAACGGGGCTGGTCCCATACCCTGGTGTGCCAGTTAAAAATCAGGAGAGATGTCTCGGCTGGGTCCCAGCCTCAAAGACTCCCCAACCCAGGGTTCCAGTGCTGGGAAGAGAAGTCCCCATAACATCTGGCTATGAAAACCAGATAAGATTGTGGCTGAGTGAGACAGATGACTGCTGGAGTCCCAGGCATTCCCCTTAAAGGGCCCACGAAATGACTCTTTCACTAAATAGACTCGCTCTTTCTGAGCTCCAGAGATGGGGCGGCAGCACAAAAGGCACCAGGGACATATGGGGAGGAACTGAATTATCTGGCTTCAGGGCAAGGACTGTAGGCACAGCTTCTTCTAGGCTCAGGTGACCCGGGAAACTGTGCCACTGGGCCCCACAGGACACCTACTACATAAGGGCACTCTACCTAATACATAGAAACAAACACAGGGAGGCAGCCAAAATGGGCAGACAAGGAGACATGTACCAAATGAAAGAAGAGAACAAGATCCAGAAAAAGAACTAAACAAAATAGAGACAAACAATCCACCAGATGCAGAGTTCAAAACACTGGTTATAATAATACTAAATGAACTCAGAGGAAGAGTAGATAAACTCAATGTGAATTTTAACAAAGAGATATAAAACGTAAAAATGAACCAGTCAGAAATGAAGAATATAATAATTAAAGTAAAGAATACATTAGAGGGAATCAAAATTACCCTACCCAGCAAACTATAATTTAGAATCAAAGGACAGATAAAGAGCTTCCCAGGCAAGAAAAATCTAAAGGAGTTCATCAACATCAAATCAGTATTTTAAGAAATGTTAGAGGGATATTTTTAAGAAGAAGAAAAAAATGTATTAAAAATATAAATAATAAAATGACGCTAACTATGTATTTATCAATAATTACTTTAAATGTAAATGGATTAAATGCTCCAATTAAAAGAGTAGCTGAATAGATAAGAAAACAAGACCCTTACATACGCTGTCTACAAGAGACTCACTTCAGACCAAAAGACCCAAAACACTACTTTGAGGGGATATGTGAATCCATATGTTCACTGCAGCATTGTTTACAATAGCCAAGACATGGAGGCAACCTGGGGGGCCATCAATAGATAAATGCATAAAGAAGAGGTGGTACATATATGCAAGGGAATATTACTCAACCACAAAAAGGAATGAAATCTTGCCATCTGTAATAACATGGATGGACCTAGAGGGTATTGTGGTGAATAGAATAAGTCAGACAGAAAAAGACAAATGTCACAAGATTTCACTTCTATGTGGAATACACAGAACAGAATAAGCAAACAAAACAGAAACAAGTTCATAGATACAAAAAACATTTTGATGGTTGCCTGATGGGGGTGTTGGGGAAATGAGAGAAGAGGAGAGGGGATCAAGATACCAATTGGAAGTTACAAAATAGTCATGGGGATACAGAGTATAGCATGGAGAATATGGTCAGTAGTATTGTAATAGCTGTGTATGGATACTGGATACTGGATGGGCACTAGATTTAACAGGGTAATTACTTTGTAAGTTATATAAATGTCTAATCACTATGTTATACACCTAAAACTAATATATTATATGTCAACTGTAATCGAAAAATTAAAAAAATACATTTAGAAAACTTAAAAATTTAAGGCGTATCTCTTATGTCACATATCTTCAGACATAGCTGGATCCAGGAAATATCATCAGAATTTGATCTCTTTTTCTCCACCTCTCACCTCTGCTTTTCTCTGTATGATCCTCGTATTCTAGCAAGGTTTTACCTTAATCGTGGCCAGATGTCTGCCAGCAGCTTCAGCCTTACATCTTTCAAGCTTTAAGTCCAGTCAAAAGAGAGCATCTCTTTGTAAAGAGTTCCAATAAAACTTCCAGAATGAAAATTTACCAGTGCTGTTTGGCCTTGTGTGGTTTATCTGCCCATCCTGGAACCAATCACTGTGGTCTGCGAGATGCAAAGACTTCTGGGACTGGCCTAGGCCAGGTCATATGCCCACACCTGGCGTTA
>NW_006442484.1:60390632-60401449 GCF_000325575.1 Pteropus alecto
AGGCAAACCCAGGTGCTACTACAGGAGGAGGGCATTTCAGCAAACCCACGGCTGATCTCAGGACCCTCCTTCTGCTCTTGTATTCAAACCCCCTCCGACATTTTCCCAACCTAGGACCCTTTGTTCCTCACCATGTCTATCTAGCACAGGACCTCCCAACACAGTTTCCTGACACAAGAAAAACCCATGTGGTGTAGTGACCCTAGAGTCAAAAAGCCTGAGTTCCGATTCTGGCTCTAATACGTCAGCAAGTTGCATAATTTTTCTGTGCCTCAGTTTCCTCATCAAAAAGAAAGGTAAATAATAATAGCACAATCATTAGGTTATTGGGACAAATAAATAAGATGATATGTGTAAATTGCTTAAAACAGCGTATGGCACAAAGTTATCTCAAAAAATGTTAGTTAGGTATTAGTATTCAATGATTGGTGAATGTTGCACTGTCACTGTCTCATTTCCACTTATATCTGAGATGTATTATAAATGCAGTTTACAAAAAGATATCACTTAAAGACACACATAACATAAACGGCATAAATCTGGAGAATGTTTTCTAAGATTATATTTCCTAATTTACAGTTTCACTATCAATGTATGAATAGGCTTATTTCACTACATCCTTAACAAACTGGGTATTATTTTTTAATATTCTCACAGAACCATTAAGAAAAAATTCGGTTAGCAACTATCAAGTAGATCTTTTTTAATCCACAAGACACTATCTCCTAAAAATCTAAAAATACGATAACTTACAATTTATTCCAAAGCTCTCACTGGTTTCATGTTGTGTCTATTATCTAATTTAGACATGATAAATTCATAAAAGAAGGAAGTAGGGCTTAAAATTTGGAGTACATAGGAAAGTGAAATTCTGAATTGTAAAAGATTGAGTTTTCTCCACCACGGGAAAATGCAAAATATCTAGATAGAAATAATATCATGTCCAAGCATTAAAAGCAAAAGTAAGTGAATATAAGGAAAGGAGAAATTAGCTCATATTTAATGTGTAGAAGAAAGTTGTAATGGATATTTTTCCAGCAGTTGCCTAATAAGAATTTTGGTCTATTCAATTTATCAAATTGCTGCCATTTTACGAATAAATCAAACTCAATCTAAATTTCCTTATTAAAGTTAAAATTAATAGATCACGTATAGGAAATCTTGCATGCTATTTAAAATAAAGAAAACACTTCTTCTGCTTTCTCACCATTCAAGTGTTTCAGGAAGAAAATTCTAAATGAGATGCAGAATGCATTTATCCTCCAAATCCTTTCAAATGTCCCAGGGGATTTTATTTTCAATAGTGCCATAATTTAACACAAAGTCTATGCTATTAATTAATTTTCCTTTAATTCTTTTCAAATGCTTGTTGTCGAAAAGTCTGAATGAATGCTTCATATTTCTTTAAAATGAAATCTGAGTAAAACTGACAGGAAGATAAGAAGCTCCCACTGCACAGCGGGCAGAGTGGAAGGGAGGGAGCACTAAAGACCACCTACATCTTGCAGGAGCTGAGCACTTCACAGTGGATACAAATCCCACTCATGATACAGGAGACCAACACTGGTTTGCGACTAACAGAAAGAGCAGAAAGTCAAAAAGGAGAAATCAGAGTGTCCGTGGTGACAGGAGTGGCTCCAAGCAAAGGGGAGACTTAACCTAGACTGTGAAGAGTAGTAGATTTTAGACAGGAAAAATGGAGAGGAAAATACATCCCAATACAATCCCCATGCAACGCACAATGGTTCTTGTAAAAACTGACGCATTTCCACGGACATGTCTCCTGGCTGCTGGTATGCAATGTGATTATTTTCCCTGCTGTTCAGTAATGTAAAAAGCAGATTTTACATTGCCTGGTAGCTTTGCAATTACCGTGGCTTGTGTAGTTCTTGAAAGCAACATTCTGTTGCTTACACCCACTAACCGGAATTAGTTAAAAAGGTACATCGAAGGGGAGTAATTATTGTTGTTGTTATTATTATCACTAGTTATTTTAATTTTACCCTCAACAGTCGCTTTTTACCTAATCTCCATAAATACTTTCACAAGGAATAGTATCAGAAAAAATATGACAAAAGTACCGGAGGAAATTCCAACTAATATCAGAAGCAACCCAGCCCCACAGTGGAGAACGAGCCTCCTAAGAAACTGGAAAGCAGTCTTCATTGCCACTTTCTCAATTCTTGGGAAATCCTATACCGATTTGTTTAGAAACTCATTCACAGCATCCATAAGAATGGGCAGCAGCCAAGGCTAGGGCAAAGACAACCCCTAAACTATCATATATAGAAGAGAGGCCATCTTATAACAAATGTGATCATTTCTGGATTTCGTGCCAAGAAGAAGATGGGGTCAGGCAGCACCCAACAGGGCACCCACTGGAACCCCACTTAGGGAGGAGTAACACAGTCAATTTCAGGGCCAAAGAGAAGGATACATAACTTAGCCTGAAATACTTAAGAATTAGCCACAACACAGTAGAGCGTAAACATTCCACTCGGATATCACTATTCAAACATAAAGCCATCCCCTCCTTCTCCTGTGTCATGGATAAAGAAGCAACAGTGCAGAACACTGACCACCACCGTGAGCACACACAAGTTGATAGCAGAATAAGGAAGTGAACCCAGGGCCTTTCACATCACTTCAAGCTCCACCTCAGCCATACATCTTCCCCATCTCTCTCAAAAGGAAACTGGGAGTAAAATGACAAAAATACCTTCATCCCTTGGCATAATAATCATCACTCCTTTACAGACACAAAAACAAAGAATGAGATTTTACGTCTGCCAACAAGATTGCAGACGCTTTGACTACCATTGTCAGGACTTCTGAAGAGTGAATACAAGTGGCATCTCTCCTTGTGTAGAGGTGTCTCAAGTATTGCAAGCCAATGTCTACTAAATCTCAGCAGCACCATCAAAATCAAAATTGCCACAACACAATTCCCAGACCGCCTCTGATTGAGAATCACTGGGTCACTGAGCTGTAGCTCCTCACTGTTCCATTGCCTGAGTCTCCATTCAATGCTTAACCAAGCACATTACGCTGTGTTAACACAGCACTCAATATTTCTGAGGACGAACTCAGAATCTCTCGCTCCTCTTCCTCCAACAGCTCCCTCTCCAGACTTCATTATTTCTATAAAAAAAAACCTGCCTCAAGAGCTTTGAGTTATCTTTAGGTCTTCCTCCAATTCCCATATTTTCTTTTCCATCTTGCCCTGCCTTTCCACTCCTGCTATTATTCCCTTGCCTGAAGAACTAAGTCCTTTACAGGTCTCCTTTCTTCAGTGCGACCTGAATCTCCTTCTTGTCTGTCTTAATCACAACTCTATTTAAGTTACTGCGCTTAAAAATATTTCAAAGATTTTCTACTGCCTACTAAATTAAATACCTTGACCTGGCATTTGGGACCTTTCACAACATGACCCCACAGGTTTTTCCTAATACACCAGTCATTACTCCCTCAAAAATACCTATTCTCCAACCTGTGTATTCTTCTCCAACCCAGTTCCCATCTCAGCCATATGCTTTCCCCATTTCTCCTAATAAAAGAGATGGCGCTTCATGAAATGTCTTCCTTTCCACATTTCCAGCCAAATTACATCAGTTTGGGAGGTCCCACACCCCAAGCTTTTCCAACTTCCCCAATGTAAGATTTCTTTCTCCTTTCATCTTTACACACACACACACACACACACACACACACACACACACACACAGTACTCTGTACTTTATTACCCTAATTATACTTTTTTTTGTACTCATTTATCCACTATAGTGAAAAAATGCTGTACTGGGGTTATTCCACATGTGATAAAAGCCTGATTTCTGTTTGGGGACCCACTGTCCACCCATTCTCAGTCCATAAGAATAGATGAGGCCTCTTCTAAGGCCCCAAGGATGGAGCAGAGGATTCCAGCCTCAGGAAGTCGCGCATTCCATACCCTGGCCACAGTGATGGCTTCTGGTTTTGTACATAATGCAAGTGGAGATAACAGTATTTGGTCAAAATTCAGCCCCCAGCCTTTCTTCAGGGACTGCAGAAAGCACTGAATAGGGAGGATGGAAAGCTGGATGAGCTGCAGGACACAGAGCTGAAAGGTGAGAGACCCGACGCCTACACCACTCCATACAAAACCTAGTCCTATTCCTAGAGTTTTCAGCTACATAAGTCAAAAAATTTCTTTTCTTGCTTAAGCAACTTTGAGGTCCCTCACAACCATAAAGTCCTACCTAAAACATCCTTTCTATTACTTGTTGGCTATTAAGCAATATGTCAGATCCTTACTCTTGTTTCCCCTCCAAGCTTAGTTCCACTGGGTCACTATACATTATACACATGTACAAAGACATGTATTTACTGCGCTTAAGTAATTGGCCTCAAGAAGTATTTCTGACATGAATTTGAGAATAAATATTTTAACTGGGAAGAAATAAAGGATTTAATTTTAGCCCTTTGCAGTCTCTCTAGTCATCACCTTATCACTTGCAGTCAGTAGACACTGAAAAGCTTCCATTAGCAAGTTTCAGGAAGATTTTGCATTCATAACAAAACTCCTCTCTGAAAATCCATTCCTGATTTTAGGATTACTTACGTACTAGTGGCGTATGGTAAAGCAGGTGTTTGGCAGCAAATGCTTTTCTAAAAGTCTTTTGAAGACCACAAACTTGTTTCTCGTGTACAAAATTAGGTAGAATATCACAATTTTAGCTTGGCTTCCCTGACCTTTTCAATTACATATTAATTTCATCCTCTTTAGAAGCCACAGGCTTATTAGGGACTGCCAAAAGAGATGTAGTTATGCTTGTTCTGTTCAAGGCCTGAGGAAGCCTCCCGGTTGTTATTTGTGCCCAGAGAGAGCATAAATGCTTTGGAAAAAGCACATATGTGCCCTGCCACCTTGTGATGTTGTGAACTCAATCACAGAAGAAATCAAGGGCAGACCATCTTGTAAGAGACCTCACAGGGTGTTGCTCCTTTCTGAGACTAATTGACCCTCAGGTTCAAGTTCTAGCCCTCAGGCCTGCAAGCTCAAAAACCTATTTGTAGCATCTTCAAAGGGGAATTTTCGTAAAACAAGCTTACAACCTATATAGAAAATCAAAATGCCAATTAGTTTAGATTATAATAAAGCATAACTATCTTTTATTAGATATTATGTATTGGAAAACTATTAGGCATTAAGTATCAGAAAACTTAAAGTTCACCGGATCACTACATTCTCTCCCATAGCTAAGTTCATGGGAGACAAATCACAATCATAAGATTGTTTTGGTGAACACTGATATGAAAAAAAAAAAAAAGGGCAGGGATTTAAATGTCCTTACAAAATGTACATCAGACAAGACAGCTTAGGAGATGTTGTTCCTATAAGAATACAAATAAACTAACCATACTCCCTCCCCACGGAGAGAGCTAGCTGCAAAATGACCAGCTCTTTCTTTTTCCATATGCCTTCTAACCACATTCTATTCAGGGCTAACTACATATCTTGCCTAATCCATAATAAAAACATGGGACTCCTCATCAAAAAGTGGGATAAAAGTGCCATTAAGGCACTAAAGTATAAAATTTTTCCTTTCATCCATTGTCTCTGTCAAGTTATCATGCTGTTTTTATTTCGTTATTCGATATCACACTCCCTAGAGTACAGACCTTCATAGGCACCCGAGGGCCCTGTCTTATAACCTGGCATAAGTGTGCAGCCCACCAAACTAGTGGCTTCCTCTCCCACCAGCTGATGGACTGACAGATTCTGGGACAGGACAGTAAAATCTAGTCAGGCATCTCCCCTTGCAATGGGGCATGTTGCCCAACCCACTGTGGACACAGGCCACCCCACAGGTCTGCATCCTCTGCATTGGGACATACTCAGTACCTGGTTCAGGAATGAAAAAGGGGCACTGAGTCACCTGCTGAAAGCATCATGGTGCTGCCAGCCCAAGGCAGTAATGACCACCATCACCATTCCTTGCACTGAGACACCATGGGGCGTACACAATGGACCATGATACTCCCTGCATCCAGACTTCCATCAGGGACAGATGTTGACAGTGGTTGCTTAATGGTGGGCAGAACCACGGTACCAGTGGGTAGGGAAGCAACATCTGTTCTGGAGAAGCAGAGCTCCATGCTCCTGGACATGCTCCATTGCCCCACCAGATTTTACTTACAAAAACACAAATTCAAAGATAAAATTATCACGTGTTTCAAAATAGCGACCACAGAGCATGGCACCACAAGCACAGAGCCCTTCTGAGTGGGGTGCCCTGTGTGACTGCATTAGTTGCACACCCGTAAGTCAGTACTGCTTCTCTTCTTTTTATTTTCTTCTAAATGTCACTGGGTATGCCACAGCTTCAACAAGCAAATATAGTCCAATTTTACCTACAACTACAACTTGATGGCTTATCTCAGTAAAACTGTAGTTCTCTTTTAATTAACCAATTATTTTTTAGACAGGTATTTTACAGGCTAAACAACTTCTATACTGTGTATTGATTTGATAATGGAACTAAAAGAAGCATTCTTATTTACATCATTTCCGAGCACTACTATAGCCCCCAAATACCAACAACACAATTGGCCAAGCATAGCAAAAACAATGGGTTGAAACATGCCTCAAGAATGTGTTCATCTTTATTAATTTATTTGTTCAATGGAGTTAATAAATTTTATGTGCCTACATGCCAAGCATTATGCTAAACTGTTAGAAACATCAAGAATTACATAATCCCTTGAAGAGGACCATTTAGTTGGTAAGTGCTATGGAATCATTTGCACAAAGGAAGGGCATCCAACCCAGATGGGTGCAGCCAGGTGAAGGTTTTCCAGACCTTTTCCATAAAGCAGCGGGAATACTTTCCCCAGGAAAACTAATAGCACCTGGACTGACACGTTCCTTTTCTTACAAACTTTCACAATCTATTACGTGAAAACATACCACCACCTCCTAAGTATGAAGTAGGCTTGCCAAAATGATCAAACCAAATCTGCTCAAACTTCCAAACCCAACTACCAATTTACAAGAAATACAGGGTACATATTAATCTAACCACAGGGGAAGGCATTCAGCAAAATCCAGACTGAGGACAATACCTCAATTTCTTTAAAAATTAAGTTGCCAGGGGAAAAAAAATAGGTTAGAGGAGCACTCATTAGATTAAAAGAGACTTAAAAGTTATATCAACCAATTACAATGGGTGAGCCTTATGTGGAAGTTTGAGTCTTTTTGAGGAGGAAAAACATTACAACATTTATGAGACCGAGATATTTAATGAAATTAAGGAATTTGAATGTTTCAGATGAGCTCATAGCATTGTCAAAGAGCCAAGAAGGCACAGTGGTAAAGGGTCCAAGCTTTGAAGGCACAGTGGTTAAGGGTCCAAGCTTTGGGATCATATTTCCTGGTTTCAAATATTTCTTCTGAGGCTGGGCAACAAAACTTTAAGTAAAATCTAACAGTTGCATGTCCCCAACTCTAAAACAGGAAATAATAATGGTAGCTGCTTCATCAAGTTATGGGAGAGTTATGAGATGTAACATGAAAAGGTACCTGGTCCACGATAAGCATCCATTCTATGTTTATTACTATAAAGGTGATGAGGGACTTAAATATTTTTTTTAATTAATGTTAGCCTGATTACTCTAATATCTGAACTAGGTTACTCTTCGTGCATCTCCCATACACAGTATACTCATTAAGTAATCAAAACTTTTTCCTTTAGAATTTGTGTCGGAATTACTTTAATCACAACATTTCTCATTTTGTTTATACCATTCTGGCTCCTGTAGGCTGCCTTGCTCACCTGACACCCCCAGGACATCACTTAATGGCAGTTCACAGTCTTCCCTTGTATGGTCTCTCTGTTCCATATTTCCCAGCTCTGTTCCATATCTCCTAGCTGCCAAATTCACAAATCCCCATTTCCTTCCTTCACTGCCTTTGAAATGAATAGTGTAGTCCCAGGAATCAAGGATGCTCCTGAGAGGGTTCTGATTCATCTCCTCTGCTAAATCTCTTTAGGTAAAGCCTCCTTCAGTTCATAATTTCACACCCTAATTCGCCCCCAGCAGGACCCATGCATGGCCCTCCCTCCCCAACCTCAGCAGTGGCAAATTCATGCTGCTTCTTTCACTCCAGTTCTGTGCTGGATGTCCTAGGAGTCGACAAAGAAAAGTCAGTTTGCTGCTGCTCATGGCCATCAGGTCACAGAAGCACCTGCCAAGTCTGAAAATTCCCACCCTCTGCAGTGAGCCTGACCCCTTCTCCACTTCAGGGTAAAGAAGAGCAGGGGCTCTTGGTAAATCCGGGGACTGCCTGACACCTTTCTGATTCCTCCAAGGGCACTTGGTGCTCTGCACATTTAGGCACCACAAAATCCTTGCCAAATCTTTATCATACTCCTAAGTGTGATAAAGCCACGTGTAAGACTGGTTTACAAGTCCAGAGAAAACAGAGTACAAAGACTGACTTGGGGAAACCAGTGTAGAGAAGGTGATAATGTTCTTAATATCTGCTCCCATCCCAAAAGGAAAAAAATATTCTAATTATTCTTGACTTTTTAGGAATAGACCTGGGCTGTTTGTCATAGCTATACTACTAATTAATTGTACAGGATTCCAGGTGAATAATTTAACCTTGACAGGCCCGATCTTCTTCATCTGTAATGCGAGGTGTCCAATTACAGAATCTCTAAAAACCCTTCCTGCTTTAAAAGCATTATTTTAAACACAGGAGATAAAACTCCCAGATGCAGATGTCCCTGCTATGTCTAAGGCATGGACATCTCATAGCCACTATTTTTGCAATAATCATTAACCAAAAACGCTTCCTGCCTACTAAATTGAATACTAAAGTGAATACTAATACTATTGTAAATTATAATAATATTATAACACATATATTAGTTACTTTATAGACTTTTAAATTGCATGTACAAGAGTCACAGGGCATAAGTCTAACACTCTGTGAAATAATAACAATGTTTATATTAATAATTTATTAGCACAGGGCCCAGCACATTTTCAAATGCTACGTATGATTATTTCTTCTAGCACCATAGTTTGTACATGGTACGCAGTCCAATATCTGCTGAATTCATTAAGTTTAATTAGGAATCCTCCCACAGAGGATGCTTTGTCTAGGTTTTAAAGACTATATCATGCTAAGGTGAGATTGCCATGGCTAAACTGGAATATTCCATTAGTCCCTTTTCTTTGTCCCCCTCTTTTCTCTGAAATTTAGGTATAAAATTGAGTTATCAGCCACTTTTGTTGAAGGCTGGCCCACCTTAAACCAGCATCTTGAAAAGCAGCCAAAGCTATAAAACATTCCTAGAGACAGAAATGTTTCCTGGAAACCGAAGAAAAAAATTGAAATCAATGTTTGTAAACAAAATCACAAAATCACAGCCTGCACATAAGCAGGATTTCAGCTCAGCTTCCTGCCAGCTGGAACCTGTTTGTGGCCTACATTTTTACCTGTCCTGGAAACTCCATTACAATGAGCCACAACCTAATGACATATAAAGACAAGTGTTTGTTAGGAGCCCCAGCAAAAATGTGCCCAAACTGTATTACAGACAAAAGGATGCTCTCAAAAGAAAATCAACCTAAAAATGTCATCAGTCCTCCTCACTGGCTACAAAAACACTAAATTGGAAATGGGGGGACAACCACAATTTAAAGAAGTCGCATTCTAGTGATGGGGATCAAATCATAGTTGTCAGTCTTTCTTTAAAATTTTGGCATCATGCTGCTGAAAGACATAGTGGAAAGGAAATCTGGGTTCAAGAGCCAGCCAAAAGGAGATTGACGCTTGATCAAGTCACTGCCCCTTTGTGGGCCTCAATTTCTTTATCGCTGAAATGAGACTTGACCACCCAATCTCTAAGGTGCTTTCGAAATCCATCCTCTATAAATCTATGACATTCATCCAAATATCTGGGTTGCCACTTTTACCCATTTCACCCTTCCTCCTTAGAAACCCTTCCTCTTTCCTTTTCACACCAACCTCTATAATGTGGTTGAAACTGACATCTACTATTCTGTCCACTCCCTTTCTTAAAGCCCTCCCACAAAGTCCTCTAACATGTTTTCATGATGAATTCTACACCATCCCTCTGTGTGGCCCCACCACTTTGCCACCCTCAGTTCCCAAGCATCCCAGTTTTACTTTGTTTCAGGGAGGCTAAGACATTTGACTTCCTTCAAAAACAGAACTCCTTCATTCTGCAGGCATGTGTTTATGGGTTCACATACCATAAATGAAGTACATTGAGGTCAATGGTCAATATCCAGATTCCTGATAAGCCTGTGCATTTTCAACTCCATCTCAGCACAGTCAGGGTTACCTCAGTTGTCTCCTAGCACCTGTTTTTTGTAAATGAAGTTTTACTGAAACACAGCCATGAGTATTCGTTTACATGTGGATGCTTTCTCACTACAACAGCAGACTTCGATAATTGCAATAATGTCAGCAAAGCCTAACATATTTATTATCTAGCCTTTTACAGAAGTCTGCCGACCCCTCCCCTAAATGGACGCATGGCAAGCCTAGCATTAATCTGGTCTTCCCAAGATCCAAAGGATGAAGGGAGTCCTGAAAAAAGGGCGACAATTAATATTTATCAAGAGTCTACCACATGCTGGGCACCATGCTAGCTTTTTACCATGTTGTGCCAAAGCAGTGATATTTACTTGATACCACTAAACTGTATACTCCTCAGGGCAGAAAATGAGGTTCTCTTTATAACCCCAGATCCTACAAACTGGCTGGTATCAATCAATGCACATAGTATATATATATA
>NW_006442484.1:60401460-60414818 GCF_000325575.1 Pteropus alecto
TATATATATATTTGTTGAGATTAATTATATATTATATATGTTGAAATAAATTATGTTATATATATTTGTGAAAATGAATTACACGAATTAGATCCCCATTTGCAAGGCTTTTTTTATGCCTTTCTAGAATAAGCAAGGTGAATACCTCACCATATCAAAAAGTTTTTTAAGAAAATGTTACAATCTAGTTAAAGTCATTCAACAACAACTTTAATTTTTAAAAGACAGCAGGGAAATTCAAAGACAATTACTAATTATTATACATAATTCGACAATTGTTTATGACATATTGAATTAGTCTGCTAGTCTGCTAGAGTCATGTCAGTAACCATCACATCCATCCAGACTGCCCGGATCATAAAAATTATGTTAGAGAAGTTATTCTCACCTTCCTAGTCCTGCAGATCCACAGTCTTGGTTTTCTTTATTCATTTTGTTCTATTTTGGGGCATAAATTGTATTAATTATAGGATCAGAAAAAAAAATAAATTATTTCATTGTATAATAAACCAGGTCAGAAGTTAAATTAACTGCACTAGAACGATGATTCGATTACTTTTAAAAGATCAATAATAATAGGAGTGAAGGGAAGGAAAATAGTACATTTCTAAATGGCAATTTAGTATTATATATCAAATTACTTGCCTTAAAGAAATCACATGTTTTTCAATCTAGTTCTATGACTAGGAATTTTTCCCAAAGATGTACATAAAAATTTGAGTGCCCTTATATTCATCATTTGATTTATGACATCAAAATCTTAAAACAATCTTAACACCCAAGGCACTTGGTTAAAGAAATTATGGCAGATTCAAAGGACAGAATACTAAGTACCCATCAAAAATACTTATTAATATAGTCAGGATTTAAACTATAGATAAGTTTAAAGCTTTTAAAGTGTCCAAAACAGTACTCAACATGACCCCACTATTTTTAACTATATTGCATTTATTTCAGGTGTGTCTTTTACTTATACCCTGATTTTTAGAACACGATTTTTGCTTTAGATGAAATTACACACAACAGTAAACCTAATTAAAAATAGGAAAGCAATAGAAGCTTGATAGTAAAACAAAAATGAATAAATCTGAAGGTAACTGGAGCATTTTAGAATTCTCTACCTTGATTTGGAGTTATTCTAATGCCAAGATGACTCGAATACCAAAGCAGATACATACAGGCCTTCCCTTTGTTCCTTCTTGTCATCTAGCTCAGTGGTTCTCTAACTTTAACTTGCATAAAAAGTTCTATCCCATGTATCTTCCATCTCTCTTTTATGATTGATTCAAAGGGTATTTTTGTGGGTGCTCTGACTTAACCCCCAGTGACTATTATATGTTTATATATACATACTATATGTTTATTCCTTTGAAATGTATATTTTATATATGTACAAAAAGTACATTCATATTCCTTAAAATATATTTATATATTATGTATCACACATACATAATATATAGACGTATATGTACATATATATCCCTAAAAATGTTTACATATGTACATAATGCAAATATATTATATATATGTATATTTCTTTTCCTATCATTTTCACTTGATCATGTTACCAGGAAATTAGACAAACCGATGCATCATTTATCGAACATTGCCCAAATTAATGATCTAGAACCAGTCTACTTAAAATGTGGTCCTCAGACTGCAGCATGTGTGACACCAAATTGTAATCTAACAAACATTAACTGATATCCTACTATTTTCTAGTCACTACACTCTAGGTGCAGGGCCTGGATATCCAAGTAAAACAGCATCTAGACCAGTACCTAGCATGTTGAAGGCACTCAAATACGCGCTGGATGAATGAAGGAAGGAAGGAATGAATGAAGAGGTCTGTGCTCCCAGTGGATTTATGGTCTGGCCAGTTAATGAGCAAACATGTACAAAAATCATTACAGGACAGAATGTTAAATGTCACAACAGGGCTATGGCCCAGTGATAGGAGGACCAAAGCACAGAATAATATTCAAAATATTAGGTTACTTCTTCCAGAAGAGATGGTGTCTACTCTGAATATTAAAAGAGGACACAAGAAGATAGCTAGGTAAAGAAGCAAAGGAAGAGCAATCAGGAGGAGCAATTTATCGCCAAAACCAAATCAAAAACAAAAATAAAGAAATAAGAGAATATGGCATGTTCAGGGAACTGCAGAGTTAATCTGCAAAAGAAGGTAACAGTGAAAGTGTGTGTTTGTGCATCGGTGAGTGTGTGTGTGTGTGCGCAAGTGTGTGAATGTGTTTTGAGAGGGGGTGTGTGGCAAAACAGCAACCAGAATCCTGATGAGGCATGAAGAAGCCAAATCATGGAGGGCTTCAAAAGTACTCTCAAGAGTTTCAACTTCATTTTGAAAACTATGGAAGTAATCGAAGGATTCAAGCACAAACGTCACATATTCAGTGTGGTAAACAGTCCTCTGGCTGTACTTTGGGTGGGTGAGAAGACTGAAAGCTAACAGAGGTTCTATTGCAAGATTCTAAGTCAGAAATGAAATAGGTCGGATTCAACATGGGGGCAGCAAGGCAAGGAGGACTAAGTTATCAGTTATTACGGAGGAAGAGCCAATAAGGTTTGGAAGTAATTGGGTATGGTTACTGAGGCAACAAAGAATCTAGACAAGTCTTCTGAAGAGCAAGATCACAAGAGAAGGAAGAGCTGGAGATGAGAAAATATAAGAAAATAATGAGTTCCATTCAGGGTACGTTGAGTGTGAAGTATCTGTGAAGCATCGAAATGGAGATCTGCAGAAAGATGTAGATTAGAGAAACTGAGTTGGGAGCAGACCACAGAGTTGAAGCCAGGAAGAGAAAATGACCAAGCCAAGAACAGAAGAGGAAAGAACAGCAGTCTGTAACAAGGGGGCTGAGGAAGATGCATCTGAGAGTCTGGAAAGGGAACTGGCCAGAAAGATGATAAGGAGGTAACATAACCATAAAAGCCAAAGTCTTAAAAACTATTAATTAAAACAAATAAAAATGTGTTTTAAGGAAAAAAAATGTAATCAAAAGTGTGAGGGAGGAAGATACTTAGAAAAATGAAGGAGAAAGTGAAAGACCAGTAAAATAAGTAAAAAGTAGAAATTCTCAAAACACAGAAAGATAAATCCCTGGGTCAATTCAGAACCAGCTATCTTTCATCATACCACACTATTCCTATCTCTTATTAATACCAAATATAGCAGCTATAATTCCCGACCTATATCACACAGAAATAGTGTCAGAAACATGGTGATTCTTGCGGATTTTGTAAAGGGTCTGGTGGTATTCTAGATCCAGATTCTGGCACCATGGTTCCTGTGATCCTATGATGTCTGACTTCTTTTGGGAGGCAGAATCCAACCAAGACCTCAGTCCCTGAAGCCTTTTGTTATGCTGAGAGAGAGAGATAAAGGAAGAGAGAAAATGCCCTCAAAGCCAAACCACGACCTCACATCTGATCACACATTATTGAATGCAAACTAAAAGGCATTTTTGTAGCTCTCCAAGGCCTCCCCACTGAGCTGCTAGCACGTTTCTCAACTTTAATACTGTTGGCAGTACTGATCAGCTAGACAGAGCTTCTCAATACGTCAGAGTACAGTGAGAGCGGCCAAGCTTCATAATGTCTTATGCTGTAGATGCAATCCCCCTGGGCTCAGAGCAAAACTATGATTTTGCAAAACCCTCAAGCCCATGCACTGTGCCAGCATTACACACATGAGCATTTCTAACAGAAAAAATAACATCAGTGGCAACACTGAACATCCTCTCAGGGACCAGGTTGTGGATGGCAGCCTTCTCCTGGAAAAGACAGAAATGGAAAGAAGACACGGGGGATGAAGCAGCCTTAATTATTACTACATCCTCTGCCCTATTTTTAGAGAGGCTTAATGAATGGAATGGTATTTTAACCTGGTAACAAAGACTGGTACCCAGCATCCAAGGGAGCTATTAAACAAGAATCGAAATATGCTCAGTGTCCACCCTTTATCCGTATGATTCCAAACACAAATTCAGAGAAATTTAAGCAGCTTTATCTCTTTTCATTTCCTCAATAGGAGAGTGGGGCTAATATTAAATCCTCAAAAACAGGATTTAAATAAACTGCTATTATTGCCAAAGTGGTTCCATGAAAGATGGGTAATTATCACTACATCACAGATCTCTGGCTGATAATACTCAGGCTAGCTCCTGAAGAAAGGCCTGTGTTTATTCCTAGAAAAATTTAACCCTATCCAGACCTTGCTTACTAATGTTTCAGTATGGTGATGTGAGCTTTAGCCTTGAAGTGGAACCACACCCCACTCTCCAGAGAAATAAACTGACCTATTGTGTCACAGCACCTGCAGAAGGGGTCCCCAGATAACTGCCTTAAATTGCATCCCTCACCAGGCCTTGCTTTCTCAAACAACTTGACTTTGACACAGATGTATTCTCAGAAAGGAGGCAAAAATTGGATGAATTTAATCATCTCGAAACCATAGTACTGACCACTAATGCATGGCTCAAATATTTTGATATTGTTATAACATAAAATTTTCACATAAAAACAGTAATTCCATTAGATCAATGCATTTACTAGTCGGTATTCCCAGGAGCATAGTATCAATGACATCTATCCAAAATGCACCAGCTTTAATAGGAATTCTTAGGTCTTACAAGACATTTGTATTCTTAAATTAGATGACTAGGGAATATGAACAAACTTTAGATTTTTGTCTCGTTTAGTTTAGTTTTTTTTTTTAAAAAAAAGTCCTAAAACTAAAAATTAATTAAAAGAGATGATTTCAAAGACAATGATGCTTTTAAAAACCTATTTACTATATTTTGTTTTTAAAATGGGCAAGTATGTGTGCATATTCTAAGACTGGGAAATATTCAATAAGATTATCATTATCACATTAAGCAACAGATCCACATGCATGTAAGTCAGTTTGCTCATATTTTCCAAGGGATCTCTTACAATCCTATTTCTCAAGGGCATATTAGACGGAACAGGATCAAATCCCTTTTACAACCAAAATAACAAAATACTCAATTCTCCTCTTAAAATAACCAGTAAGAGTTAAGGCATGTTCGATCATAATCCTGACAAATATTTCCATCCACATGTAAATAGCTCTTTTAAAGGAGATCAAGAATAGAAAAAAAAAGTCTCAAAGCATAGACACAAAATAGTGATTCTATTTCTTCTTTACATTTCTGATTTGACTGACTGAATGACAGTGAGCTTTTTCCATTTACAATAAGCAGGGAAAATTATTAAAATGAAGTTATAAAGGAACACTTAATGTCATGGGGAAATGTTCATTCCACTATAAATGGTTAAAATAATACAAAGCACATTTCAAAACAACATACATTAAGATCCTAATTTTATCATGAAGAATATACATAAACACACCACAAAAAACACACCTGGCACCCATATAAACCTAGAGGGGAAAGGGAATAAAATTAAATTCTCTAAAATGTTATCTCTAAATAGTTGGATTGCTAAGGAATTTTTTTTATTTTTGCCTTTCAGGATTTTCCTATTTTCTACAATGACCATGACTTTCAAAGTCAAAATAGCATCTAATCTCATGTAGTACAGTGTGGAAATTAAATGGGATGACTGACACTTGGGTCTAGTACAAAACTCAATGCCTACATATAGTAAGCATTCAATAAACATTAGTTTAAATATTCAATGCATAAAAATGCATACATACAAAAGTAAATTAAAAAGCAAAAGATAAAATATTACCTATACAGATTACAGTGTATTAAAAATTGTATATTGACTAAAATAAATTTAAGAGGTTTTGGAGTAATGCAAATAGAGCTGGCATCTTTTATTCTTGTAATCTTTTTTAAGTTTCTTTTTTTAAGGTGTACTTAAACAAGTAGATGATCTCATGAAACTTGGAATTTACAGAGGCAGTGAGTCCTTGGTAATGTTTTGCTTTGTTAATCGGAAGACAGTATAATATTGTAAATTAGTAGGTTTATAGAAAAGTATACTGAACATTTTGAAAATGGTGCTTTATTTTTATGTTTTGCTAGAAACCATGAGAAGGTTTTCAAGGACTCAAATAGGGAGATATAACCATCCTATCATAACAAAGCTATCATTTTCCATAACAAAGTACTGCTTTTCTTTTAAGGTCCTCAAAGCTATTTACTCTCAAAAACGCTGTTATAATTCAATGGGGTGTTGGAAAAACACTGCTAAATTCAATAGGGACTAATGAGTCACCAGAAGAAAGATCAAAAGAACCCACATTATGAGTTCACGCACTAATAAAGAAAGTCCCATAGAGTCAAATACTCAATCTGAATCCTTTCTTTCAAAGCTTAAACTAAAAATTCCAAAAGAAAACAGCCCTGGGAGTATGTAGAAGCAGACCACACAGCCTGTTTCAAGTGCTTGCTCCTCACACACTCTAGTCTGCCACAGCCATTGTAAGAGTCCAGGATGCGCTTGGTCCCCAGCCTTGGGAAGTGGGTCTTGTTAACTAGGAAATAACACAAAGGAACACAGGCAAGATGGCACAGCGAGAAGTAAAGAACAGAAATGCACCATCCCCTACTTTCTTCTAGTCGTTGGATGATACTTTAACCCCCATGATTATATCTGAAACTCATCTTCGGAGAAGACTACAGAGGGAAGAGCTAGTTAACTAAAGAGAATGAGGTAACTGAGAGTCAGGAGAGCAATGGGACTTGAACAGGCTTAACGGTAAGGGCAGAGATACATTTCAAAGCCAAGGCTGCCTGATTTAGCACGGGAGCTCTTTCTTCCATACTGGGCAACATCTACTCTACTCTCCACTACAAACATGGCAAAGCAGGAAGAGATCTCAGCAGCCCAACTTTTCCGTACTTGACCCACTGAGGGAGATGCCAAAAAAGACAGAGATGCCCGACCGCCTGGGAATTTCCATTCACTGCCTGGGCTAGACTCTCCTTGGAAAGAATTTTATTTAACTACCCTTGCTTGATAAGCACAGAAAAAACTACAACCAAGACCAAATTAAACAAACAAAAAATTAAACAGTAGTTGTTCAAAGACTGAAGGACACCCTCCACTTTATTTTCTCTTCTTCTTCTGTTTCATCTCTCTTGAGAAAGTGGCCATATTTCCCCATCTGTTGCTTGACAATGACAGAAGTACTTACCCATAAACTGAATTCATTCACAAATCTGCTCTCATTCGACCCAGAGAATGCCTTCAAAGCACTTAAAAAGATGCCTTTCAGCAATAACATTCATATGCTGTCGGCAGGATGGCAGATGGTAAAAGACACTTTGAAAAACAAGCATTTTCCTAAAGTTAAACATACATGTACCACACAACCCAGCAATTTCACACCTACGTTCTATCCAAGAGAAATGAAAACATGTCCACATAAAAACTTGTACACAAATGTCCATAGCAACATTATTTATAATAGCCAAAAAGTGAAAAATGTCAAATGTCCACCAACTGATGAATGGTTAAACAAAGACGGTATGTCCATACAATGGAATACTATTCAATAATAAAAAGGAATGAAGTGCTGATACATGCTACAGTATGAATGAACCTCAAAAACATCATTCTAAGTGAAAAGAGCCAAAACCAAAACAACAATATTCAGAAAAGGCAAATCTAGAAAGACAGAAAGTAGATTAGTGGTTGCCTGGGGCCAAGGGTGGCAAAAAAGATTAACTATAAATGGACATAAGGAATTTTATTGTGGCGATAAAAATATTCTAAAACTGGACTGTGGTGATGCCTGTACAACTCTGTAAATTAACTAAAAAACTGAATTATATAGCTAAAATGAGTCAATGTTATGGTATATAAATTACACCTAAATTAAGTCATAAGAAAAGAAGTGTGCCATGTATTGACTACTGAATGCAAAGCCTAGCTAAACACTGTGACATAGCCCCTATACTCAGTAAAGTTAAAATAGAACAGATTAACATTTAAAACAAAAAAGAAACGTTACCCTTCTGACCGACTTGTTTATTAAACAAGAGCTTTGTGTCTATAATGGAAGAAAACCAACCTCAGTCAATCAAAACTAATTTTCAAGATGTTTTCAGATAGTTGATATAACTTAAAATAGTAAAAGTATTATTTGCAGATGGTCTCAATTCCTAACTTGGTATTATAATTATCTATATGCTGGTATAATAACTAACGCATATTTACACCAAGTATACAATTGGCTTGTAAGGTAAAGAAAATAATTACAAGGAATAAATGCACTATAATTCCAGATTAGCTCTTCTAAGATTTCACTAAGGCGAATATAATATTAACAAGACTAAGAGAAAATTACATGCAGATTTTTTCAAATAGGTAGGGATAATCTCTGAATCTGGGTGGAAATTCAAAATTTCAAGCTTGAAATAAAATCCTGATTTTAAATAGTATATGCCACCATTTAATGCTTAAAATAAAAATAAAAAAGCTTAAAATAAAAATCTCTTAAGAAAAACTATTTAACATAATCAAAAATGTTGCAAAGTAAATAGAGAAAAGCAAATGTTTATGTTTGAGAGTAATACTGCCTAGTTCAAAACATACAGATCATCACAGAATGTTCCAGAGACAATGGTACACCAGGGTCAGCAAGCTTGAGTGTCCCTTTGTTACCCGACAGGTATTATATAAGCTGGACCATGTTTCCAGACTATGAGTTCCCATGATGCCAGGCACAAATGCAATATACTGGTGCTGTTATGAGAAACATTAACTCTTTCATATATGTGTATATATAATAACACATATGTATCCATACATCTATATTAACGTATCCATACATACATATTAATTCTCATATGTTTATATTCTCTCAGTATAACTAATCTCAAGCATTTCTTATAATTATCACACTCATATTCTTTATACAGTATGTTTTCCTCCAAATCTTAAGCCCTTTTTCACTCTTCATTTGCCAATGAACTCCCACTGGAGTTAAAAATAATCAAATTTCCAATTCAGATTTACATAGCACTTTTCTTCCAAGGAGCTTAGTTTGCTTTATAATTAGTCTCAAATCTGTTAAATCCTTGTGAGATAATAGGTATGAAATACTATATAACTTCACTGGCCTATAAATCAGAGTAAATATTCTCCCAAAAGTCTACCACTAAAGAGTGATAGTACTGAGAAGGCCAAAGTTTTTTGTATGCTACTCAAATGTTAACCTGGGTATTCTCCATCCATCTATTCTATATCGCAGCAATTATTAACTATAAATATATCAGTAATTCTTTTTTCCTAAGCATTTACTGAATGCCTACCATTTGCCAGATACTATGAAAGCAATGGCAAAATAGACTAAAAGATAAATGAGTCTTGGTATCTGCCTTCTCAGTTACTTGGGGAAAACAAACTCATTCCCAGTTGATAGCACAAACTACAGACCGAACTGCCTTAGAGTCCAGAGGAAAAAGAAATGTGGATGCAACATTAGAAAGTATATCAAATCTTACTCCGAATTCTAGAATCTATAGATTTCTCCCAAACATATATGCTGAAAATGTTCAGACCAAACTCTTCCTTTAGGATTTTCTAAAGAAAGTTGAATTTCCTGGCTTCTTTTCTGCTGCACTTTGATTTGTCCCACCTTTATTCCAAAAGCAAACAAAGCCTTCCACCCAGAAAAGAAATCCAGGGTGTCACATTTAACTAGAACTCCAATGCTTACAATTAAACACTTAAGAGTAAATATCAAGTTTGCATTCAGTTACTGTTCTTCTTCTTTGTATCTCAGGGCCCAGCTTAATATTTAGCAGAGTAAATGGGAAACAAAAGGTTGTTGAATTGACTGAATGAATTACAAAGCCACTATTAGGCAATGTTAATTGACCAACTAACCAGGAAGGTAAAGGCATCCTGGAACTTCAAGAGCTACTGTTACTCTTAATCAGAAGATGTATAAATCTTACAACCTGTTTTTTTTTTTTTTGCACTTAACATTCTAGCATAAGTGTTTCCTTTTCTCATTCAATTAAATATTCTCAGCATGTATCATTTTAAAAAGCTATGTAAATATCTTATTGTATGACTACATAACTTTCTAACCAGTCTCATTTATTAGAAATAACCCAAAGGTCTTTTTTTATATGTATGAATAATATTATGGTGAACATATTTCCACATGAAGGTTCATATGTATTTCTTTTTTTTTTTTTAGAAGAGGAATCCAGAAGTAGAATTTTGAAAGGTCACATATTTAAAGTTCATATGATGTACTGAGAAACTGCTTTCCAAAAAAGCTTAAATTCATTCTGACTGCAGGATATAAAAGTACTAGTATCACTAGACCTTTGCCAACATTAGCATTCTTAATTTTTTAAATCAATACTAATTTGCTAACTTAAACACATTTGACAAATAAATGGAAATAATGTTCTTTGCATTTAACGGTTTCAAAGCAAGGGGACTGCGAAAAGAGGATGCATTAGAAAATAAGCTATTTTGATAGAATGCTTAACTTAGAAAACGATGCTAGATTTATTCTTAGAATCCACAGTTTCAGGCATCTTTTATCTTTAACTGGTGATATTTAATGGCAAATTTAGAGTCCTTAACTCTGTAAATGTTCATATTACGTTGAATTCTGGGGCTTGCTTCTCACTCTTGTACTCAACAGCATATTAAAATGCATGCATTTCTTAAAGAGACAAAAATTAAATTTAAAACAATACTTAATATACATTAAACATCCATGTTAACCAAACTCCCAACACCTCCTTAAAGAACTCAAGGACTTACAGAAGTTCTTTTCTTCATGAGTTTTATTTATTTTACTTCACTGTTCTTAATCACTCTGAATGAAGGATTATGTTGCATGCCTTTTCAGAGATCTGACTTTGTTACAACAAAGTTCACCTCTGTATTACATTTCTACTCTTTTCTATAAACATATGACAACGGTTGGAATGAGTCTAAGATTTCATTTTATTTCAAGTTCTACTATGTATTTATTCTTTGCTCATAACTGAGATTCTCAAGCGAATAATGCTATCTCTATGATGCCAAGTTGTGAGAATTAAATGAGATAATATATGTAAAAACACTCTAAAGACCTACAGAACTTCCTTTCTTCAAGTTTTTTGGCTAAGATCCAGCACTTTGAATATCAACCTTTAGAAAAAAGAAAGACTAGCATACAACTTGATATAAGTCAAGATAAAGCAAACTCAAAGCACAATTCCCCACCCCATGACCTACAGACAACACAGGCATTAGCAGCAGGCTGACCACTTTAATGCATAAATACATAAAATATATACATACATACTTATATACAAGAATCTTCCACTATTAAAATATGTGAGCATCTCAAATAGTTTTCATAGAAATAATTCTCACTGCTAGGGAAAAAGACCAAAAGCTAATAAAGTAATTGCTGCTGCCACTAAAAGAGTGAAGGGAAGATTTTTAGGTTTCGCAGAACAGTAAAATTCCAAAAACATTTTACAGACTAACATAGAGTAACTAACTTTTTATTATGTCAAACAAAGATACTTAAGAGAAAGAAAAATTAGCACAATTAACGTCATTTTACTACTTTACCTTTTAATTCCTTAAGTGGAATAACTTCAGCTTTAATGAAAACCCAATATATTGTCTGTGCTTTTCTAAATCTACAAAAACACTATCTCAGAAATAGCATTGGAAATGACTTACCTAGACTATACTGGATTTAAAGACAACCACTGTGCTCTCCACGCTTCATTTCTTGTCTGCATTTCCCTGCTGCTACTTCATTTTTGTCCTCCACCATTTCTCTACCAAAAGGGCGGTCACCCACCCCAAACTCGACACTTCAGAAACCAAGGTCAAATTAGGCGTGGCTTAACAGACACAATGCCCACAGATAGAGGGTAAATTTCTAATAGTGAGGACATCTTTAATTTTCCTCCCCTAACTGGCTGGGCTAAACCATTTCCAAAAGTAAAGATTTTTCTCTTTGGAATGTAAAGGTAGAGAAGGATAAGGAAGAAAGATAAATGAGCATAAATAATAACATAATGAAACCACCTACTTAATATAATCCTTATTCAGAAGGATTATAATCTTTTCAGAAGTTAAAGTAAAAATACATCGAATTTTCATGCACTAAAAAATAATCTGCTAGTAGAGACAAAAACATATTTTCTTTGTCTTTTATGCAAATCATAAAATATGAGATACCTCTTTTAAATTATAAGTTATTAAAGTTGACTAATTTTTAATGTTTACTATGAAACTCAAATTTTGCATGGTATTAAAGAGATGCCATAATTACAGAAACTGACAAAAAATAAATTTTTTTAGGAACAAACTTCCAATTCTCAAATAATTTTAATATATTAAGTCTTCCATGGGTTTTGCAGTTATATCCATGAGCACACAGAGTTTCTCCTGCTTTAGATTTTTTAAATACATCTTTAAAATATAAAAGACTCAATACCTAAGCCCAACAAGTCCTATTATAGATCAAAACATTGTGACTTAGACTTACTTCTAATTAAATATAAGAAAAAAATATCTGATTTGGAAATATGAATGCTTACACTTGTCTTGAACATGAAATAGGAAGAGCTGTTGCATAATTTTCCAAAGCCAGAAACAAGATCAGTACATAACATTTTAGTAAACTTCAGCTACTGTACATTCCCCCCCAAAAAACCATGACATGGGATGACTCTCACTTCACATTCTCTTCTAACACTTCCCTAACTGCCACAAATGATTTAATTACAAGCTAATTCAATCACTCAAGTCACACTGAGTTAAGCATTCTTCACTATAAAAACTTTGACTTTCCCCGACTCTAACTTCCATAGACAGTTTTGTTTATTTTGAAAATGCTTTCAAAATAGTGTAAGGACCTATAGGAAAAAACAGCCAAAAAATATCGTGTTCCCATTTTGCTTAAAAATTTAGTCTCAATGATCAAAAACAATCATAACTGTTTTTATATTGTATTTCTTACTTATTTGTCTTCATTTAACCAACTCTAGTATAGGGTTTTATTTATATGTTTGTTTTACTCCTTTCTTCCTTTTTCTTTTCTTTCTTTCCTTTATTTAGTTCTTCCAATCTAATCGAACTATACACCAATCTAATCGAACTATAATGGGTATTAGAAGTAAAAATGTGAATCAGGAAATTATTGTGGAATTCCCTTCCTTCAGAGAGAAAATATGCTACAAAGTAAATAAAAACATACTATCAAATTCACATATTGGAAGGAACTATAGAAAAATTTTCAAACTTGTATGATCAAAAAGGAAAATGGATACTGGAGCACATCCTGAACAGCCAATTCTTAGTCTACTACACATCACTGCACCCCAGTGGAGTCTCTAAGGGTACTTCCCTTCTCTTTC
>NW_006442484.1:60415200-60426320 GCF_000325575.1 Pteropus alecto
TACTGCCGAATAATCCCTCCACTCCACTGCTGCTCGGATCCCATGACTATTCCTTCTTTCATTCAACAAGTGTGTGCCAGGCATTGTTCTAAGAAACAATGGTGAGCAGAAGCAGTGACGGTCCCTGCCTGATGGTGCTTGCTGGGTGGGAGAGGCCTGTTCTTGCCCGGCCTTGATCCTTCCAAGACAACAGGCACTAGAGTGTAAGAGTGAAGCAACACTCATGCAGGTCCCCTGCTAACATTTGCAAACAGAGGCTCACCTCCATATGTCTAAATATTTAAAGGCTATAAATTAAGCTAACAAACATATTCTATTCTCTTACCTTGGCCCTCACAATGGCCTGAAGGCCAGGTCCGAATTGAGAATTCTAGCCAGAATGTGAGGTACCAGAAGTGCCAGGTACCCTTCTCTATCTCCAGCTTTGTCTAGCACTACAAGGGGCCTGGCCCGTGCATATTTGTAGGCACCTGAACTAGCTCATCGAGCTCTATTTACACTTCCTGCAAATTAGACACTACTTGGGCCTAAGGATATGGAGTACTGGCTTCAGTCCCTATCTGTCCTCAATAGAAACCCCCATAAAAAGGCCCAAGCAGACCCTAGAAGCAAGCTTAGGGCTTTGGGGCAGGGAAATCCAGTATCCAGAGTGCCTAAAGAGTGTTCCACAGGCTCCAGGTGATGACCTTGCTTGGCCCTGTGGACTTCTTGCCTTGTGGGGACTGGGGTGGGGGAGGCGAGCCATAAGAGGGCCAGAGGAAGGGCCTCTTGCCTAGTTCTAAAGGAAGTAGTGTGTTCACAAAGCACACAAGCAGGAGATGAGATTTTTCAGTATCAGTCAAGAGCAGCACTGAGAGAAAGGGGGAAAGAGGAGTCAGGGGCAAGGGAAAAAACATACTATCCTGATGCTACCCTGTGGTCCACACCACCCTCCCCAGCCTTGTGCTTCTCCACTCAGACAGCCAACAACAGCAGAAGGAAGGGATGAGGGAGAGGCTCAGTACTGTGCTGTTGCAGGAGTGGCATCTCCCTGCAACGGCTGAGGTGAGTACACAACCCAGAAGAATTGCGTGGAAAGAAAGGAAACAAGAAGGAAAGTAGAAGGGGACTGATATTTATTAAGCCTCTGCTCAAGGCTGGTGCCCAGTCCAGAGGGCCAGAAATACAAACAGTATAATTTCCAACATAAGCAGGAGTTTAAAAAGTTGTTTATTAAATTGTACGAAAAAAAATTTTTAGAAGGTATTTTTCCTACCACAGGCTTTGCTCTTCGTGAGCCTTCCACAGCAGAACCACCAACCCAGTGACTCCCAATGTCAAATCAATCACAGATTCTTCTACTTAAGGAGCATCCTATGCTTGCTTTATTAAAAAATGGCAGGGGTCATGTCATTCCTGGGTAACCAGTGGTGCCAGGACTCTGGTTCGTTCACTCCCCAATCACAGAAATGGAATATATACTCTCCAGAGCTCACATGCTGGATGCTTCTACCTGATTAATCCCTCTCTCAGTCCCTCCAAACCAGAAACGCCTGGCAGGGATGTTATCTCACATGACATCACAGCAGTTAACTCGCCTACCCACCAGGCAAATGCTATGGGCTTCAGGGAAATGCCTACAGGTCTTTGTCAGCCCACAGGTCCACAAACCTTTATGTAATGTTACATTCTATAGTATACTTCCATCTACAGTATAATTCTCCCCTTCCTCCTCCATACTAGCCCCCACCTCACAAGAATTCAAGTTCTTTTTTTTTCCCAACATACCTTTTATTTGACTTGAATTATGTGTTTATTTGTGAGTTCTCTGGGACAGAAGGCGTATGATCAAATCTTATATATCATACACTCAAATACTGGGGAAGAAATCTTGAACATGACTTCCATATTCAGGAACTGTTCTTTTTACATATATTTTCTCACTTACTCTTCACAAAACCTTTCAACCGTTATGATTATCCACACTTTTATTCACTGAGCTCAGAGAGATTAAGCAAGTTGCTCAAGATCATAAAGCTAAAAAATGTATGAACACACCAGGGCTCTACCTATGCCTGTGAAACTCCAAAGTTACTCTCCTCCCACTGCACTGGTTTCCTGCCTGATGAATGGTTGACTCTAGAGAGACTTATGTATCAGTATTTGGCTACATCGTGCCTTCAATTGCCTTTTCAGGGCTGATCCACAATAATAAGAATACAATTTTATATTAAGAGCCATACTTCATGGTTTAAAAAGAACTTTTAAAATAATTTTTAAACACCAAGACAGCAAAAACAAAGAATTCATAATATTAAAAACGGTGATTAATGAGAGGAAAAAAAGAAGCTAACTTGGTTAATAAACCAAAAGATGATACTTTGAAAAGACCAATAGAGCAAATCACAGGCTACTCCGATTTTTAAAAAGAAAAACACAAATAAGCAACACTAATAGTGAAAAGGGGCTACAACTGCTAATTCAGTATAAGAGAATAGTACAGATTTATGCCAATAAATTTGAAACTCTAACCCAAATGGATAATTTTCTAGGAACACATAAATGTATTAGTTCAAAAAAATATTACAGAGGATCTTCTATATGTCGAGCACTGGGGCTATCGCAGTCAACAAAGCAGATGTAGTCCCTCCCAGTGTAGAGCTTTAGGGGGTTGGGGGAGTAGGGTGAGGGACAGAAAGAAAGAGATCTATAGCATGTTATATGGTGATAAGTGCCATGAAGTAAAATAAAAAAGTTAGTAAAGAGATACAAGGGAGGAGGTCTAGCTTTAAACACAGGGATCAGAGAAGGACAGAGCCATGTGGGCCAAAAGGGGAAAGGAACTGGAACCTACTTGGCTTGTTCAAGTACTGTGAGAAGGGGAGCAAAGAAGTAACATGATCTGACATACACTTTAAAAGAAGCTTTCTAGGTCAAAAAAGGCCCAGGAGAGGTGAAAATACTACCTAGACCAATAAGTGTGAAAGAAATTAGAAAACTCATTAAAAAAAATACCTCTAAAAAAAAAAAAAATAGGCCCAGATGGCTTTATAAGTAAATCCCATCAAGCCTTTGAAGAACTAATAATCTCTGTATGGAAAGCTACTGAACATTTAGGAGGTTCACAGAATCTGCAAAGTAAACCAGACAAGGATGTCTATAGGGCTTGCCTCCCAACCCCACCCTTTTCTGTATCACTGAATTAAAATATTATTTCTATGGGGAAAAAATGCATTTTGAATTCCAAATAACCAACCCTAAAACTTATCTAAACGTTATACCCAACTGAAGGGTCATGATTAAGAGTAAGGATATCTCACTCTAAGAGGAGTCTTTTTTCCCGGGAACTATAAGCAGAGTTAACATACTCCTTCCACCACTGGGCAATGGTCAGATGATTAAAGAGCTAACCATCAAATCATTTGTCCAGCTACTTTTCTCCTGTGACCTTAACATTCCTCTTTGATTCCAATATGCTCTGGAAACCAGAGTTCATAATTTTAAACTGTCCTGGGAAATTTTATAATAGGCTAGTATATTTTAAATACCGTTTGCTTACTCCATTTATACAATTTATGTTAAGGGGGAAGAAACAGACTACTTTAAACAAGCAGATATTTTTATCTCTCTCCAACTGTCTCTAGAAGAGTACTGATTTCTGAAAAAATGGAAGAAGACATAAATACGTTACTTTACTTTTCTTCAGTTAAAACTTGCGACCTACTTTTTCTAACCTGTTTTTTATTTCTTTATTACAACTACAGAGGGAAGAAAAGAACAGTTAATAAGTGTCAAATATAGCAGCTTGTGTCCATCAGCCTCTGGGTACACTGAAGACAAATAAGTTAATATTTCCATCCTTCCCTTTGGCTCAGCTAAAACACAAATTATAAAACTAAATGAGTAAACATTTTCTTCAAGATCACAAATGAAGAGCCTGCAATGAAAGCTACTGGATTCTCACTGTAGCTGATGCCTATGAAGTGTTGAACTTTCAAAATTCATGGATTATAAAAAGCGTCTGTGTGTGTGGAGGGTTGTGTAGCAGATGAGTAGGTGGGGCTATAATAAGAAAGAACAGTATTTTTGTTCCATAGCAGATTTAATTCCTTCATTCCAGCTTCTCACTGTTTCTGAGGATATGCAAATTACCCCAGAATGCACCTCTCCAACCTTCTGCCTCTTTGCCCTCCATTCCCACATCCCCCTATCTTAGTAGGGGAGGAGCACTCTTGTTTTGTTCATTCCTCTTATACATGGCCCATCTCTGAAGAGAACTCTATTACTTTCTACAAGATGTCTTTTTATGAATATTTTCATCTTGAGCTTTCAAATAACCACAATTACTCTGTAAAAAATATTGCTGCCAAAGTCAAGACAAAAATAAATTACTGAATGTTTAAATAAGCTTCTGTTTCAAATGTAGAAAAATTACAATGGTTTAATAGGATTGTAAGATTTTCTTTTAAAATATTTCCTTAATTGTTATGCTTAATAAAGATACCTATTTTAGTAGTTATTTTCCATAAGTATGGGGATTATAGTATTATTTTTTTACTTAGCTGTCTATTTTTTAATGGTGTGATCAAAAGACCAAAAGAGCTTATTGACAAGCAGTTCTAATTATTGTGCAGCAGCAATTCTAATTAGTATGAAACTAATTTAATGGTGACTTACTTTTCCCCTCAGAATTATAACAAGCAATTAGTAGTAAGAAGTAGTAACCTCTCCCATATTCTCTTGAAAATCTCTAAAAATTAGACTTTGTAATCTGACTGATAATGTAGGTACAGTAAAAAATTATTTTGGAATTATAAAACATTACATTCCTAAAAATGAAATCGCGAGTACTGAAAATGTAATTAATACACTTATCAAAATAGCAATCAATATTTCCATTAATTTTCTAGAATAATTGAAATAGAAATGGGCTTTAAATTAAGACCGACTGCTGTACTGCACACTGCAAAGGTGCAAATTTATTCCACAACCCACCCTCAAGCTTACTGCACCAATATCTTCATTTTATTTATCCAACAAATATGTGAGTGCCTAATGTATGTCGCACAGGATAGAAGAGGTTGAGATATCAATGGTGAACAAAGTGAAGATGGCCCAGTATAGAGCTTACGGTTTGGTAGTAAATAAGCACATAAATAAATATATGATTATAAATTATGAAAGGTGAAATTGAAGAAACAAAGAGTACTGTAAAAGATATACAAGGACAAAACCAGGGGTATTGCAAACAAGGTTAGCATTTCGTGAGAAAACTGTGTAATCTAAAGGACATGTCATTTCTCTGTGTCCCTAGCCCCATGTCCAGATAATAGCACACAGAGGGAGCTCAACAGATGTCTGCCTCAGGACAAGAACTGATTCAATTTACAACCATTAAAAAAAAAAAAAAAACAGAAAATACATTTACTATTAATAATAGCTACCATGTATTTAAGTGCTTTATATACATCATCTCAGTTAATGTAAGCTTCAGCCCTCTGAGGTATTTAACACTGTCCCTGTGCTATAAGTAAGGAAACAAGGTGGGGAGAGGCTAACTAGCAAGTTCATGTCCAATCTCAAACTCTTAGAAAGTGGTGGAGTCGGGACTGAAACTCCCCGCCTCATGTGAAACTGACTTTCCTCTGCCACCCAGTTCTACTTTCACAGGTTCACCAGTACAGCAGACATGCAAAGCCACTGTCATCATTGTCCCCCACAATTATACATCAGTAACTCAACAACTGAACAACAAAAAAGAAAAATCAAAATAAACAGAAATAAACTGAAAAGAAACATAAAGGAATGTTGGCAGCTTGCCTCAGCTATAACACCAGTATGTTGATCTATGTTCTGAAGAGCATTTGCAAACTTTCTCATTTCTTGAAAACACAGAAGTGTATAATTCCATAATAAACTCTGCTTAAACAAAAGTAATAACTTATGCTAGGAAGCATTTTGTCTATTTGCCACTCAACTCTTGAGATCAGTCCAGTCCAACCCTGAAGGCAAAAAGGCAAAAACTTCCCTGAAACACTTAGAGAAAGACGGACGTAGATGCACAGACTACAAGTGGTTCTTATTTTCCTTGTTTCTAGGGGATTAAAGGTTAATAGATTTAAGGGAAAAATTAATGTTTAAGCCAAGAAAATCAGAATGACAGGTATTATGTGAAGTAGGCACATTTACATCTGTGTTTTCTATATTTCCTGTGTCTTACACATAGAACAAAAGTAATACTTTTTATAATTGGGGTGGAAAATGTTAAAAATTTTTAAAAAGAACTAAGGACTTTCTTTCATCAATAATCTATAACACATACTCAACTTAAACTGACCTTAAATATAACCTAAGTGTTATATTACCTGGAGTTTACTTTAAAATACCAAGCAGAGCAATATGGAATGTATATGTGTATTCGTTTTAATTTCCACCTTAATTGGGACTACACATTCCAATGATGGTCAACTGACAGTGACTCAAAAGAACCACATCCCCAGAGGCAGCCACCTTTCTAACCAATCGACACTGGTGGTTCTGATCATAGGTGTTGTAGATGTTAGAGCTGAGTTTTCAATGGCAAAACTGGTAGTATTTAAGATGTGTGAACTGATCTCTTCCATGAACTTGCTACAAAAATCTAATGACGACATTCAATGTGGTATTCTAGACATGATTCTAGAATGGAAAAAGAATATTAGTAGGGGAAAAATATCTTGAATTCAGTTAATGTTGATTACTTACTTTTGAAAAATACACCATGATAATGTAGGTTAACAAAAGAGGAAATAGGGTAAGGGGTATACAAAAACTCTTTATTATTTTTGTAATTATTCTGTAAATCTTAAATTGTTACCAAAATAAAAATCCAGTAAGCATATAGACTATGACATTGACTGGTACCTTAGGCTTGATTCTTAAAGGCCCTGTTCCAGTGTATAGTCTCTGTTCCAGTGAGCTCCTGTCCACCCAATCCTAGGTAGTTAACAAAGTCTTTCTGCTAGAATATTGTTGCAATTGCCCCCAGAAAAACCTATCATGTAATGTGCACCAAAAGATCATCTAAGAGGGCAGATTAATGGGAACTCATAGAGTTTATAGAACAAGTTGTATAATTGTTTTATACCTTAATAAACATCTTTACATGCAGTGGAATGAAGTCTGAACTTGCTTTCATTATAACGTAGAAAGTTACTCCTAACTACTGAAGGTTAGAGATGTTCATCAAAACAAGGGAGCCTAATAATTGTGCATAACTAGAATGGCTTAGATCAGTTTGTAATACAATACTCAAAGCAGTTTTTCAACTGTAGCTTCTAATGATGAACGTTCATCAATGTCCCACGGTTAAGCAGAACAGGTAGGTCAGAAGGAATTCAATCTAGCTAAGACAAAATTCAGGAGGAAATACATGAGTAATCATTCACCATATATAGGACAAAATTATTTATAAGGGCAGAAAAATTCACTGTGAATAGGAGAAAGCTAGCCAAAACATAAAACAGTATGGTTTGGGGATATATAGAAGAAAGTATGCATGTACAGCTAGGAACAAGCTTCCCATTCCTTAGCATTGCTCACATTGAACACACTGGGAAGGGTTCAGACAAGCCGAAAAGCATTATTTATTTTATCTTCACAACAATCTAATGTAGTAGATATTATCATTCTATTTTACATATGAAAAACTGAAGGTCTCTGGTAGGTAAAGAATTAACAACTGGCCCAAGCTCACAAAACTAGAAAGTGGTGGAACCAGAAAGAGACCTAAGCCTGTCCACTTGAAAGCATTTTCTTCTGTCCCTCAGTGTCTCTCTTTTACTTTATCACTACTGTGAAGTGAGCAGCAAAAAGGAAAACCTACTATTAGCTGCTAACTCATACTAATTTTACGCAGGAAACGTCTAACAGATAATTATAAAATATTTTCTTCACAATGTTTCAGAAACTTATATATGAGTATTAGTATATCGTTTTAACCCAGGCACTGTATATAACATAGAGTTGTACTTGCCAAATTGGGGAACCCACACTCAGGGTTTGAGGCAATACTGAAAGCACTGCAAATGACAGGAAAACTTTCTTGGAGCATAAAATTTTAACTAATGTTGAATAATTTAAATCAGTGTTTTTATGGGAAAGTAAGAGATATATTATAAAATAGAATATAATATCTGCATAAATATTAAAAATAATGCATTTCAGAAAAACTTGCAGCAGAAAACTTTGAACCATATTTCAAGCCTCTAGGGGTTTACATCCTCTCCTAGAAGTATTTCAATGAAAAATTTAAGAAACATTAAGTGATTTTTATGTCTTGGTTAAAAGTTTTATGAGCAGTCATGTAAATTAGTCTGTAGAGACAGCTCACAGACATGAAGATTCTTGGGTTTACAAATTTTAATATTTCAACATTTAAAAAGTATAATGATAAAGATTCTTTAATTTTTTTTATTTATAGAGATCATAAGATTGAGTGAATTGCTTTCCCCTCAAAGCTCCATTTTCTCTTCTAGAAAATAAATACCACAGCAAAGGCTCAACAGATGTTGATGATGGAGGTGATGGTGATCGTACTAGTGGTATCTTTGATTAATGTTCACCTGTATTTCCAGGGAATCATTTAGGCCATTACTTAAAATTCTTCCCTCAATAAAAATGATACAGACTTTTAAATATATATCTCTTTAATGATTCAGTTGCATAAATGTGTGATGCATTTACCAAGCAATTAATTAAATATTAAGCTTACAATGGTGCCTACATTAATGGAAATTGACTAATTAATGAAAAACAGAGTCAAACATATAATTTTTTTAATTACATAAAAAGCAACATTACCACCATGCTATTCTCTACATTGAAGCTAGAACACACTCAGCTTCTCCCACAGAAAAATGATTTGTTGCTTGAAGCAACCAAAAGCTGATAGATTTTCAGAGTCAATGCTGAGAGTCAGAGGCCAAAGCACCAAGACTAGAACCCTAGTATCCTGGCCTTACAATCCCAGCTCCACCGACCAGAACATGATGCTCCTTCAAAAAGCAAAACAAAACAAAACAAAAAAGGCTTTTCTATTGTGCACATCCAAGGCGTTGTCAACACATCACTGCTGCATTGTTCTGCTCATTTTTCATCAGAGCAGTCACAATTATGTGGTCATGCCTGGTTCTTTACCTAATTCTAAAAAAGCTACAGGAGAAAGACTTCTACATCCTTACAACTTTCATTCTCCAGAACCCCAAACTGACTATTTAATCTTTCATTCAAAGGCTTGGGTAAAAATAAAAATCAAGGTTTTCTCTGATATGAATTAGTGAAATGCTCCCCAAAACCGTAGAGTAAAATGCAGGGAGTTGTGGTTACCCAGAACTAGAAGAGTGATTTGACTAACGAGAGCAATTCTGGCCATGACATTCTCTAATAGTTTTCTCATAAACAGAAATTGAATGAGGTTGATGGCCATAACCACACGTATAAACCACACCGTAAGAAATCAATGTTCCTGCATATAATTAATCTAACACTTAGGACAAAAAGAATGTTCTAGTACTAAGAGAGCAAAAACCATCCTACTTGAGTAGTACACCCTAGTACTCAAAAAGCTGTTGGCTTTTGTGGATTCCCATGTGATGCCAGGCGTGATCAAGAATGATACATTAGAAGGGGAACATAAAAACATATCCAGGAGGAAAAATGTACATTGCCACCTCCCTTCACACTTCCATAACTGACTAAATTTTTCTTGGTAACAGAAACTCAAATAAGTTAATATAAACTTAAAAGTCATATTTTATTATTATAAGGGAGTCAAAGTAGATTCTAGTCCTGATATTAATTCTCTTTGTGATTTTAGGCAAGTCGCACCTACCTGAATCGCATTTCTCTGTCAAATAGAAATAATAATCCATCATGCCAGGTTTAAAAATCTACAAGAATAAAAAAAATCAATAGGAAAGTAAGCTGGAAAAATGCAAATAAATACTAATAGTTATGAATATATGGTCAGGGCCTTACGACGATAAGCATGACTCCTCCATGCTCTTTCATTCCTTATGAGGGCCGGAATCCAAGTGTGATGACCCATCTTACACCACGCATAACATTACACTTGGGGATGGTGGAACAACAATTTGGAAAGTACCTGATTACCTGATTAACTGTAAAGAACAATGATCTCTGGCCACCTGGTCTATTCACATTGGAATTTTTAAACATCTGTTCTTTAGGCTACTGTATTATCATCCAATTCTTTGTTATAGCAGCCTACTATAGTTATTGAGGCCTAAACACATGTGGATCTGTGTAAACCAAATCCCATTCACAGACCTGTTTTGTTTCACCTTTACAATGCTGATCTACACAGTACTTTTTATATTTAATTTTTACTTATATGTCAACATTTAAAAATCAGATTTCATATAATAAACCAAGATTCTTTATAAAAAGGAAAAGATTCAGAAGATCTGGCAACAATTTTTATTTAGAAATGGCGACATTTGACTGGAACTAAGCAGACGTGCCCCTTCAGAGAGAGCATGTGCTCCCAGTTCCCCCTTAACTCCCACCATTACAGCGGGCCTGCTTTATTTATTTCGTTTTCCAGTTCTCAAGTCCTAGCAAATATTTGACTTTGCAACCACTCGTTAAATAAACTTGTGGACATTTAAAATTCTTGGAACTCACATAATGTTATGAATTTCAGGCCTGAACAGCAATAGATTAAAATAGTTCATTCCTCACAAACTCTTCTCCACAAAGTTCTGCCTACTATGTTATGTCTAATAGATAGCCATCCCTCCGGAGTCCAGACCACCATACTCTTTCTCATCTGGATCACAGCAAGAGCCTGACTGGCCTCCCAGACTTTGGTCTTGCCCACCTATTCATTCACAGCATTCAAATCAGAGCCACCTTTCTAAATTGCAAACATAATTTCCTCCTTTTCAAAGGTTTCACATGTATCTTTAGATAAATCCTAAACTCCTTAGTATAGTTTGTGGAAATGTCAGCTGCTTTGTAATTTACTCTAAATATAATGAGAGTGAAATATACAAACACACACACACACACACACACACACAAACACTCTCTCTCTCTCTCTCTCTCTCTCTCTCTCTCTCTCTCTATTATATTGTGGT
>NW_006442484.1:60426617-60445504 GCF_000325575.1 Pteropus alecto
ACACACACACACACACTCTCTCTCTCTCTCTCTCTCTCTCTCTCTCTCTCTCTCTATTAGTTAATGGTTCGTGGTTTATGTTACCTAATCAAGAATTCACTCCTGTTAGCATTGCAAAGACCCTATTCAAGTGTCTACCCTCCAGAAGCCACTGCACTAAATCCTGACTGTTCTATGGGAGGGAAATAAACGTCTGTCTTGCTTGAGTCATTGTAATTTGTGACCTCTTTGTTACAGCACCTAAAATTTTACCCTAACACTATATTTGGTGTTTTCCAGTTCCTTAAATACGCCACATTCCCTCTTAGCATGAATCCTTCGCACATGTTCTTCCCTCTGCCTGGAACTCTCCCACTTCCAAACCTTTATCTATTTAGCCATCATCAACTTCAGTGGACACTTCCTCTGAGAGATCATCCCTAACCTTGAGACTAGGTTCCATTCCCCTAGATATGTATTCCAACAGCAGACTTCCTTCTGACTTTCAGCTATCACTTACACACCAGGGGCCACTTCTCGCCCATTTACTGCTGCACTGGCAGCACCTAGCACTGTGTCCGGCACCCAACACCATGACCCAGGGCACATCCTTCCATCCTGGCTACGATGTCATCTGGAGAGATCTTGTCAATTACCTTGCTATGCAATCTAGACAACTCTTCATATTTTATTTTATTTTACTTATAATAACAGTAATAAGAAGAAGAAAAAAGAGGACAATGCGGGGAAGGAATAAAGGAGAGGGAGAAGAAAAAGAGATTCATTTGCCATAATTTGCCATGGTTTAGTGAACCCTCCTGTCTAGGTTGCTCTCCAAAACATCTTATTAAGAAAATACATTCAAAATATTTGGAGGGTTGAGGAAAGTTAGATAACATATAGTTCCTTTAGCTATAATTTTTTCAGGCCAATAGCACGTAACTTATCTGGTGTGGAGACCAACTGGGTGCCCTCTTACTATCTCTCTACCTGGGACAGAACTTAAATTATGATCACATTTGAGCTTACCAGATGTGGGGGATAGGGGGAGGGGAACTGGAGAAAGATAGATAGCCAAAAGACACAAACTTGCAGTTACAAGATAAAGAAGGACTGACGATGTAATGTACAGCATGGTAGTGGTAGTTAACATTGCTATGTGATACATAGAAAAGTTGAGAGAGTAAATCCTGAGAGTTCTCATCACTAGAAAATTATTTCTTTTTTTGCTCTCTTTTTATTGCATTTATATGAGATGATGGATGCTAACTAAACTTATTGCAGTAATCATTTCACAATATATGCAAAGTGAAGCATTATGATGCACACCTTAAAATTATAGTGATGTATGTCCATTATATCTCAATAAAATTGGAACCAAAAGAAACCGATTGCATCTTAACCGTGTTTGTTTGAAGACCAAGACAGATGTTAAACTAGTATGTTTTAGTTCTTCCTGGAAACCAGGGATTAGGCAACTGATATTTTGGTAAACAAATAAATTATAATGTGAAAATTTTCAAATCAAGGTTACCTTATCTCCTGTAGAGAAACTGTAAGAAAGATCCCTATATTGGTTGGGAATTAGCAATAAATGACCCCTACCTACTTCCAATGCTGTGTTTCTAGCACACTAATGCCTATTGTTCATGTGAGACATTGTAGAGACACTTCCATAATATGAAGCAGCCTCAACCACCACAGATAAACCTCACTCTTTAAATCATTTTGAACCACAGCAGCCAAGAGGCAACTCTTGTTTTGGTTTTGTTTTGTTTTGTCTTACCTTGTATCTCACTTCCCTATCCAACTTCCTACTTTTCCCCTTCAATTACAAACTGCAGACTGGAAAAGCCCCTATTCCTTAATTTCAGCAAAATATGTATCCTTGTCTATGGATCCACAAAAGGAAGATATAGATGTAATTTCATGCTTGGTTTTCCATTAGTAATGTGTTCAATTAGGCAAGAAGCTCTGTTATTATCACCTTAAACTAGGCTGACTATTTTCTAGCTCAGCTTACCTCTCTATAAAACAGTATGAGGTCAATACTAGATTACAGAATTTAATTAACTGCCTAAGATGAAAGCTTGGCAATCTCTTCTATTCTTTCTTTGCATAAAGAATAAGAAACCAAATTTTGCTTGGGGCCAAAATATACTAGCCTTGTGAAAAATGATTACTATACATAATTTATATCCTCGTTGCCATGAACTATCCAACCCAGTGCATTTGCTGCCTTGATACTGATCATGAGCCATTAGCTGGGCTTGGGATTTGATTTGGTTTTTTCATTACTGCTCTCTGATTTATTGTTGCACACTATTCCCAGAATTCTGATTTCATTTGCTTTTACCGATAAGATACATCTGCTAAAAAGTTCCAGCTTTGTGTCCTAAACTAAATGAGATCAGACAACTGGAAAGTAGTATGTATAAATTGTAACTTCCAGCTATTTTTTAAATTTTTCAACTACAGTTGACATACAATATTATATTAGTTTCAAGTGTACAACATAATTTCATGTGTACAACATAGACATTTAGGTAACTTACAAAGTAATTCCCCCAATAAGTCTAATACCCACATGACATCATATGTAGTTATTACAATATTATTGACTATATTCCCTATGCTGTACTTTACAGCCCCATGACCATTAAGTTTTAACTAGCAATTTGTATATCTTAATCCCTTCCCTTTTTTCAACCATCCTCCTAACCCCATTCCCATCTAGGAACCATCAAAATGTTCTCTGTATCTATGAGTATGTTTTCATTTTGTTTATCTTGTTCCTTAGATTCCACATATAAATGAAATCGTATGATACTTGTCTTTCTCTTTCTGACTTATTTCACTTAGCGTAATACCTTCTAGGTCCATCCATGTTGCAAATGGCAAGATTTCATTTTTTATGGCTGAATAATATTCCATTGTATATATGTTCTACATCTTCTTTATCCATTTGTCTATCGATGGACACTTAGGTTGCTTCCATAACTTGGCTATTGCAAAAAAAATGCTAAATGAACATAGGGGTACATATGTCTTCTCGAATTAGTGTTTTGGATTTCTTCAGATAAATACCCAAAAGTGGGACTGCTAGGTCACATGGTAGTTCTATTTTCAATTGTATAGACCTATTTCATGGATGTATTTCCTGACCACAGAAAAGGTTCAGTCCGGCTATAAATGAATCTTCAGTAGATGTCAGGATCTCCAGTCCTTGTGCAGCAAAAAATCTTTGCTTTGTTCTCAAACTATGCAGCTCTTCTCCACCACACACACTGAACCACTTATATGTGAGCATTAATAAACAGGAATAAATTATTAGTAGCAACAGGCTCTGAGATCTTTAGTAAGTGTGAAATGTCAGGGGGGGATTTGTTACTTTTCTCCTCTTTAAATAATACATATCTAAGGATGAATTTTTTCAGCCTTAAAAATGAGAAGGGGGTTGAAATGATAGCTAAATCCTCTTTTAGTCTCTTGTGCCTCATTCCACCTCCCATAAATATCAGATGAGAGGCTGCATATTCTGGGGGAATGTAGGCCAGCTGCTATGACGCAGGAGGGAGATTTGAGGCTTTGAGATATAAATTTTTCAAAGAGCTAAAAGTAGATCCCAAGAACCTGTTTAACATGACTGTCTGCTTCAGCCTCAGACAGCACTTCCACTGTAACTATCTACTGTGAAACAAGATGGTGCTCATTTTGCCTCCTCAGTTGCTTCGCCTGGTTTGACAGGGTTGACTAGAACAAACAGGGCATTTTTTGTGCTTTTCTTGCTTCAAATTGTACTAATGGCGAACCATTTTTCTACAAACTTGGGATACTAAAGTTAAATCCTATTTCAACTGCCACATAGTTTCCACATCTAAACTGGAAAATTTTTGCAATGACAAACACTAAATTAACAAAGTGGCTAACTCCTCAACTAAAGTGGTCTCCGTCAGTCTGTACCAATTTGCACAACAAAATTACTAAGAAGAAAACAAATTGTCAGTATAATTAAAAAACACTCTTCTTCAACTGCTAAAAATGCTTGCCCCTAAAATGCCATATTTAAAGCTTCATTTCTCACAGCACTCCCATAAAAGGGAAAACAGATTTCCCAATTTGTGAAAATCAGTGGTGCTTTCGGATAGCTGGTTAAGACTCTAACTGAAGAAACACAAAATCAGGAATAGTACTGAAACAGATGTGGGCTGGTCTTTACCCATCAGTATGAGAAATAGCACTGCTTCCCAGCACTTACTGTACTGGTTTCCTGCTATTTCTTAAGCCCGGCTTCCAACATAAAGCATAGAAAAGGACAAGATTGCAAATACATCAATGTTTAGAAATTTTATACTGTTCTACATCCAGTTTACATGGCACAGGCAGAGTTTGGGTGAGTTTAGTGTAATGCCTTGCATAATGTACTGAAAGATAAAGAGATTTGCTAAAGGCATCTTATAAGGCAATATCATTAGAAGCCTCAAACACACTGCACTGCATCAAAAATCTCTTATTTCCTTATCATATACCTTTCTAGGTCTGTCTATGGCATAGTCAACTCTAAATTTATACCTAATGGCCCTGGCTATTCTTCCTTCCCTCACTTCATGTATCCCTAATTACTACAGTCATTTTGGAAATGCAGAGATTGTGTGAGTTCAAAAGTAGCAGAAGAAAAGTTAGAGAAAGCAGAAACAGCTTAGAAGATTAGACCTCAAGGACAAACTGTCATAAATTCTTTTACATGGTCTTTTCATTTTTTCCAGAATGTCTTAAATTGCTCATTTCATTGATATATTATTTTTTTATTAAGTTTATTGGGGTAATATTGGTTAATATAATTATGTAATTTTCAGGTGTACATTATAGTTTGACAACTATATATTCTATTGTGTGATTACCACCCAAAGTCCAGTTTCCTTCAGCTACCATATATTTGATCCCCTTTACCCACTTCATCCTCCCCCTACTCCCTATATTTGACCCCCTTTACCCCATCTACCTCTCCCCGCCTCCCCAACCTCCTATCCTCTGGTAACCACTATTCCATTGTCCATGTTCCTAAGTCTCTGTTTGTCCTGTTCATTTGTTGTTTTTAGGTTTATATCCTACATATAAGTGAAATCATGTGATTTTCAACTTTTTCAGTCTGGCTTATTTCACTTAGCATGATTATCTCAAGATCCAACCATGTTGTCGTAAATGGCAGTATTTCTTCTCTTCTTATGGCTGAGTAATATTCCATTGTATATATGTGCCACAGCTTCTTTAGCCAATCATCTATCATAGGACACTTAGGTTGCTTCCATGTCCTGACCACTGTGAATGCTGTTATGAACACTGGTGTGCAAATATCTTTTTGGATATGGGTTTTCAAGTCTTTGGGGTAAATACCCAGTATAGGGATTGCTGGATCATGCGGTAGATCAATTCTCAGTTTTTGAGGAACCTCCATACTGTTTTCCATAGTGGCTGTACCAATTCGCAGTCCCACCAGCAGTGTATGAGGGTTCTTTTTTCTCCATATCCTCTCCATCTAACAGGTGTAAGATACCATCTTTACACCTGTTAGAATAGCTATAATCAACAGGACAACATTTGTTATTACTTGTCCCATTGATTATAGCTATTCTAACAGGTGTAAGATGGTATCTCATTGCGGTTTTGATTTGCATTTTCCTAATAGCTAGCAATGTTGAGCATCTTTTCAGATGTGATACATTACTTTAGATGTCATCAATTCTAGATTTGAATTAATAAGCATTACTTGTTTAAAAAAGAAGAAAAAAGAAAAAACAGCTACCTCTAGGGAAATCACTACATGATGAAGAATTTAATCAGACTGCTTTCTACTCTAACACCTATCAGAGAACAGCTACAGAGCGGGGAAAAAGGATGACTGAGGCTTAATAATTTGGGAGTACTTTAGAACAATCTGGATAGGTAAAGTGGGCCCTTAGGAACTACATGGCATCCTACAAGCTCAAGCTCTATTTTTCTAAATGGCCAAGGTTGAATATGGAGGATACGCTGAATAATCAGTGATTAATACATCTTGTGGCAGAGTAACCTGATGAGAACACTCTGATACTCCTATAAAATATAGGTGGATCCTCTAACTTTATCCAATTCTGAGTCATTAGTTTTCTTGGTACACCTAGGTAAAGGACAACTGTAGAGGCCACAGGACCATATGAGAGAGCTGGACTAGAAAGGTCAGAAATGTCAGTGGGCATTTAGTTTCCAGTGTCTAAAGCCCATAAATCTTAAAAGTTGGCATGCTCAGCCTCATTACACCATTGCTGCCTAGGTATCAATGCCCTAGAATTTTTCTACTGATAAGCAGGAAGAGCAGCAATAAAAAAAATAATTTATTAATAATCATTAGAGTTTGCCATTTGATGCCTAGACCTCCACCTCTTCCACCCCACCCCAATCCATGACTTATATCCAGCTTGAAGGAGAAAAGGAAATTATACATCTTGAAAAGTTAAATGTCAAAGGATTTTCAGGAGGCACATAATCCAACTATCTAGACTGGGAGCTAAGAGCTACAGGGCCAGTTACCCCAGTATTAATCCGCTAAACGTCCACTATGCTACTTGAATATACCGAGCATCAATCCAGTAACTTTGAAGGCCACTACAGTTCATGGGACCTTTGGCAGCTGCATCAGTGGTGATGTTGGGTGGAAGGCAGCAGAAGCTATAACTGAACAAGCCCAGAGCTTCCCACATAACACCCATCTCATTGCTTGATCACCTAACGTCAAATACAGAGGCTAGAAAAAGTAGAACTAGTGAAAGGGAAGGTGAGGGCAAAACCCAATTCCTTTTTGTTTAATTTTGCCTAAAGTTATTCCCATCCTAGAAAGAAGGAAGAAAACTATTCCATATAAGAGGCCTCCTGCTCTTAGGAACCAATTATTCAAGTCAGCTCTGGTGGAAGAACCTGAACACCTTAACACCATAACAATTTCCAGGAAAACGTACTAGACAAAAACAAAAAACAAAAAAGGATATTGGGAAAAACCTGTTTGAAATTTAAGACTAGGCTGTGTATATAATGCGACAGGGTGGGAGGTGAGGAGATTAAAAGGCTCTGGATGGAAGGCAGTAGATTCAAGAAGAATTCAAACATCCAACCTAGAGACAGCTAGCTAGATCCAAAGGTTTATAATTCAACTGAAGCTGAGGATCAGGAGGTGACAGAGTTCTTGGCCTAAAATGCAGACCAGACAAAGCCAAATGATTACAATTATTAAAAGATTTCTCACAAAACCAGGGATAGCATAAACCAGGGCAAAGAACAAGCCAAGCTGAGGTGTGGCTGAACCATGCTCAGTAGAAAGACAGTCTAACAGAGAAGGATAGCCAAGAACTTCAATTGTTTCTCTACCTTATAGAGATCTTTTCCCTGTGTCCTCCCCACTGCCCTCTACCGAGTAATTTTGCCTGAGTGTATTTCAACTGCCTGTGATAAAGGCAAACAAGAGAAATGAGAGAGGAGAAAAGAGCTGTCAAATTTTAGAGTATCTATGAATACTTGGGGAGTTTGGTTAAAATTAAGGCTCCCAGGCTCAGCCCCAAGAGTTTCTAACACAGGCAGTTCTAGATCACACTTGGGCAAACACTGAATGATTATGGGGACAATAAAAAGGGTAATTTACCAGCTAAAGCAGCAGCCTCAGATTCATTCTACCAATGTAAAAGATGACTGCACACTCAGTAATCCTCAGAGAGGTTACTGCAGAGGACCTCCACAGAACTTCCCACATTACATTTATGAGGGAGGATGACTCCAACATGGACTGCTCTTCAATTAGGACAGTCACCTTGTAGCTCAGTTAATCACAGACAGCCAAGTGCCCCTCCATGCCCAACAATGAGTATTTTTAAAAAATGACCTATCTTACTGAAAGCTTTGAGTTTGTAAAACTACACAAATATATCACGAGCTAACAGATTCCAACACTTTTGGTTTTGCTTGTATAAGTTTTCTTCCCAGGTACCTTTATTTTTATTTGAAGGAAAACCCTGGTGATATGACAGAACAGAGAGGCCAGCTTGCAGGCTGCTCATCAAAACTTAACAGAAATAAAAGCTTAGTAATAACCTGCCAGGGAAGTAGTTATTGTCTCTCTACCAAATCAGCGTATTACCATACAGCTTTGTTAGAGCTAAAATAATCTTTGAAGGTGGAAAAAATATCTATAAATAAAGAAACCAAGTCCTTCCAACAGTGAGAAGTGGTAGTCTGAAAAGGAAGAGTCTGCTCAATTCTTTCAGTCTGAAAAGCAAGGAACTACTACCCAAATGGCATAAATAGTGACAGAAGTCCCAGATATCCTAGAGTCTTAAGCTGAGACTACAGATGGGCTGGTAGAGAAACTCTGAACACTCCTGAATTCTTGTCTGAGGAGCTCAACCACTCTAGAGCCTTGGGCGAATCACTGAACCTCTGAGGCTCATTTTACAATATGTAAAACAATAATATTCACTCCCAGTGTGTAAAAAATGGTAATATTCCCTATTATCCCTCCTCATAGGAAGTGGTAAGGTTTGAATGACAAAACATTCTGTAAAATGTTAGTCAATAAACATATATTTTTATCACCATAATTACATAATTACTATTCCTTTAAGCTTTTAAAATTTTGAAAAGCAAGTAGTTGCTCTCCCCATTAATGACCTACTCATTGTTCTTTAAGTTACTACACTAAAGAAATCTGTTACTGTCAATGAAATTGATCAGTACTTAGTAATCAAATACAGGAGAGGAGGAGTATTTGTGCCTAAGGAATCTAAATTTCAAATATCATTTTCTTTTAATCACACATTTTTCTAAAACAAAGAACAGAAATCACTATGAAGTACAATTTTTTTTAATTTATTTATTTAAATTAGTTTCAAGCATACAGTACATTGGTTAGATATCTATATAGTTTGTAAAACGATCCCCCGCAATTGCTCCCTCCCTCCCCTGGCCCTCCACCTAGCCAATGTATTAATGCTAACTGCATTCCCTATGTTGTGCTCCCCATCCCCGTAACCATCCATCGGCTACTAATTTGTACTTCTTTAGCTCTTCACCCCATTCTCCCAGCCCCACAAAATCTTCTCCCCTCTGTCCATCACCACATGTCCACTATATTTGTGAGTCTGTTTTTGATTAGTTTTGTTCTTTTTATTCCTTAGATTCTGCATATAAGTGAAATCATATATTGTTTATCTTTCTCTGTCTGACTTAAACACCGTCTAGGTTCATCAAAGCAATATCTTTTTCCATCCTCTTCCTTTTCATATGTAGGGGTCTTGTTTTCTTATCCTTTCAGCCACTCTATCTTTTGGTTGATGCACTTAATTCTTTTCCATTTAAGGTGCTTATTGATAGGAATGTAGTTGTTACCATCCTGTATTTCTGTTTTTGATACATGTTTTTCTTCTTAAAGAAATCCCTCCAATATTTCCTGTAATACTGGCTTGGTGGTGATAAATTCCTTTATCTTATTTTTGTCTGGGAAGCTCTTTATCTATCCTTCAACTCTAAATGATAGCTTTGCTGTATAAATTATTCTTGGTTGTAGATCCTGGGTCTTCTTCCTGTCAAATATATTTTGCCAAGCCCTTCTGTCCTGCATAGTTTCTTTTGAGAAATCAGCTGCCAGTCATATGGGAGTTCCCTTATAAGTAATTCTCTGTTTTTCTCTTGCTGCTTTTAATATTCTTTCGTTGTATTTAACCTTTGGCATTTTAATTACGATGTGTCTTGGTGTAGGCCTCTTTGGAACCCTGATTTGGGGGAATCTCTAGCTTCCTGGGGTTTTATGTCCATTTCCTTCAGCAGGTTAGGAAGTTTTCCATCATTATTTCTTCAAACTGCTGTTCAACATCTTGATTTTCTCCAGTTACACTGATCAGACAGATACTTGGACCCTTAATAGTGTTCCATATGCTCCTTAAATTCTTTTTATAGTCTTGGCATCTTATTTCTTGCCATTCTGATTGAGTGTCCTTGGCTTTCCCATCCTCTAGATAGATCATTTGATCCTTTTCTTTGTTCACTTTGTTCATTTCTTTTTTTATTCCATTTAATATACTTCTCATCTCAGATGTGTTCTTCATTTCAGACTGGTTCCCTTTTATAATTTCCATTTCCATTCCCATGTTTTTTATCTTTGTTGACGTTCTCACTGAATTTATCTACACTTCCTAAAAGTTCATTGAGCATCTTTATAACCAGTGTTCTCAACTCTGCATCTGTTAGATTGCTTGACTCCATTATTCCTGAATCTCTGTTCTCTTCTCTCATATGGTTTCTGCTTGTCGTCCCATTTTGCCTGCCTTTCTTATTTCTATGTATTAAGCAAAGCTCCTAAGTGTCCTGGTCTTATTAGTGTGGATTTGTGAAGTAGGTGTCCAGTGGCACAGTCCTGAGAGGGGTTCAGCTGCAGGCCAAACTTAGCCCAAGCCTCTACCCCTCCAGAGCCACCCTTTAAGATTCAGCAAGCAATCCACGGATGCTGTGCTTATAGTTGCCTCAAAAGGCCACATCAGAAATTGAGGCCAGCTGGTTCCAGTGTGAGTCTAGGTGCTGCTTAGCAAGGAGCACCTGACTGGCTGAGGACACACCTGGATGTGGCTTGGGTGGGGCCACAAATAGGGGGAGGTAGGATTTCGGGGACTCCTCTGGGTGGAGCAACCTCTGTTACCCAGTCTAATGACCTCAGAACAATGGTGGCGCTGTGTCCATCCACTGGGAGAGGGGAGGGCTCAACAAGGAACAATTGATACCGCCGGCACTTCTGTACAGAGCGAGTCTCGCCTAGGCCCTGACTCTAACAATGTCTCCCTGTAAGTCCCCGATGCCCCCCGCACACAGCAAAATGGGCACTGGTGCTCAGAGCAAGCAGGTCCGTCACTGCGAAAATCCGCTCACGGACACGGCCCCTTTAAGAGGCATCTGCTACTGCCGCAGCCTCCGTCTCAGCCGCTCGAGACCGGGCAGCCCGCGTCCTAACTCCATCCTACCTTCTGCGGTTGCAGGGTGATTGCTTGGATTTCTCCCTCATATGGCTTGTTTCTCTAGATCCCAGATGATTTTACCTTGCTGCTTTGATATGGTCGCCAGAGGGATGAACAGAGCCTCTATCATCTACGCCATTTTTTTCCCTCCCTGAGTATAATATTTTCAGTCATTGCAGAGAATGATTACACAAGAAATGACTGGTCATCCAATTTACATGAAAGAGAATATATAAGTTTTCAAAGTCTGGCAAGGATGAAAGGAAAAGACCAGTATTCCTTAGAAGAATTGGCATAGCTGCACTCAGAGCTAGACTGGAAGTGCAGCCTTGCTCCTTACCCAAGCCCTAATATAGGGCAGGCCTCTAGCCGGGTCCCCAGGAGAATAAATTGTCCCACTGGAGTTTACCTCCTTCCCTGAGCCTTACAGGCCCTTGAAAGGACAGATTAAAGTGTTTACCTTCTGGGGCAGGCAAGGGTGGTTAGTGAAGTCCCATTTGTTCTTGAGCTGTGAAATAGGAGCCCTTCACTGTCAGAGGGAGAATAAAGGGAGAATCAGGGATACGCTAGGACTGAACAGCCACCCATCCTTCCTCTTGCGGCTTAAACACCTACACCCACCTCCAGCCTCGACTCTCCCCTCTGCCCAGACCACTCCAGGTGACAAACCCCCAGAAAGTCTCAACCCACTATTGCAAAATTACCTCACAATTCCTCAGGTACCATTTGTGGGAAATGAATTCCATCCAAAGTCATATTCACACAGCGTGAAATAGGAACAGGAAAAATAATAGTGCTACCTCTCAAAGAGCAAGTCAGATCAGAGGTCTCTAGAGAGTATTTACATTAAATACAAAGCTGGCTAGATGACAGGTCTGATCTGTTGTGGCAATTCACATCTTTCTGTTGTCATGCCCTTTTTAAAAATTGGCATACCATGCACACAACGTGATAATCAGTGTGGGAATTCAAAAGAAAAAAGCAAGGGGTTCAGAACAACAAGGAAAGGATGACCTCCACAGGGTCTCATACCTCAGTCTTTGTTTGCCCAGGTCCAGACTTCGCATCTCAGTCTGGAAGCCTCTGGAACACTGTTAGTTGCCATATTCAAAGTAGACCCTTCTGTCAGGGGGCAAATTCACCCAATCATAACTCATAAGATCTACATGTGATCGCATAGAGAGAGACAGACAGACAGACAGACGGACAGACAGACAATGTATTAATTAACAAGGAATACTCTATCAAACAGCCTGGAAGCCTTTAACATGGAGGCAAGTGCATTTTCTTCCTGTAGGCATATCACATGGAAACTAAATAATATAAATAGTAAGGAAAGCTGTCATTTCTGCTTATTCTTTTATTCTGATTACAAAATTTTACTTTTGAGAACTACTCACTCCCCATTAAGAGAATCTATGGCTTAGATGTTTGGATGGGCATTTGCCCCAGTTCTGGCCAGTCCCAGGGTTGAAATTGCCCCAATAATTAGTGGGATTGCCAGCCTATAAGGTTATGAACTGGGAGAGGCAGAAAGCCATCTCAAGGAAAAGAGCACTGACTAAAAATTAAGCCAAACAGCTGAGCAGGATGAAGAGATGGAGAGAGCCACTGCCTGACAATATCATTTAACATCAGAGTCAAGCCATGCCTGAGACCAGGATACCCCTTGAACTTTGAGAGACAATAAATTCCCTTCTTTGCTTAAGCCACTTTGAGGTGGATTTCTCTCTTGCAAACATAAAAAAGAAGTCTTGTTTAATACATATGAGTTTTGACAGAGAAAATGGAATTGGACTGAGAGTTTATAATATGACTTGAATGTTTAATCACCATTAGTTTAAAGTAGCTTAATGCATCCATATCTACACCAGAGCAGGCTAGAGTTCATGCCTGAACATCCTTATGTCCTGCAACACCTGACCAACCCCACTTGCACTGACACATGCTTACACCATGCTCACACATTCACTCCACCTGGCAAGCATACAGTCATTCTGTCTCTGCTCCATTTAACTCTCAGAGGGAAATCATATATCCCTTGGTCTCAAGTTCTTAAGGAGGATCCCAAGTACAGAAAGTAATCAAAAGCCACTTAATAGATTATTAAATTCTACAGAATCCAACAGAATTCATAACTCCGCCACGTTAAATACTATGAATTCCTTCCAGTGAATTCCAGCATCAAAAAAATCATCTGCTGTAGCAAAATGACATACTCAACAGTTTCCAACTATCAGAATTTATTAATGATATTTTCAATTATGGAGAACATGGAGCTTTTATACTTTGACTAAGGTGGGTTCTTTAAACCCATATTAGATAATAAGTTGTTTACACTCACTGCTATAAGAAATTCACAGGACAAGAATAAAGTGTGCATCTTTGTAAGTTTAGCTTCTATTATAGCTACCTTTTATGCAAATAGAGGTGCAGTGTATTACTTTCTTCTTCCTTTCAGACACAAATCCTGCCCACGGTTAGATTCTTTGAGGACCCTGCCCCAGCGCCACTTCCCAGCTCCTTTTCCTAATTAACCCATGCCACAAAGAGAAGCAAATGGTTGTTTTCTCAAGCTGTTGTCATTATTCGTTTACATGTCTCCTCCACCAGACTCAGCAGTTTAGATGACTTGATGACTAGTCTAGCACATTGTCTAGCAGATGCTCTATAAAATTAGTTTTGTGGATTTAATTAACTATACTTGTCAGATGTTACCAGAATATCTGGTTTATGACCTTTATGTTACTGTTTGGATTTAAGCATCAAGGAAGGTAGTGGAGAGGAGTCTTAGAAGCTTGGTGTCTGCCCTCCTCCAAGAACAAAAGGTCCAGAAAACAGTGTCTTGTGCACAAGTTTTCAACCTTTGTAAAATTTTACTCTGCAACCCTGGCTACTGGCCCGGGTTGGGGCTTGACCTAAAGATGTCAGCTCTAGGCTGGACATGAGAAAGACCATTGGCCTCAAGGTGACCAGGCATAAGAGCTGGACCCAAGGAAGGATAAAATGTACCGAACAATGATGAAGCAACTCACTAAGATCCTTTCTCAGGATATTTTAATACAACGTGTACGAGAGAGCTCTCATGTAGTAGAACAGAAAAAAATTAAGAGAAGGTAAAAATTGAAACTCAAAAGCAGAAGCCAAGAATATAAGGACTCTGGGGGAAAGGAAATAAGTATATAAGAGGAAGAGAACAGATGGAGTAGACACAGCAAGAATCTGAGATAAGTACCAGGAAAGTACTACAGCTATTGTTCTGTGGTCTGAAATTTCCTTTACAACACAGTATAAAGAGTCAGTTAATCAAAAGACCACATGAAGAGACAGCTACTATAAGTTTTTCAGCTATCTTTACTTCTAATAAAGAGCTAAAGTTGTCAGTTATTAAGTGGACATTAGCTGTGCATTTGTATTGTTGAAATTTGAGATGTTCAAGACTTGTGAATTGGCTAGAAATACTTTAAGGGTACCCCACCACTCCATGCAAGTATATAACCTAGCATGTTCACAAGGCAGGGTAGACTCAGGAATAAGGCTCCAAGCTGGCTTCTGCACTCAGGCACAGTTAATTTGGACCATTTTGGTGGTCCAAAGCCAATTCTAAGTTGAACTGAATCCTGCCTTCACAATGTTGTCATATTTGCCTCAAGGAAACATCTTAAGAAAAGCAAAAAATGTCTAGAAGAGCAGAGGCACAGACATTATTAAATTTACCAAATAGGTTGTAGGTATATTTTTATGCCCTCTTACAAAAAAAAAACACATTATTTTCATAACTGGGGGTGGGGAACTGGTGGGAAACCTATAGCCCTCACCTTCCTCTAATTACTGGGGTATATTAGTTGGGGTTATAGATGCAGGTGCTATTACACAGTAACTGAAAAATAAAATGGCTTGAACAAGAGCCCTATTTATGTCTTAACATTCCATAGTCCAGAGGTTACCAGTCTAGGCAGGAAGAGCTTACATTTCTAGTTCCAGATGGCTAATTCATGTCTCACCATCTCCCAGTCAGAAAAAGAAATGGAAGGCACACCCTCCCCACATTGGCTAGTTTTTATCACATGATCATGCATAGCTTCAAGGACAGCAAGAAAACTAATTTCTATACCAGCAACTGAAGGACAATTAAGTGGAATCATACTGTCAAACATCACATGGGGTCTTCTTCCCTGTGCAACTCCCATCATCTGTGGGAACTTGAATGAGGGCTATTCTTCACAATGTGGCTACATTTAATCCAGGAATGCAACTCATTACTTAAATAACGCCAATAATAAATCCACTGTGAAGTCATTACATGAAAGAGACAGATGTTTACAAAAAAAGAAAGAAAAAAATAGTCAGGGATCTGAAAAATAATTAGATAACCATTATATTAAACAAAAGCTAGCTGACCTGAGAATAAACCACATCCTTGCTCCTAGCTTTCTTCAGTCACCTTAATTAGAGATTCCTAAGTCACATGGGAAAAGTAACTGTCACTGCTCTACTTTGAAAAACCCCAAAACTGGTCATTGTAATAAATAAAACCACTGATTAAGAGAACAAGTAAAATCTTTATTAGTCTTCCAAGCTGTATTACTCTGCTACAGCTGCCTTATCAACTACCACAAACTGGGTGGCTTTAAGTAACAAAAATTATTTCACAGTGCTAGAGGAGAGAAGTCCACAGTCAAGGTGTCAGCAGGGTTGGTTCCTCCTGAGGGGTATGAGAGAAGGATCTGTTTCAGGCCTCTCTCCTTGGCTTGTAGATGGCCATCTTCTTATGTCTCATCACAATGTCTTTCCTTGGTGTCAAAACTTCCCCTTTTTATAAGGACCCCAGTTATACTGGATTAAGGTCTGCCCTAACCACTTCAGTTTAACGTGACCTCTGTAAAGACTCTGTCTCAAAATAAGTTCACATTCTGCCGTACTGGGGGTTAGGACTTCAACATGTAAATTTGGGGGGACACGATTCAACCCATAACACAAACATACAAGCTCATCTGAGACAAAGATTGCATACTCACATACTTATCACATCTTAATTAAAGATTTTTTTATTGGAAAATATAACGGATACAGAAAACGCGTAGGACATAAATACACAGTATAATAAATAATTATAATGCGAACACCTGTGTAATGCCATTTGGGTCAAAAAAGAGAGCAGTATCCACAGCCAGGAGCCCCTGTGTGCCCCTTTCAATCAGAAATCCTTCTTCCTCTAGGAGGTACCACCATCATTACTTCTAGGAAAATGACTTTGTTTCCTTCATAGTTCTACCGCTTCTGAATACATCCCAAAACAATATAGTTTGATTTTATCTGGTTTTGAACTGCATGTGAGTGGAATTATATTGTAATATATTATTTGGGATCTTCTATCCCTCAACATGTTTGTAAGATTTATCCATATGTTTACATTTTTTAATGATTCCAAAGAACATTTCATTAACCTAAATCCAATTTCACTGGTCAAAACTATATCTTCTCTGATATTTATTATCCTCAATCTTTTTTAACATTCCCACATCCTTCGAAGTCTATATCAAAGTCATATCAATACATAGAAACTACTCTAAAACCTACTTTTATGGCCTTTTTCTTTACAAAAAAAGCACTTTTTGGTTAAAGCTTCTATGTAGACAGATTATAATAGAAGCAATTTCTTCAGCATTGCCTCCACAGACATTTTCCCAGAAAAACTGAACAAGAAACGATACTTGTAGCAAAGTACCAGTTGGCCTGGTATGTTGCCGGCAATGCTATAATATTCTAGGTTGAACTGGTCCATGGGCTATTTCTCACAAAGTGTGTGAATCACCAGGTAAAGGTAAGAGAAGACATGATTCAGTGGTTTGGAGGGACAGTCATTTGTCAAGGTCTAGCTGACATGCTACACCGATGAGCACAAAACCTTAAAGGAAAGAGTACAATGTAACATACTAGGCTACACTGATCTAGGAGGCTTGCCTAAACCTTGTTGTTTTCAAAGGTCATAGAAGATTTGCTCCTTTGTCAATTCTATTAGAGATCTGCTTAACTGAACAGTCTGTTTTCTGACCTTGTCTACCTGCTTACCTTCCTAACATGTATTTTGGTCCACAATCTCGGGCTGGAATCTGACACTAGTTTAGTTAACTCATCCACTGGTTAAGGCCCTAGCCATGTGCAGGTGGGCTGACCTCATATCCTTCACTCAATATTATAAACTTAGATCCTAATTCCTGCTTAGAAGTCTCCATCCATACTTCATTTCCTGGTCTTTATTTTCCAATCCCAACTTAAATTTAAGTTGTAACAGTGATGTGACTCCCCCACAAAATTAAGCACAGTTGGGAAGTTGTTTTCTCTGTCACTCTAGGTGTATCTCTATGAAGTAGAAATGAACTAAATAAAAAGAGAAATTCAGAAATTACTACAGACATACAATTTTCACTGAAAGTTGTTTAAATAATAAAATAGTTTTTCCCATTGAAGGGGTTTAGAATAGGCCCTCAAGATGTGCCACTTAGGCACATGAACTATTTGGAGCTGAAGGCAAACCTTGTTTGCCTCTTACTTACTAAATACCTGACGTGATGCCTCTTACTTACTAAATACCAGACGCCTTGCACTACGGGCCTTGGGAGCTCACTTGCATCACCACCTCCTAAAATGAGACAGAATTGTTTAACTGCACTGACCTATTCTCAAATCTAAAACTGGTTTTAAAAGAAGGTACACCCTGTCCTTGAGGACATGCAAGCAACTAATATTTCATCCCCAAAGGATAAGAATTACAAGATATAGTCAGGTTGATGTAAGAGTACCAGGGAGAAATATTTAGTTGTAAATGAGAATTGAGTATTTATGATCAAAGAAGGCTTCTTGGTGGATGAGATGCTGTACGACCAGGTTTGTGCCAGACATATTTTGTCTCCCAAAGTAACCCTCAAACCCTCAGCTTCCTGGAACTCCTAGATTTTTTCTAGGCAGCTCTCTGGTCCACTTCCGTGACAACTATTTCTTACTTTGTCCACTCTTCTCCAAATTTCCAGACAGCCTCCATCTGTCTTGCTCACAGAAGATGACCTAACCTTCAACTCCAGAGGAACAGGAAATACTGTTCATTAGCAGAGAAGCCTTAATATTAAAAAATGAAGCACAGAGCACAGAGGATGGTACAAAATACTTTTTATTATTCCCTACATCACCATCTCCTAACATGATCACTTTGAGAGACATAGAGAAGTCCTTCCTCTCTTCTGCTTCTCATCAGTTCCTTTATTGTCTTAACTCCTTGGCCGAAGCCCTAAGCTCCCTCTCATCTTCCTCTGCTGCTGGCCCAGAGTCTCCATCATTTGATTCCACTGCATTTTTCCTTCAGTGGAGCAGGATGAAGGTGTGAATGGCAGTGAAGGGGTGGATATCTCTTCCTCAGAGAATCAGGAGAAAGAAACTCTCAGGTCCAGCCTGAAATTAAAGTATCTCGGCATAACTCTAGAACCCAGAAACATATCCAAATATGCATCCCACCTTATCAAAACTGTTTCTATTAACCTGGCTTGTTTACAAGCCCCAGAAAAGTTGGGTCTGGTGGAGCTAAAGGGAAGAAAATCCCATCCTTTCTCACTGGCTTTTATGTTTAGATAAGCTAGAAGCTAACGATTGTTTTTGCAAGTCATGAGAAATGCATTTCACATGTAAACAACAGTTCTTCTTCAGAAGCACAATTCAAATTCTGCTCACAGTTTAAGTTACATGCAATAATTCTACTACATCTGGAAGAGGTTTTGGAATCCAGTTAATCGAAGTTGTGGATTAGCCAACAAAAGTCAAAAATGTAAGTCTATAACTCCCCTATAAACTGAAGGTACTGCAACTCTCAAGGTCATTCATTCATTCAGCAAA
>NW_006442484.1:60446101-60474427 GCF_000325575.1 Pteropus alecto
AAAAAAAAAAAGATTTCTGAATGACAGTGGCAGAAAACAAGCAACTCCTGATTTCCATTCATTGGCTCATTCTTTTGTCAGTGTCATTTTCACAGTCCTAAAAACTCAACAAATGGCTCAATGACCTATCAAAAAACTGGAGAAACATCTCCTAGGTCTCATTTGAAACCCTGAGACCTAAATGAATGAGGGGGATAGTCAGACAGGTGAATTTCATCCACTTACCCAAAATATGTGAACTCCCACCCTCCCACCCCTGCCTCAAATCTGAGCTTTACACACAAAAGAAAGCAAACTACTCTCTCATGTTGCTTTCTAAGGCTGTGGGGAACTCTCCTATGCCACTACTTCCTTTCTAGTACCAATTCCACTTTAATCCCCACCAACTACACTTCAGCATACAGTGTCTTTGGGGCACTTTGATCCTCAAATATGATGTCAGGCGTTGGAGAAATTAAGCCTAAAAGAACAACAAGCAATAGGTTCTATGGTGTGCAAAACTGCTGTGTTGGAAATTACCTGCACTATTTTCAGATCATCCAGGAATAAATTCTCACCTTTATAAAATAAAAACAAGGACAAGAGATCAGAAAATCCCTGTTTTGAACAAAAGATCCATAAACAGTAAAGGCCACAGTAACACAGTGCACAGCATTTAGCCCTCCAGGTTAAAAGGCCAAAAAAATATATAATAAAACCTACAAGGTAAACCCAGAATAAAGACACCAAGAATAGTTGGATAAATATGGCCTACATCAGAAATGAACAGATTTCCCCATGAGTAAGACTAAGAAGAAAAAAACAAGCATAAGTCTAATCAAAATATTTATTGCATAAAAGTCACAAGTTAGACAAAAATTATATTAGATAGTAAGAGTGTACTTCAGGTCAATGGGGAAGGGAAGGACTGGATAACAAAATAAAAAGGAGGAGGAGGGGGAAAAAAGAAGCAACAGCAGCAGCAGCAGCAGCACAGAGGCTATGATTAAATACTTGGAAAGAAGGAAAGAAAATTCACAGGCCCCTTGAAATTAAACTCCAAAAAGATTAAAGAGTTAAAAAATTTTTAAAGAAAAGATGTCATGTCATTTACTTTAACCATATTGCTTAAATGGCATTAGGGGCTTTCCATTGTTCTTACAATAAAAACTCAAAATCTACAATAAGACCTACAAGTCTATACATGGTCTGTTTTCAAAATTCCTCTCCAGGCTTAATCTTGCCATATTCACTCCTCATCTTGATTTCTGTACATTAGCCACAATGGCCTCTGCCAGGATCTGAAATGCACAACTCCACCACCTCGTTATTGTGATATAGCTACAATCTTCCTTCAGGGTTTAAGTTCAAGGTCACTTCCTTAGGAAAGATATTCTGGATCTTCCCAAGTACGTCACTTATTCTCATTAGACATTTTTATATTACTGTTCACCTCACCATCATAACACTTGCCACAGTTTTAATTTTATTTGTGCAAATTTTAAAGAAATTAATAGTTATTTTCTATCAGACTAAAGCTCCAAATGGGTAAGGATCATTACTTTTTGTGTCACAACTGACTTGACATTGCCATATAATAGACAATAAATACCTGTGTAATTAAAATATGTAAATAAACAACTGAACTAAAACATATATGATCGTAATTTTGAAGTGATGCAGATCCTAAGCATAACACAGAGGTACAAACCATACAGGAAAAAAACTGATGAATTTGACTACCCAAAAAATTAAAATCTCTATCAAAAACATTATGAAAAAACTTAAAAATATTTACAATATCCCTGATTCAGAGTTGATAGCCTTAAAACGTAAATTGCTTTTCACAAATAAATAACCTCCCCCCACCAAAATGTGCAAAGGATAAAGACAAGAAGTCAGAATAGTATAGTTTCTGTCTACAGCCATGCAATCCTGAACAAGCCTGATCCCGTCTGATCTCGGAAGCTAGGCAGGGTCGGGCCTGGTTAGTACTTGGATGGGAGACCACCTAGGAAGACCAGGTGCTGTAGGAATAAAAATTAAAAAATTAAGGGATTGTAAACTGACAAGGTCCTTGCAATCTGTGTGGTCAACCAAGGGTTGCCTCGCCTAAAAAAAAATAATAATAATATAGTTTCTAAACATAAAAGTTCAGTATCATTAGAAAATTTTTAAAGTTTTACACAAAAATAACATTTTTACCTACCAAATTAATAATTTTTAAAATTATATTGTCAGTGTTAGGAGGAGTACCAAATTTCATATATTCCAAGTGGGAATACAAATTTGTAGAAGCTTCCCAGAGGGCAGTTTTGTACTATGTCCAAAAGTGAATACTGTCTTTGATTCCACAATTCCTCTTCCAGGAAAACAGTATTCACTGGAGAATTATTTATAAATAATGAAACACTACAACAGTGGGATACTACTATACACGTATTAGAGTGGCCAAAATCCAGAAGACTGACAACACCAACTGCTGGTGAGGATGTGGTGCAACAGGAACTCTCATTCATTGCTGGTGGGAATGCATAAAGGTACAGCCACTTTGGAAGACAGTTCAGTGGTTTCTTAAGAAATATACCCTTACCATACAGTCCAGCGATCATGCTCCTTGGTATTTATCCAAAACAGTTGAGAACTTATGTCTACACAAAAACCATGACACAGATGTTTATGCAGCTTTATTCATAATGCCAAAACTTGGAAGCAACCAAAATGCCCTTCAGTAGATGAATGGATAAAAAAATTGTGGTACATCCAGACAACAAAACACTATTCAGAGCTAAAAAGGAGTGAGCTGTCAAGCCACAAAAAGTCACAGAGGAACCTTAAATACATATAACTATGTGAAAGAAGCCAAACTGAAAAGGCTACATGCTGTTATGATTCCAACGACATGACATTCTGGAAAAGGCTAAACTATAAAAACAGTACAAAGATCAGTGGCTGAGAGAGGTGACACTGGGGAGGGGAGATATGAATAAGCAGAGCATAGAGAATTTTTAGGGCAGCGAAAATACTCTGTATAATATTATAGTGATGGATATGTCATTAGACATTTGTCCAAACCCACTGAATGTATACCAAGAGTAAACCCTTAGGTAAGTATGAACTTTGGATGATTACGATGTGTCGATATAGGCTCATCCTTGGTAAAAAAAAAAAAAAAAAAAAAAAAAAAAAAAAAAAAAAAAAAAAAAAAAAAATTCTGAGCAGTGATGTCGGTAATGAGGAAGGTTATGCATGTGTGGTAGCAGATGCTGTATGAGAAATCTCTTAACCTTTCTCTCAATTTTATTGTAAACTAAAATTGCTCTTAAAAAATAAAATCTTTAAAAAAAAAAGACTGAAAACGCAAATATCTAACAATAGGGAAAACAAAATTTTTTAGAACGTACATAAAGTTCCAATAATATCATGTGTCATAAGAACATTCAATGACATGGGAAAATATTAACAATATAATAAATGGAAAGCGTGGGTTTCAAAGCAGTATGGTTTTGGTTTCCTTGTGGAAAACATACGTACATGGGGAAACAGAAAGAAGACTAAATGTTAACATCAGTTATTATTAGGTAGAGAGTTTGTGGTGATTTTTGTTTTCCTTGTTTTGTCTTACATTTCCTACAATGAATATTTCTATCCTGTACTCAGAGAGAAATTAATAACAAAAAATACTACCTGACAATATTTTAATATATGCTTACTATATGCCAAGCACTATTCTAAGCACTTTACATATATTACTTAATTACCTCATTACTATGAGGCTGGTAGTAAGCTTACGAAGTAGGTATTATTATCTCCATTTTATAAATTACTAAATGTAACTTAAAAAAAATTTTTTTTTTTCATTTGGTAACCTTCTCAAATCTGATTAAAGTTAATTGTCTAAAATTTTCCAAATAGCAACCACTTAAAGTTAAAAGTAGTCAAGGCATTCCGTTTACATCTAAAATCAGAGCCTCCAACCTCAGATTTGGCTACGGTCTCAGATTCAGGGAGAGAAAGTAGGAAGGGGAAAGGTTATAACCAAATATTTGCAGTGAGAACATTCATAAATCAGAAATTCTGTGCCATATCTCCTAGTTTCCCAATGTAAGCAGAGTTCTGAATTTGGCTATAGAGCCTTCCATTAACTTCTATATCCTTTCTCAATTGTGAAGAAAAATTTCCTTTCCAAGGGTTCATATGAGCACACTTTTTGAAACTAAGCGTTGCATTTTATAGTCTTCCTCATGGAAAAGAATTCCACATACTGCAACCATTCAAACACAATTAACTCACCAAAGCTCTTTTCACCACAAGTTAATATTATTGTTTCACACATACCTTCTCTTTTTCTTGCTTCTGATTACATGTTGGCATATCCTCTTCATAGTCTAAACTTTCTGGACATGTAATTTCTGCTGGCTATGATCCAGCTGATGAATCTGCCAGGTTGAAAGCACTTTAAAGGCCAATGGTGGCAATAACAAAAGATGATGCTGACCTGGCAAAGAATCACTTGGAAATATATTTGATGGGCAAAACTATCAGTTACTTAAATCCCTACTCAGTTTGGCTGGGGCAGGCATGAATAAAAAAAACTGGTAAATAATTATTTAATATGTCAAATGTATACAGTATTGTATACCGACCATTCAATGGACACCTAGGCCAGACACAGGATTAGGTATTTAATATATTACCTCATTAGGGCCTCACAACCACCCTGAGATGTATTAATTAACTCTATTTTTACAATTATGGAACTCAAAAATCAAAGATTAGATAACTGCTACTAGGTCACAAAACTAATTAGCAAGAAGGTTGGGATTCAAACCCACATCCAGCTAATTCCAAATCCAATGCTCTTTTCACTTACACCACACTGCCGCCCTCTGTCAGCTCATTGGTACTGGCAGTTCCCAACGGACCATCCACCTGAGTGAGCCAGTAAGATGTCCTTGAAGTCTGGCATTGGCTTAAGGTACAGTACATATATTAACCTATCAGAGTCCCATCCGACCCACCCACCCCTCAGAAATATGTAGTCTCATATGTAGGGAGGAGACTCAATTCCTTTATCATCACTCCAGATGTAAGTGAAACATGTAGAGTGGGAAAACCTCTGATGTATATCAAGCTGTCATCAACATTATTAAAGTTAATGCTGGGCTAATGCTGGGCTAATTATTGACATCTAATGTTCAACTGATTACTACTCACAAGTTTATGCAGTAAATCAGCACCTGTGCCCTAACCTTCTAGTGTCATGGAACAAAAGGGGGCAACTAACTGTGCTTAGGGGGCCCCAGCAGTTAGGATGCAAACAACAGAGGCCTCCTAAAGCCTTCCTAGGTAGTTTTCCCTACCTTTGAAGTGTGACTTCAAAACTTTAACCACCTGGTGTCACAATACAAAGAATATATAAAGCACTCTTGCCTATGACTAGCAAAATAACTTAAAAACTCATTTTTAAAAATAATTTTCTTGGTATTTGGGAAACATTTCTTTAAGTCTTCTTGGAAGGAGCAGTGTGCGAAGGTCAATATCTAACAACTGTATTGAGACAGAAGTTTACAATAAATATCTAAAATATTTTTACTTTAAAAGGATTTTCCTATATATGCTATTTAGGAAATATCTTCTGGTATTTCACAAGGTGAGCCTTTATCATCTAACCAGATAACTTGCAGAGGAGGGGCAGTCTCACGAAAATGATCGCCAGTGCTTCTCAAACCTAATTTGTATATAACCAACTGAGTATAGTGTCTAAATGCAGATTCTGATTCAATAAGGCTAGAATGGAACCTAAGATCCTGTATCTCTAGCAAACTCCCAGGTGATGCTGATGTTCAGAGACCAGCCTTTAGCAGCAAAGGTCTCAGCCACTATTTCTTCATTCAGATCCTTACATACCTGTGCTCCCCAACTCTCCCCCAGGGAATTGAATGTTACAGAAATTTTCATTGTTTCAATTTTTCTGATAACCTAGAAGAAAAATATTTTTTATTAGTTCAATGAAAAGACCTCTCTTTTAAAGAAATAATTGACAGGCACGTCCAGAAAATTAGTTCTCTTAATTCGGCTTTTCTCAAAACAGTGTCTGCAGACACCTTCTTGGAGGGTCCTCAGAAATTTTTCGTAAAAGAGGACAATACAATCACTTCTAATCAGTTTTTCAGCAGCACAGCCAACATCCAGCTACAGAGACTATGTTTGGGAATAGCCAAAGGTTAAGAGAAAAAATAGATTCTGAAAATCACAGGGCTTGATTTCCTACCCTGAAAACCTCTGAAATGTATTATTGAATAAGTGGTTTGTGAGAACTTTCAGTGCAATAAAAAGAGACGTTCATGGGAAAACAGCATGGTTTCACTAAGATTAAGTTATGCCAAACACTTTAATTCCTTTTTGACAGTCTTTTAAGAATGGTGGATTATAACAATGCTTTCGACAGCATATCTAGATTTCAGCAAGGTATATGAGTCTCTTAAAACAGGCTTGTGGCCAAGGAGAGAAATTCAGACTAAATCATGTGCTGGATAGATTCATAGGTGGTTAAACTGTGAATATGCAAAAACAACGGATGGATGGAATAATGTCAGCCTAGTAAGAGATCCCTTCACAGCTCCTTCCTTTCCCACTCCAATCCCTCCCAATGTCGAACAAAAACAGAAACCCAGGTTTTCAATGGTAATTTAGTGGTTAACGCTTAAAGAGAGGTTGGAAATAGATGGCGGAAAAGCAGTAGATATTTTCCCAGTTAAAATCTGGTTAAAATACTGGAAAATGAGCACCAGTAAACACTGTATTTACAAAGCGTATGGGAGGAGGGACGGACAGAGTAGAGATAGATGTGAGGAAGCCTATTCCAAAGCTTTTTTTCCATCTTAAGCATAACGTTATTATGTGTCTCTGAAACCACAGAAGGTCCCAGGAGGCGTTACTCCAGAGTTTTATTTCTGAATCATAAATCAGAAAAGGACCAGCTTTGGGAAACACATCAAAAACTGGCCTCTTGATATGCTTATAATCTTCAATAAATCAAAGTTAAGTATACATCCCTAAACTAAAGGAAAAAAGAATCTTCCATCAAACAATTAATAATAGAAAAAAATTAATTTAATTGTGTAAAACATCTAGAGTACTATTATTTACTTTATTATAAAATAAATATAATTTTACTTTAGTCACTTAAAAATATTTATTCCAAAAAGCATGAAAGTGCTCAAAGACTACAGAAGTCATATGTAAAGGACTCAGGAGCTACCAGATTTAGAATAATTGGTGCATCTAAAAGTATAATACTGACGATCAATTTTAACATTTAATTTTTTAAATCCATGAATCCATATTAACGGGGGGAGGATGATAAGGGAAGTTCTTGCAGAATGCCAGCTATTAGATGAAAAAGGAATGACGATTAGAAAATAATCTCTCTGACACTAGACAAATGTCTAACCACTATGATGTATACCCGAAACCAATATAATATTATATGTCAGTTATAATCGAAAAATAAAATAAAATAAATTTTTAAAAGAAAGAAAATAATCCCTCTGCAATCTCCAGTGTAATTGATTCAGGCGAGAATCACCTGTGAGAGCTAAAAGTACTTGGGGAAAAAATTAAGGAATAGGATAGTTACATGATCTCAAGCATCATCCCACGGATGACCTACTAATCATAAAAGGACAAATGAACTGTTACAAAGAAAAGCTATGGTGGCCACCTCTTAATCAAATGACTCTATTCCACAATCACCAACAGCAGGATAATCAGATCTCATGTGCCTCCTCGTGTGATGCAGTAGGTGATAGCACCTCAGCTGTCTTCTTGCCAAAATTGCTTAACTTGAATCTAAAAATTGGAAAACGAGCAAACAAATCCAGAATACAGAACATTCTACAAGTGATCCAAACTCAAAATAATCAATATCATAAAGCAAAACAGAAGAAAGAGACGATAATCAAATGCAACACATGAAATTTTATTGCACTCTGGATTTTTTAAAAAGTTATGAGATAATTTCAACATAAAATATACCTGAGATTACATTATTGGATTATGGTTAATTTTCAACAATGATGATAATAACAATAACAATAATATTGGGCATGGTAGAAGAATATCTTTATTCTTCAGAAACACAAAAGTATTTAGAAGTAATGTTTAATGGTATCTGCAACTTATTTTTTTAAAGTTCAGAAAAATATATGTACAGATATAGAGAATCAAATGTGACAGAATGTTAACAATTGATTGGTACAGATGAAGAGTATATGAGTGCTTCTTCTTTATATTTTGACTTTTTTGCAGATAGTAATTTTTCAAAATTAACAAACGAACAAAGGAGAAATTTTTTTATTTCAAGCATTAATTTTTTCTATTCCTCCTCAGCCTTATTTTTTCCATAAAAGCTTGTGTTCCTCAGCCTCATGCTTCCTCCTGAAGAAGTTTCCAGTATAAATGTATCCTTGGAGTTTGGTAGCAATTACAGCTATCTCTGAACTATGCATTCAATACTCCAAATCCATACAGGCTGTAATTTAAAAAAGTATTTAAAAATTAAACAAAGCATCAAAAGTTTAATGAACAAGGTAGTCTAGATGATAATATGTTCAAAGCTGAGAGTTAATTTCTGTTTCTGTGCTTTCAATTCTTTTCAAGGCAAGCACTTCAACTATTTCCTCAGAGATAATTTGAGAAACTCTGGTAAAATTCAAAGCTGTCTTCAGCCCAGTGCTCCCCTCCAAGTTAACAATGAAGTCCCACCTAAATGATTACAAGAGGCTGATGGCTGTGCACCATCTCTGTCTTACTACATGTAAAGATCATCTTAAGCTCACTCACAAAATAAGTCAGCGGTGAGTCTTGAGATCAAGAAAATAAAAGTATGGAAAGCTACAGGTTACATCAATGGCAACGCAACCTAAATTGGGGGAATTTAATCTAAAATTGATGATGACAAAGCAGATGGCACACATATTCTCTTTTGGCATTTTGCCCAAGAAATAGCAAACTATAAATGAACACATTTTAGAGATGCTAAAGCAAAAAAAAAAAAAACTTAACATATTCACTTGTTTATTTCTTATGTTCTTATCATCAAAGAAAGTAGAGGATTAATACACAAATAGATTTAAAGATCATCTTTCACATCTTTAAAATACATTTCCAACAGAAATAGACTCTACTTTAACCAAATTAACATATGACTTCATAAAACTAATGAAAATCCCCGAATAACTGCCTAGTCACTTTTCATCTTTATTTTTTTTTTACCCCAAACAGCCTTCTGCTAAGAACTGCTTTCAAAAATGTTAATCAATGATCCTTAACAACTGACAGGATAAAATGAATACGGAAACTAAAACCCAAAATAATCTTTCTTTACTTGAAAATAATAACAATTGATTATGAAAGATTAAAGATAATAATCTGTTATAGATTTAAATGTTTCTTTCTAACTACCAATGACAAATAATATATAGTGCATGCTCTGAAAATTAGGCAGTTTAAAATATTAGTAAGATCTCTCTACTTTTGTATATTTTAAAAATATCAACAATATAGAATTTTATATTAAGTTAGTAGGAAGTTTCATAGTTTATTCCCTCCAGCCAAAGATCAGAAAAACAACTTTTAAAATTACAGAGGCAATTTAAAATTCTCACTTCTGCAGCAAATCCATATGCTAAGAATATCTTGCCAAATAAATGAATTGCTTCTAGCGATGACCTATTTTAAAAGAAAAATCTAACTAAAATTTTCACAAGTGAAATTAAATTACTCTAATGGACTACTTACCTCAAAACCTACTTATGTATTACCTATATTTAAACCATTTTAAGAAATAGTGTGAAATGTTTTATCAATAATTTTTTTAAAAAGTAAGCTAAAACAAAAAACCTAGATACTATGTTTCCATAATATCTGGTCTCCACATATTTAGTCCAGTACCTTTTAATGCTTGAAACAGTACAATTTTCCTGAAGTAAAATAAGCACAGCTTAAGAGTTCTCTAAACATTACTCTTGTCATTAGAAAAATATCTTCATAGTTAAAAGCTAAAACTAAGCATATTGTATATGGCAGAAACTGAATAAATAAATATGTATTACCTTAGCTAACCCTCCAGACAACCCTCCAAGGTAGAGACTATTATTATCATCATTTTAGAAATGAAGTAACAAAGATTCAGTGAAGTTAAGTGGCCAGGAGATTGCCAGGGATTACTCAAATCTAATCTTCCCTTCTTTCCTACTAACAGAGCTTTGGCTGGGCATATGACCATCCAGCTGGAGGATACATCTGCAAGCTCCCCCTGCAGTTTTGGTGTGGTCATGGGCCAAGTTCTCAGCAACGATTCTCACTGGTTAACTAAATTCTCATAAGAGTGGAAGTGATATATGCACCTTCCATGTCACGTGTTTCTCTCACAGGCTGAACACAAGTGTGGAACTGAGGTGACTTCAACCATGCAGACGACGACAGCACCTTAAGGGATGGCAGCGCAAGAAAACAGAAGAAACAAGCAGTGCTCAATGACCCTATACATCCTGGACTACATGTCTACTTGTGAAATAAGAGAAAAAATATATATATTGATCTATGTGCCCTGGTTCCTAACACAGGGCTCCTAAAACCTTTGTAATTTCCTGGGTGATAGGAATGTCTTCTGTTCTAATTAGGAGACAGTGGGTGGGCTTCTGAATGACTCCTAGATGAGGCCTGGTCATCAGAAAGAACAAGCCATGATTAGAAGCTTAGAATTTTCAATACCCATTCTCTTGAAAAAAGAAGAGGGCTGAAATGATCTATCATACCCACGTGATGAAGCCTCCATAAAAATCCCAGTTGTATGGGGTTTGGAAAGCTTCCAGGTGGGTGAACACATGTACCTACTGGGAGGGTGATTCACCCCAACTCCACCGGAACAGAAGCTCCTGCACTCAATCCCCCCAGACCTCGCCCTATGTATCTCTTCATCTGACTGTTCATCTGTATCCTTTATCACATCCTCTTTTTACACTAGTAAACGTACATATATGTTTCCCTGAGTTCTGTGGGCCGCTCTAGCAAATTAATCTAATCCAAAGGGAAGGAGGTCATGGGAACCTCCGATCTGTAGCCAAGCCGGATGAGAAGTGGGTAACCTGGGGATCTGCTACTTTCAATTGGTATCTGACGTGGGGAGAACTGTCGTGAGACCGAGGCCTTAACCTGTGGGATCTGACACTATATCTCCAGGTAGATAGTGTCAGAATTGAGTTAAATTGAAGGACACCCAGCTGGCTTCTCAGAGGATTACTTGGTGGGGGTAAACCTCCAACATTCGGTGACCGGAAGTGTCAGCAAGAAGTGTTCTGTGTGAATGTAAAGGAGACACACGTGAGGAAAGTTTTTCCAAAACACTACATCAGATAAAAATGAGAGAAATATTGGAGACTATATTACAGAGGAATAAGCTCCTATTTTCAGGGCCACTGTGTTTTGGAGAAGTGTCAATTACACAAGCTTAGCTTATGCCCAATTAATCATAAAATTGGTAACAGATGTGGGGTGCTGGTGTTATATAAATATAAAATATGAAGCACTGGCTTAGCGATCGGATGCTAGGTAACAGGAAAAATGTTGCTAACTGAAAATGGTCTTAAACTGGTGACCCTTGTTTGTCTCAGTAAAATAGTTGGCAAATCTGTCATCTGAGACGACCTGTAAGGCAGCCAAACAATATGCTCAAAGGGACGTAGATGAAAGTACTGAAATAGATATTTCTATAATTCCAAGTGTTAAACCAGAATTAACTATCTAGCATTGAAACAGGCTATTATCACAAAGAAATCCTGGAACTAATTATATTCTGTAGTAAAAATCAGAGGCTTCTTTACCTTATACAATAAAAATATCAGAGATAATATGCCTTAAGATGTCTGTTTCTAGATTAATTTCATCCCTCTCTCAATGTGAATTAAACAGAAAGCACTAAATAAAACCTCACATTTTGGAAATTGAAAAATGAAATATTTTATTTCCTCCAAAATTTGTTGAAGAACAATAAATTTTTAATCTTATATACCAGTTATCCAGTAAGTCTTGTTTCACTTTAATATTCCACATATGTAAAAATAAAACAATTAATAAAATACATCAGTTTGAACATCATTTAGAAATGTTTGATTGTTTTAATTAGAGATTTTGTATATTTTTCTTCATTTGTTCTCTCTCTTATTACCTTTTGAATTCCAAATTTAGCTAAGAACTTCATTCAAGGTCAAGTCTCTTTTAAAATTATCCTCAAATATATCTAAATAAAAATTCTCTATGTTACTGAGTTATTTTTATATCCCTATTATAGGAAACTTTAGTTCCTAAAAACATGTCAGACAGTGCTGCCAACTGAAAAACTCAGAGTATTTAGTTTCACTGCCCCCAACCTACTACAAAATGAAAACTAGAAGTATGAATAAAACTAAATGAAAGAAAACAAAGAGCCTAAAACAGAATCTTAGTCAAAAAACTAAAAGAAATTATAGACATAAAATGTCTCAAATGTCAACTTCTCCTTGATAAATATCAAAACTTATCTCAAAAAATGCCTTCTGTCTACTTTTTCCATACAACATTTTTTTATCTTTCTGATCTGTTCCTCACTTATACATTTTTCCCTTAAGAAACCTTTTTTTTTGTCATATTATTTATCTTCCTGCTATAATAGAAGAAGCTTATAGTACAAATAAAGAGACCAGATTCTAATGTCAGCTCTATCACTAAGTGACCTTACGTCCCAAACTACCAAGGACTGTCCCCATTTGTGCCTGTTGTCCCAGTATAATTATCACTCTCAAAGTGGCTGTAGAAAAAATTTATAATAAACACACACTCTCCATTACTAACCTGCTATGTGAGTTTGAGTAAGTCACAAAACTTCTTTGGAACTGAGTTTATTCTTTGGCCAAATGAGATGTGGCCTTCTAGATCCTAAGGAACATGTCAGAGCTCTTCAAATCCTTCTTAGACATCTCATTCCCCAGATCTGCCTTTTAATTTTCTTTTGTTTTTGCCAGACTCTTTTTTTGCTCCAACTAGTATTGCTGTCTCAAGCATCTGCAGTATTAAACAACTACAGCTGATCGTTTTCAACGAATGCTGTGGTGATAGAGCTTTTCCCATTGAGTGACCTCTCAGTTAGGCCCTGAGAATGGGCTTTTCCAGAAAACTGCCAGTCAAATAGTGACAATTCTCTGGGACAGGGCCTTTTGGTGGAACCAGAAACCCATTCTTCCCTCTCCAATGATGGCCTGAGGGCTGGTTTTCACAGTTACTGTGGCAGCAAGGATGCTGGTTTTCAAGAATGCTGTGATGCTGGGGAGGGAGTGATAGAAACAGGGAAAATTAAAATGCCACAAAGTTCACTGTTCTTATTGAGACTCAAGCCATTTTTCATGACTAAATTATTCTTGTAATGTTGTAAGCCTTTGTTAATTTCCAGAGTTGTGAAAAAGTTGATTATGACGATTTTTGCCAGTGTTCTGGTTGCTTTTATGGAGATTTCCAGAGATCTTTACTTAGCGATTCTGGAAATGCCTCCCCTTCCTACTGAATTTTATGACTTACTACTACTCTTGATCAGCTTTCTTCTCTCTCTCTTTCTCTGGTGCTTTCTCCTTTGCTCTTTCTTGTTTTCTTTGTCTTTTTTAAGATTTTGAAACATAGTTTTATTATCTTTTTTCATCTTTGTTTTTTTCATTTCTGTTTTTTTCTTTCATCCCTCCAACAGGTATGTACTTTTTAAAAAAATATGTAGATCTTTTATTTTAATTAAAAAAATTTAATTGAGGTAAAATACACAAAATTCACCATCCTTATTAACCATTTTTAAATGTACAACTCAGTAATGTTAAGGGCTTTCACATTGTATGCAACCAATCTTCAGAACTCTTTTCATCTTGAAAACTGAAAATCTGTACCCATTAAACAACAACTACTCCATTTCCTCCTCCCTCTGTTCCCTGACAACCTCTATTCTGCTTTCTGCCTCTATACATTGGACTACTCTAGGTATCTCATATAAGTAGAATCATACAGTGTTTGTCTTTCTGTGGCTGGTTATTTCACTTAACAGAATATCCTCAAAGTCCACCCATCTTGTAGCATGTGCCAGAATTTCCTTCTTCTTTTAAGGCTGAAAAATATCTGTTGTCTGTATATGCCACATTTTGTTTATCTATTCATCCATCAATAAACACTTGGGTTGCTTCCATCATTTCACTATTTTGAATGATGCTGTTACGAGCACAGGTATACAAACATCTCTTTTAGACCCTGCTTTCAAGTCTCCTAAATTAACTTCCTGGATGATTGTTAAAGGTATACCCCAACATGCAAATACAGCCTCTCAGCAAAGACTGAAAGATTTATTGTTTCAAGGCATTTAATTCTTTTCCTATTAAAAAAAAAAAAAAAGTGCAGCTCGTGTAGGAATGCTACTTTTCTAGGATTTGACATTTTCAGTGATCAAACTACTAAAAACAGATTACTACAAATAGGATAATGTCATTTGTTTCAAAAGACTATCAATATACTAGAGCAATATGACAATAATATTAAAAGAGAAATATTCCACAGCAAACTTTGGGGGTAAGGTTAGGACTGTAATCTATGAGTTATCTTGGGAAAAACAGGAAAAGGGTTAAGGAAACCTCTCTCAAATTGTTAGCTGACCACCATGGTAACCAAGCGGAGGCTTCATTAGCCTCCTGTAACCAAAAAAAAAAAAAAAAACTTTACAGAATTTTTTCAGAAAACTCAGTAAACAGACAAATAACAGCGACAAAGAACAAAAACACCAAACTCTAGGGAAGGAAGGAGGAAGGGAAATCTGATTTATAGAGTTTCCATGTTATGTTATTTGAAATATCCACTTTCCCATAAAAACTTACAACACACACAAATAAACAAGAAAATATAGCCCATACAGGAAATAAAGTAGTCAATCAAAAAACGTCCCTGAGAAGCCCAAATTTGGACCATACTAGACAAAGATTTAAGTAAGCTATTATAAATATGTTCAAATAACTAAAGAAAACCATGTCTAAAGAATTAAAGGAATATATTAAAACAATGTATTACCAAACAGAGACTATCAATATAAAGATTAAAAATTATTTTTAAAAAGAACCAGATAAAAATACTGGAGTTGAAAAGTACAATACCTGAAATGAAAAATTCACTAAAGGGGTTCGATATCAAATTTAAATTGGCAAAATAAAGAATCGGTGAACCTGAAGATATGTCAACTGAGATTATCTAGTTTTAGGGACAAAGAAAAAAATGAAGAATAACAGAGCCTTAGAGACCTCTGAGACACAAGCAACGATGTCAATACATGCATACTGGGAGTCCCAGAAGGAAAGAAAAGGGACAAAAAGAATATTTAAAGAAACAGTGTCCAAAAACTTCCCAAATTTGATGAAAACATTAATCTACATATTCAAGAAGCTCAACAAATTCAAAGTAGAATATACAGAAAAGAATCCATATCAGGACTCATTATAGTCAAACGTCAAAAGATACAGGGAAAACTTGAATGCAGCCAGAAAAAGTCTCATCATATACAAAAAATTCTCTGTAAGATTAACAGTTTATCTCTCATCAGACACTATGAAGGCCAGAGGGCAGTAAAACAACATATTCAATGCCCTGAAACAAAAAAGTCCACCAAGACTTCTATATCCAGAAAATTATCCTTCAAGAGTAAAGGAGAAATTAAGATACTCCTATGTAAGCAAAACTTGAGAGAATCTGTCACGACCAAATCTGTCTTACAAGAAATATTAAAGAGAGTCCTTGAGGTTGAAATGAAAAACACCAAACATTAACTTGAATCTACATGAAGAAATAAAGGGAATAAGTAAAGATAACTACATAGTTAAATATAAAAGGCATTTAAATGTATTTTTGTTGTTAACTCTTTTCCGTTATCTGATTTAAAAGACAACTGCATAAGTCAATAATTATAAAAATGCAGTCATGGCCTTATAAAACAAGGAATGTATAAAGCAAGGAATGAAACTATACTGGAATAAAGTTTTGTATACTTTTGAAATTCGTCTGAATTCGATGGTTTTACTTTAAGAAGTTCACTGTAATCCTCGGGGCAACCACTAAGAAAAGAACTCAAAAAAAATCATAATAAGACCATCAGGAATGATGAAATAAAGGCCTATGAAAACCCCCTTCTCCAGAAAAGCAACAAAAAGAATTAAAACAATAAACTAGAAAATATATATTTAACACAACACAAAGCAGTAATGGAAGAACTGAGGAATAAAAAAGACATAAAACATACAGAAAACCAATAGCAAAAAGGCAGACATATATTCTACCTGATTATCAGTAATTAAACTAAATATAAATCATTAAACACGCCAGTTAAACACTCTAATCAAAAGGCAGAGATCGTCTGAATACATTTTTTAAATGATCCAACTATATGCTGTCTAAAAGAGACACTTTAGATTCAGAGAAACAAATAGAGTGAAAGTAAAAGGGTATAAAGATGTGCCATGCAAAGAGTAACCAAAAAAAAGAATTATAGTGGCAATACTAATATCAGACAAAATAGACTTTTAAGATAAAAATTGTATCTAGAGAGAAAGAAGTATGTTTTGAAACAAAAAAACATCAATTCAAAAGGAAGACATGATTGTAAATATATGTATACCTAACTACAAGGCTATAAAACACACGAGTAAAAACTAACAGAATTGAAGGGAGAAAAAGACAATTTAACAACGGTTGGTGATGTCAATACTCCACTTTCCATAATGGATAGAACAATTAGAAGATCAACAAGAATAGGTATAACACCAAAAGCACAAGAATGAAAATATACATATAATTGAACTGTATCAAAATTACAAACTTTTGTGCTTCAAATGATACTACTGAGAAAGAGAAAAGACAATCCACAAAACAGGAAAAACATTTTCAAATCATATATTCCATAAGGGTCTAGTATTTGGAATATAAAAATAATTTTTACAATACAAAAATAATTAGATAAATAACTATTTTTAAATCAGCAAAGGATCTGAATAGACATTTCTCCAAAGAATATTTACAAATGGCCAAAAGATGCTCAACATTATTAGTCATTAGGGAAAAGCAAATCAAAACCATAATGAAATACCACTTCACACCCACTGGGATGTCTAAAATCAAAAAGGAAAAACAATAACAAGTGTTGGAAAAGAAATGAAGAAATTAGAATCCTCATACATTGCTGATTGGAATGTAAAATAGATGCACTCACTCTGAAAACTATTTAGTGGATCCTCAAAATGATAAACATAGTTACCATATGACCCAGCAACTCCAAAACTAAGTGTATACCCAAGAGAAATTCAAACATATACCCACACAAAAACTTTTACACAAATGCTTATAGCAGAATTATTCATAATAGCCAAAAAGTGAGAACATCTCAAATGTTCATCAACTGATGAACAGGTAAACAAAATTCGGTATACCTATACAATACAATTTTATTTGGCTAGAAAAAAGAGTGAAGTATAGATATAAACTACAACAGAGATCAACCTTGAATTTAAGTAAAAGATGCTAGTTACAAAGGACTCCATATTATATAATTCCACTTGTATGAAATGTCTCTGTTATTCTACTTATATGAAATTGTATAGAATAGGAAAATCTATAGAGATATAAAGAGTAGTGGCCACCAGGGTCTGGGGGCAGGGAAATGGGGGAGTGACTTCTAATGGGTACAGAGTTTCTTTTGGGGGTGATGAAAAGGTTCTGGAATTACATAGTGGTGATGATTGTAAATATATTAAACCACTTAATTGTGTACTTTAAAATGGTGAATTTCATGGTATGTGGACATCTCCATAGAGCGATCTCTTTTTTTAATCAGTAAGGAAAATGAATATCTACAGAATGACTTACCAAAAGAAAAAATAAATTATATTTTGTTTTATAATCACTTCAGGTCACCAAACATTGATTAGTCCAAGCTGTGCCAGATGCTGGGGACACAAAGACAAATAATAAACAGTTCTGACCCTTGAGGAATTTCATTTTTAACAAGAAATATAATCAATAATAAATCTTGGAAAAGAATTTTGATTCCTTTTCCTAGTTTTTAGTCTCAAAATATATAAAATGCTAATTTTAATAAAACTTAAATTGAAAACCCAATTCCATCAAACTTTATATATTAACAGCCACCCAAATTCAACAACTCAAATTCTATCTCAATCATACTTCTTTCCCAGCACAAAGTCCAAGTTGTGGTCTAGCCTCCTGGCCCTGGATGACCTGTTGCAATGTGTGTTCCTAGCTTGGGGGGAGGCGGGGGCAGGGATAGCCAAGTAATTTCCATGTCTTCATTTCTTCACCATCATCTCAACCTCATGCTTATTTCCCTTTCAGATTTTACAGGACCTAAGTTTTATTCTTTTAGGCATTTACCTCTTTCCTTCAAACCCCATTAATTACTGAGGGTCTTCAGATATATATATATTTTAAGTCAGGTCATCGAAGCAAATGTAGCTCCCTTCTTTTATATCTTTTTATTTCTTTTACTTAGTAAAAATCCAAAATGGTCCCATCTAAGACCAAAACACCTTTACCTATGTTTGGTGCCCTACACTGAAAAAGACGGGTAGTCACACCACCTCCTATGTTTTGTTGCTCTAGAACAGGAGTTGGAAAACAGATGCAGGCAACGAATAGATTTTGTTTGGCCTGAGCTGTCTAAAAACATTTTAATAACAACATATTACACTCAAGGGGTGTCATACATACAAACTTACATTTTTAGCTTTATTTTAAAAATCTGAAGATTTAGGCATGCTGTACCAAATTCCCATGTGGCAACAACCGAATGAGCTGAGTGGTGACACTTTACCCTCTGATGAAGAATGCCTCTCTATGATTCTCAACACTTCTCAAGGTTTCTATGCTCAGCACAACCAGCTGGTTTCATGTATGACCTGCTGCCTCTGGAGGGGTTGGATTTGAGACTTATCCAAGTACTGAGAGTCAGAAGTTGTTTCCAGTCATAGAGAGGGGACCTCCTCCTTTATCTTTGGTGTTAGCTTGTATGGCCATGTCTCCTACCTTCATCAAGCTCTCCTAGTTTCTCACTCCAACAGCTGCTTCACCTTTCTATAATCACTATCTTGTCTAACATCTAAGTATCAACCCACTTACTAAATTACTCTAGGGCACTCCCACAGAAGTATCTTCTGGTCTGACAAGCTCCTCCAAGAAGCAGCATCATTCCAGGCCACACAGCAGAAAGCACTGAGAACCTCATCCATAGACCAATGAAAACTTCATTTCCAGACTAACTTCTCTTTGAAGATAAATGCTCCTCCTAAATTCCTGAATTTTGAGTTAAAACAATAATTATCAACCTTTAATGTGCATATAACACATCTGGGGATCTTGTTAAAATACAGGTCTGGCATGGGGACTGAGATTCTGCATTTCTACCAAGCTTCAAGGTGATGCAGATGTTGCTGGTCTATGGAACTACACTTTGAACAGCAAGGAGTTAGAGGATTTACAGAAGAAGGAGGTTTCTAAGATGAGAATTATCTGAATGCATTAGACCTCCAAGACTTGACTTTCTGCCACTTTAAAACTACAAAAATATAATTTTTTAGCAATTGTGCCAATTTAATATCTGACTTATATAAGTAACAGCCTTTCATAATGGTCCATGGGAAATAAATTAATGGTTCCTTTAGTCATTAGGCATTGATCATTGTATATTCACTTTGTGATCAATACTGGACACTATACAGAGAGGTCATCCAAGTTTCCATATATTCAGAGTGCTTAAAATTGAGGTGGCAAAAAGACTAACAAAATAACCAGTGTACCGCCTAAAGCAGCAGATCTTACGAGGTGGCAAAAAGACTAACAGGAATCCAAATAACCAGTGTACCGCCTAAAGCAGCAGATCTTAATTGCTATAAAATAGTGATTCCCAGGGGTGGCATATCAACATCTGTGGGGAAGGGATGTCAAATAAAACACACTTTCCTCTATCCCCCTGCTCCTTCTCATTATGATACTCACTCTACCCCCACTCTTACTGTCAATCAGTGACAAAGGAAGCTGTATTTACTTTTAGAAATGCCATATTCTTCCAAAAGATAAGATGGGGAAGAGATCATGAAAACTACCATTTTTTACATTGTCTACAGAAAGGCAATGGAGATATGGAGCCTGGAGGAGTAGAACTGGTGAGCATTCCAGGTGGGAAGTGCTTTCTGTGGTAAAAGTACTGAGGTAGAGATGAGTACGGGATATTTATGAGATGGAAAGAGAAGACCTGCCTAATTAAAATAAACCAGAGTACCACACTGGCCACCACCCCATTCTGAGTGGAAGAAGCATAGAAGCGATCTTTTAAGAACTTGATGACTGCCTGTTAAGAACATTACAGAGATATTTCTTCACAGGAGAGCTGAACTCATTTGCCTTTCAGGTCCTATCCAATTTTTCCTCAACTGCAGAACAAAATTCGAATTTTCCTCTAACCTGTAATTCTAACCTGAATCACTTGCCTTGCCTGTTGTGTATCACAAGAAATGAGTAAAGAGAACATGGATAAGTAAAAGTCCTCATAAATTTAAGAAAAAGATAGCCTTTAGAACTGCATCCAGGCGACTTCTACTGCTGCTCAGCATCCCCAGTTCTTTGAGACTGTTCTCATAGGTCTTATTTCCAACTATTATCAGTCATTTTTGTGACTCTTCTCTGAACCCTGTCCAAGTTGTCCTCATCCCTCTCATACAGGCAAGTGATAAAGTACACTTTAGGTCTTCCCTGACCACTCCCATCTAAAGGAATCTCAGTTACACTCCGTTCTCTATCAAAGTCCCCCTTTACAGAGCACCTATCATATTTCTGACTGCGTTTTTTTCACTTTTTACTTATGAAATATTTCAAAATGTATTCAGACATTCATATAGTTCAGAGGTTAATTTAATAGGAGCTGATATACCACCACCCAGATTTAACAAATGTAAATATTTTTGCCACATTTGCTTTGCAATTATATATGAATTTGTTTATAATGTCCATGTTTCCTGTTTCCTACTAGATTCTCTGCTTAATCTGGGCAAGGCCATGTCTAATTATTTCTTTTATAACTATCACTTAGCATGGAGCCTGACACATATAGACTATCAATGTCTGTTCAACGAATAATGTATGAAGGGTTTCTGCCCTAAGATTAAATAATGGTCATCACTATAGAAGAATTATTAGACCAAAGACAATGGTTCCATCTTTATTTAAGTTCAAAAAAGAAAAGAAATGCATCTTTATTGAAGAATGAGGGTTTCAATTTAAATGTGTGTTATATCTGGATATGACACATTAGAGTGCGTTAGCTGAGCAAAGAACAGAACTTCCCTTCCCTAGAGGCCCTGGATAGCACATATGTCTGCCTAAGACATGGAGATATAGGAGATGAGCTCTCAATGCCTCTCTAATTTAAAGATGCCAACCCAATGGCTTAAAGAAAAAAAGAGCAAAGGAAGAGAAGAAGGAAAGGAGGGAAGAAGACAGAGAGAAAGAGAGAAAAGAAAGGAGAAAGAGAGGAAGACCTGTGGGAAAAGGATCTAAGAGCACTAGAGGTCATTTATTTTTGTCTAGTTTAGGTCAGGGGCAATAGAGGTTATGTCCTAAAAACCTTTGAGTATCATGTCCATTTTTCTGAAGTGAAGCCAAGCCTAAGGCAAAAGTATAAGAAAGGTCATGTCCAATTGTCAGATTTCTCCACCATCTGCTTATACCCACAGACACTCAGTATCTTAAAACAAAAGCCTAAAAGCCTAGGTTCCCCCCACCACCACCACCATGGTTCTCTATATGCTCCCAAACACCAAGCATATACTTGTACCCTCTTCCCATCATAATTACTGGGCCTAAGTTATATTTCTTTGTGCTCTCATTTTTCCACAGGACACTGAGAGGTAATATGCTTATTTAAAGGACTGTCCACTACTGAAAATACTACCTCCTTAACCCATTGCGGTCAATGTGGACCTACCACGATCTAATGAAAAAAACTTCTTAGTGCTAAGATTGTGGTAAAATGTATCTGGTGTAAGAGAAACTATTTCTAATCACTGTCATAAAGAAACATTTTTCTTACACCACAGATAAAATATTATATGAGTGCATTTCCCTAAACAGCCGGCATACATTAGCATAGAGAAGAAGCCCTATACCCACTGCTTATCGCTCTGCACAGAACACTCCTATACTCAGCAGCCACAATCTGACTACATCCAGTTTTCATTCTTTCTTTTAGTGTTTCTTCGAGATCAGAAAGCACTACGCCTTTTCTGTGAATGGAGTAGCATGTGGATTGGCTTCAAGGTACTTCTTTCCTTCATGAAGCCAACACCTCCTTATCTGCACATGAAACTAGTACTCTGGCAGTCTTACCCCTTGAACAACTTTTTCAGTTTCCAAAATAATGATTAACCAAAAGAAAAATCTCTTCCCTTTCGCCTGAGTTTTCAGTGATAAATAAACAAAGCATCACCAAGCACTCCTCCCTGAACAATTGCCAAGAGCTGATTCATTCTCTACATGACATCAGTGGTATCATCCAACCATAAAGTGAAATATCTGCTAGCATGTACTTGATAGTAATCGCTCTTTCACACTCTTACTCCACCGACATTACGCAACAGCCAATCGTGTCACTTGACAAAAGAATTCTGTCAATAACTTCTGGTTTCTCTCTAAGGATAATGTTTGTCTTTCTAACTTTTCAGCTGATTTTCCAAGTGTCTCTTCAATAATATGATTCATTCTAATTTTTTGCTACAAGGATCCTTTAGTAAATGCTATAAGAGTTTTTAGCTTCTTATCTACCTTTAGCAGTATAATACATTAATTTTGTAATGGAAAGCATTATTATGTGCTTGTCCTGGAAAACTTCGATAGTATAACAGAGAAGCCACTGTGCTTTGTTTGAAAATGACACCAAAATATCCATGGCTTCATGCCACTATTAGACAAAGTTTCATAACAGACAATGACTGGGGATTAGGAGTGAATGGATGGTAAGCCCAGTAATAAAGAGTTTGAGACAGTCATCGTCATACTTCCATTTGTACTTCTCAATTTCAGGTACTGTTTTGAAATCATCACCCCACAGATTCCCTTGATTTTACACAGAGATTCACATCTTATATTTGCAGTGAAATTCGGTTCTCTAAGTTGTTTATGACATTCTGAACTGTAGCATTTGCATTACTATTTCATCACTATTTTCACTCTTCAATGAACCACTTTTGAGCCGCTGATCTATTTTTGTGAAATGGGGATACAATTTAAGACCAGTGACAACAACAACAAAATGCTATTTTAACAAATAAACAACAAGCAAATGACATAAAAAGTATATTAACCAAGGTAAAGTACACCATATGAAATGTAAGCTATTTTGACCAGTGCAGTTTTCGCAGTACAGACATAACTATTAATATTATGAGTTTTAAGAACACAATGGGATTTCTGCTAAAATCATAATTACTCTCATATCTCAAGGTCTTACATGTTCTGCCACTCCTACACCAGCTTTCTGATCTCATTTCTAACTCCCCTTTGGTTACCCCACCTCATCATGCTGGTCTTCTTGCTAATCTTTGAACACATCCAAACATATTTTCACCTTCAGGCCTTTGGAACTTTGCACTGGCTGTTCCCTCTGCTTGGAATACTCCCAGTAACTTCTCTCACCTCCTTTTAAGTCTTTGTTAAGGTCTCTTTCACCATGAGGGCTACTCGACCATATTTATCCTGTTCTACTTTCCCTTTCTTCCGAAGCACTTACTTCCTCCTAGCATGCTATATAATTTACTTATTTATTTGGTTTATCTGGTCCCCACTCCCACCCCTCGACCGCCAATAGAATGAAAACTTCACAAGGGCAGAGATCTTTGTTTTATTTATTGGTACATCCCCAGCACCTAGATGAAAGAATGGCTCATGGAAGGTGTTCAATAAATAGTAGTGGAATGAATGAGTGAATAAAATTTTTTCATTTCTTTTCCTTTCTAACCACAAAACTGTCTGTGGATCTTTGAGAATTAAACAGAAAATGGGGAGCCATCAAAGATTTTTAAACAAGAGAATTATACCAACAGATTGGTATTAGAACCACACAGGGTGAGAAGATGGTTTAAAGTTTGGAAAGGCTAGATGCAGAGTTAGTTAAAAAGTCAATTCACGAAAAAGATGATGAAGGCCACAATTTTCCAAATGACTCAGCCTTCATAAGTGGTTAATTTCAACCCCACAATACATATATCTACAAATATATGATCAATGTTTGTGTAAACATACACACTCATGTGTATATATGCATGCACATACATAAACACATATGATGAACAAACCCAGAAGAAACTAAGGACATTTTTCTATCATATGGCTATTCTTTATATAAAAGCTAAGGACTTGGGTCATAGTTAAGACAACCATACTTCATAGTTTTCCTGGGAGATCCCTAGTTTACAGTTTTTGATCTGGTGACCCTTCCAGTTAGTATCCCCTTTTACTCTCAAAAATGTCCTTGTCTGGACAAAAAAATTACATAGTCCTACTTATGAAAGAGATACATAAATTTCTTCTCATTCAGGCATGCTGACCAAGCTTTTGAGGATTTTAATGGACTGGGTATGGAAAAAGTGACAGCCATACTTAATTATAACACCTACTAGCCACTACTGGAATTGAACTATTTCAAACAGGTGATTCTTCAGCAAAGGAGTATAGCAATTGCAGAAATAGGTGCCATGAGATTCATATATCTAGCTTTGGAACTCAGACTTCCACCAGGTCACCTGCACAATCTCATACCCCTATGAGAACTTTCATGTGCTGAACAGGCTCACCAAGTTCTCCTCAGTAAGGCCCCTGTAAGAAAAGTGGAGACTCATACTCAAGACTGGAGTCACAGGAGAAGATAGAAAACAAAAGCTCTTCTATAATCCTCGTGGCCCAGAGAGCTTGGAAACTAGGAGAATGTGGAGTCAAGTCTTCACAACACTTGTATTCTGAACTCGAAACTTGGACCAAACATTTGATCTTGAAATTTGCATTCATATCTGCTAGAGCCATGCATCATCCATCAGGTCTGCAAACAGGTTTTATTGGAGCTGCTCTCCCGAGTCACAGGAGTTGTCCCAATTCATGTCAGCCCTAGGTAAATGGGCAAGTGTTAATTCTTATCATTCTTGAAGACAATAACATAGGCTTAGAGTCATAATGGACACCTAACAACATAAAGATGTAACTATCCTATTTCCTGTACATGTAAATAGATGACAAGCAAGCAATCAATTATTCTTCTACCTTCCTTGCTGTTTTTTTCTGTATGCATATTTTGGTTTAATTTTTTTTTTTTACCTTTCTTATCTTTGCATTTAACAAATAAAAAACTAAAAATAATAATAGACTAAAAATCTGAGGTCAAGAGAGGGTGGTAAATAGTCAAGATATCTCAATATGTAGGATGACCATATAATTTATTGTCCAAACTAGGACACTTTTAAATGTGAAAGAGATGCGTTTGATAATTTGATAAGATAGGTCAATAAGAATAAACTGGGACTGTAGCAGGCAAACCAGGAGGTACAGTCACCCACCTAATCCCTCAATTCATATCCCCATACAAAGGCATCCTGTGTGTAAAGAAGCAACCTCTGCCTCTGTTATGTCAACCAAACTTCAAATACAGTTCTCTCACTTTCATGCCAGGCCTTTCATGCCAGGCCTTTCTTTCCACAACAGACCTGGAAATTCCCTATCCAACACAACAGGCAAAACTGTTTCAATTTTTACCCAAGAACGTAGGCAGCAACCCCCTCGAATGTGGATCCAGGCCAGGTCCACAGCTAGCTCCAGGCATGGAGCCTCAGGTTTCTCTTAAAGGAACACTCCACGAGAGAGCAACCTGCTAAGAAGGTACACAGATACCAGCCATAGATTTAACAAGTATTTTGAATGTTAGATCCTTTCACCAATGCCAGGACACATGCTAAAACTGGACAGAGCCAAAAAGCAACCTCTCTTGCAAAACAATTCATCCAGAAGAGAGGCTATAGCATCTGCCCTCAACTACAGGTAACAACTTTTATTTCTTTGCCTTTTGCTCAGATCAGTGGTGCAAAAGGCTTTAAAGGACTAAGAAAATATGTTTTCTCCCAAGATCACACTGCCCACGTTAAACAGAGCCAATGCTTACTCTTATTCCATACTTCCTATTCAGAGCGGTAAAACATTGCTCATATTCTTCATTAAATTTAGTCCTGTGGATGGAATATAAATTTACTGAAATATTTTCCCTCACATTCATAAAGAAGGAAGACCAATTCTGTAATCTAGTTGCAATCTACAGCACATAAAGATCTACAATGGTGGTAAAAGCAGCAAAGCTCCAGCTGGTTGATCTCAAAAGTTCAGAATGACTTTGATTTCTTTAGACTCCAGAGTCATTCTTAAAGATTCATTGCCAAAGGCTGCCCAGTGCTGTGATGGAGGCACTAGTAAAGCTATCCATAGCTGAGAGTTGGGAGGAAAATGCTGGGCGTTAGGGAACCACTTGTCATGGAGATGGCAGAAGAAACTCCTTTTGAATTCATGCAGATTGGACTAAAGTCCTTCCAGCCACTAGACACTATGAGTCCAGCCATTTGTTGAAATGATCAAGAGCTAAGAAAGTTGACCATTTTCCACCCATAAGTGGTACTATAATCTTAAATTCAAAGACTTTTCTTTAATATAATTGTTTAAACTGCTTCACATAACCACAAATGAGGCCAAAATGTGCCAAAGAAATAATCAAAACAAATAGGTTAATAATTAGTTTTTAAACGCACAAAGATAGAAGAAATTAATTGGTCAGTCTGCTGGATGGTAAGGTTATAATGTCTCCTTTGAGAGATCAAAATTATGTTTTCCCCACCTCCACCCACCCTACCCCACCTCCACCCACCCTACCCCACCTCCCAACAGTGAAGTGGATAATTTCTGAGGAATACAATGGCCCTTTATGCTGGGCTTCTCTTGTCTGCTAAGGATGCCATCTGTCTCCCACACTGTATAAACAATCCCTGCAGGAATCTTCTGATGACCAAACAGATTAGCAACCTCCAGATTTTCACATGAATAATATCCCCATCCAGATTAGGTCTCTTGCTTCAATAACTCCAAAGATAAACCCAATAATTGATCCTTCTTTGTTTATATGTAATGTGAGTGTCATTTTAAAGATAACCTCTCAGAACACACAGCCATCTGCTAGGAAGGGTGGGGGAGGGAGCTCTCTCTAAGCAACGAAGAAATGAGCCCTTGAGGGAATAGGAGAAATAGTAAAATGAAAATCATACTTGTAAGACAAATAGATACATGAAATTTCATCAGGTCTAATAGAGGACTCCGCTAATTATGTTAAAATATTTTTCTTCTAAATGACAAAAGTATAAAATACTATTCAAGAAAAGTTAAGTTTCACACTTTGACAGAGGTATATATATGTACAATGAGAATTCAAAGTTTGCTTGACTCCAGAAAAGTGAAAGCTGAAACATACCAGAAAGTCTAAAGCCGACTGAAAGTTTGCCTACGGTCCACCTCTATCTAGGACGATCGCCAATGCCTGCCTTCTTGAAAATTAAATCCATTGATCTCCTGTAACTCTGTGAGCTCTCTATATTGTCGCCAAAGACTTCCAACTCCAAAAGAACTAAACGTGCTTGTAAAGATGTTCATAATAATAAATAATAATAATAATTTAAAAATCAAGGGAAAACACGTGAGCACTGCTAACAGAGGAAAAGACAAGGCATGAAAGAGCCAGCCTCTGCAGTTGCACGTCCTCGTAGACGTCTACGTCTAAATCTGCAGCCCCAGTTTCCTCCAGGCCCCAAGCCCCAGCAGAGGATATTCACAACACGTTCCAAATCAAAAAGGAAATGAAGCCTCCTCTCCCTCAGTGATGCTTAGATGGCTCCGAATGTCTCAGCTCCCGGGAGAACCAAATCATGAGACCTGTCCCGGTGTCTCTCACTTGCATTTTAGGGCAGCGGAAGTCAAAATGTCAAATGAATGACCGCGTTGGAGAGCGAGGGAGGAAAACAAAGCCACCTCCTGCTGTCCGGTACCTGCGGCGCGAGGACCTGGCAGCGGCCGCGCACTCACCTGGAACTCTGCAGACGGGGACCCGGCCACGGGACTGGAGGGCGCCCCCGCAGTCGGGGCCCCCGCGGCCCCGGTGCCCTC
>NW_006442484.1:60475032-60475611 GCF_000325575.1 Pteropus alecto
GCGCCCGCCCCAACCGCTGTGCTGCGGCCAGCTCACCTCCGGCGTTGCTGCCGCCCCTCCCGCGAGAAGCCTCGGCAGCATCTGCCTGCACGTCCCTGCGGGGCACTTGGCTGGGGGCCTCCTGCACGTCGGGGACCAGGGAAGGGATGGGGGTGAGACGGGAGGGACAGCCAGACCTTGGCCAGCTGAACCTTCCTGAGGAAGGTGCGGGAGAGCGGGGCGGGGGAAGCTGGGCGGAGGACGAATCCCGAGGCTGCGGAGGAGCCGGAGCTGCTCTCCTGCGACGCCGAAGGATAGGAGGGTTCTGAGAGGCGCCACGGAGGAGGGAGGAGACCCTCTGAGGTCATGCACACAGAACTCTTCCTAAATCCCACGGGAAAGCTGAATGGAGGAGTGTCATGCCTCGGTTTCCCCAAGTGCAAGGACGAGACGGTAATACTCGTCACCTACCTGGGGTGTGGTCGCGATTAAAAATGGATTATTGAAAGCGCTCGGAGCTCCTTTGCCTAAAGAGGGCACTAAAATTAAAAGCTTACCGTACAAATACTTTAGGCTATTTACTTCTGTAGCATTTTCATT
>NW_006442484.1:60475706-60549854 GCF_000325575.1 Pteropus alecto
TACAGTTTATCAACTAGAGCCATATGGAGGAAGTCCCAAAACATTTTTCTCCAAAATACTGGATATCTGTAATCTGTAATTTTTGAGTGTGTGCTGTCAATATTTTACATCTCTCCCCATTCTCTGGTAACAAGGATTCGTTTTCCTTTGGGAACTACCCCTCCCTCTTGCCCACTTGTCTTTGTGGTTCCAGGATACTGACACCTCTCATCCTCACTTCCCGGAATTGGCCAGTCATTATATTCTAGACCACAGCGATTGGTTCTGGGATGGGCATATTGGTCCAGGAACTCAATCTGGGGCTTTGCTGAATCAGTTCAGAAAAAAGAAGACCTTTAAACTAGGATAACTAATTTGGAAGAATACAAGCTAGTGATAACAAGTACCATCAATGCACGTGAATGAAACCAACTTCAAGAGAAGGAAAGCTGAGGGAGAGAGGATGATGTCTTTTGAACATTAGGAGGCAAATATGACTGAAGTTAGCTCTACCGCCAAAACCAATCAATACCTCCTTTTTATTCCCTCAGGTCAGTTTCAGTTGTGTTCTGTCACATATTACAAAAAGCCCTGACTCTTATTCCCCTGGATCTATCCATCCCAGGCATCATTGATAGACTACTCCACAGAACTGATGGAACCCCCCCTCCACATCTACACACACCACAAAAAAAGAGTTCTATTTTTGTCCTCACTGGGAGAATACAGCTCCCAAGAGATCCAACATGATCTTTTTCTACAACTTGCTCTTGACCCCACAACCTCACACTTGCAATAACCTCCTGTATTGATTAACCTCTATGTTACAACCTAGCTTTAAACAAAAACAAAAAGCATAAAAATAAATAGAGCTAAAATGGATCATTATTGTTGTCCATAGGTTAAAATACAAGCTTTTTTTTTTTTTTTTTTCACTTTAAAAGCAGCCTCCTCTATCTTTAAAACTTTCTCTATATCTATCAAGCATTAAACTTGAGGCTAAGACGTCAGATTCATAGCAAGGTCATCCTGAAATCTCAGACTTGCCAATGTGTTTAAGGCTAGGTTCTTTCATTCCCCATCGCACATCACCACCACTACCTAATTTGGGTCTCTCCTTCAAAGAATTCATGACTGGTTTTCACCTAGCCTTTTCTTGAACCATACCCATAAAGAAAACAGTATTTCACAAGCTGGTCAATTCTACATTGAAACTGGGGGAACATTAGAAAATGATTTCTTATACTGAGTTAAAACACTTCTTTCACCTCAAAGGACTCCAAGTACTAAACACAGACTTTGAATCACTTGAATTGTCTCTCCCAAGATCTTTCCATGGCCCTTAACTACTTATCATATGAGAGTGTCCTGACTCTTCACCATCCTGAGTTACCCACTTTTTATGAATGTGCTCAAGTGTGTGAACACTACTCCTGAAGTGCAGTGTCCAAAGCTAAACCCAAAGGCAGATTCCAAGAAACTTAAACTTCAAGCCCCTTCCAATACTGCAGTAGGGGTCCTAGAAGTGTGTTCACATGGCCTTAGGTTTCAAAAGTCAAATATTCTCATCTCGAAACTGCTGTCTCTTTCACTTTAATTCTCCTTCTGTCATTATTTTCCTCGTATCTGGAAACATTGAAATGGTTGAAGGCATCTTGGGGATCTGGCTAAGGGGACGTTGAGTTAGTAAAGTGGAATAAATCTATATGGTTCACTGATATTACCATCCATAGTAACAGTGACATGTATTATAGCTGCTTGAAGGCCTGCCATAAGCTGGGCCACTTGGTGTTGTGACATGAAGGTGAAAAGCCAGAGACTACATTAGCAAAAGAATGTGTACTTCAGGACCCAGCGCAGAAGTATATAGGCAATGGGTAGACGATGATTGAAATGTATGAATTCAGAACTAGAATGTGGAAAATCCTCCCACATCTATTCTTTAAATGTATAAGAAATTTGGTAGAGATTTTTTCAAATTTGACAAGTCTTAAAAATGTGACTCTCCTAATATTGGATTGTGGATTGGGGGGAAAAAACTCATCTAAAATAAAAATAATAAAAATAAAATTCAATCAACTATGCTAGTGGAAAGACTGAAATATCTTTTAACTTTATAGAGCAAAATGTGACAGTATCATTTTCATATGAAGAAGATATCAACGTATGAAGCCAAAATATATGGCAAAAAGTATTATATTAAAGGTATATTAGGCAGTTAATTAAAATTTTTAAAATTATGGTATTTTTCTGGATTTGATGATGTCTGGTATTTGTGATTTTTTTAAATTTGTAATTTGTTGTGATTTTTAAATTTTAAGTAACATAGCATTCAGGCAGTGGGAGTTTCCAACTGAAGAAATGACTAAGCACAGTAATGCTGTGAAACGTTCATTCTCCTCATAGTTCATCTATCAGCCATCACAAGCAAATTAATACCTAGTTACAACTAGAGAATTTGGGGTATGATTGAAGAATATCCATTTGAATGTCAAAATATACACTTAAATGTATTACAACTTTTCTGTCTTTTTAAATAAAGCGTACAAACTTAATTGACTCATTTTCATAGTGGCTATGATTTATTTACTATGCTGTATGATTCAATGATGCCCTTAGGAGCTATATAAGTATAAAATGTTTTTTTCCCCTACATGGAATAGCCTCTGGCTACTATAGTTTTTGTCGCTGCCGTGCTTTAAGAGTAACTTTTTCCTTAGCATCCTCTGTGTTTCCTATCACCTTTTCTTTTCTCAATTAACTTTCTCATTTCATTCTAGTTTCCTGCTTATAGTTTGGTATGGAATTGATAGACTAGATAAATAGTCTCATTAGAACTTTGTCTAAAATGGCTTGTGGGAGGGAGGAGGTTCTGTGAATAGCATATGTGAGCTTTAGTGTATACATTTTGTGGCTTCTAGTTTGGTTGCTCAGAATCCTTTCTTGTGTTCTTCCAATTTCTAACCTATTACTAATGGTAAGGAGCTCCGAATTTTCCCTTTTATATATTCTTTAAGTAAATATGTGATAACCAGGCACTCTTCTAAGTGTGGAAGATGCAAAAGTAAATGGGTTAGAAAAAAATCCGTCCTTGCGAAGCTTATATTCTAATGGGATAGGGAAGTCAAATAATAAGCAAGATGTAGCAGAAAGTGTTAGTGTTTACAATACTCATATGTTCCTCTACATTTTCCAGTTTCCATTGCATCTAGGATAGCCATGTTACTACTTCTGGAAAATAGAATTTAAGCAGAAATGATAGGTCATTTCTGCCTGTGGAGGGTAAAAATTCAATTGACTTCTGTCCTCTTCATCTTCGCTGGAGACTATAAAGGCCATGTATAGAAATGGTATCATCCAAGATGGAAGGAGCCTGGATCCCTGAACTGTTACTTGGAGGAAAGCTAACCAATATAAAACTGTGATGTGAGCAAGAAATATAGTGTTAAGATACGTAGATATGAGGGTATTTGGTACAGCAGCCAGTATTAATGACTACAATGGAAAATGGTACCTTGAAATAGGTATAATTAAAATATGTGGCATTTACTTAGGTGTTCAGTAACAAGCAGCAAAGAAACTAATATTGGAAGCTATAAAGATGATTATAATAATATGCAGTAACAAAACAATTAATAAAATGCTCCTGTGATAACTTAAAATGTATCTTGTGCCACTGAGTCAGCTCTAATGTGAATGATTAGAAAGAAACAATTAGTCAGTGATGGAAACTATTGGTCGCATATAACAAGTTATCACAAGAAAGAGATGAATTCTGAAAATAAATCACCAGTTTTCAAAAGTAAATTAAAGAGAATACAGAGACTCTAGACCTTTGGTTCTTTGCAGAAGTGAAAATGTTGACTGCTTTTTAGACCCCAAACAGCAGAAGGTGGGATTTATAAACACTTTGAGAGACTAAAGACCAGTAAAATTCAGCTAGGGAAAAGATCAAGTTTGAAGATGTGGTCAGAAAGCTTCAAGGTTACCATTAAGTTGAGAGGGGTTTAAAACTTAATGTTTAGAAAAACATTACTGGCACATTCAACTGATTGGAAACAAACAAAAAAAAAATCATAAATCAATTTAGTTTAAAAAAAAATTGTATTACCAGAAAAATTATGAGCCTAGATAAAAAAAAAAAAATTGTCAGTTTAAGGCTTAAGATAATTTTCAATGTACAGGAAGCAGGCTTTGAATGTTGTACACCTTCCAAGGGGATCCTACATATTGTTCCTCAATTCATATATGGCCAAGGAAAATGATGGGGAAGGAGGACCCTCATGAAGGTGGAAGGGGAAAGAATGAGGGTAGAGGGGATCAATGGACATAGAAGGTTGCCTCTGAGGAAAGATCCATAGTTTAATCATGAAACTTTCCAGACTACCATGTCAGTCCCATGCCTACCCATGAGACTTCAGAATTACTCTGGACAAGAGACTGTTGTGTGTCTTCCATTCTTTTCTTTTCCACATATGAGTATCTATAATGGGTGTCCATCATTAAATATTAGACTTCATGGGAGGCAGATGTCTTATCCTTTTGAAACTTAAGTGGCAAAGGCAATACATCTGAACTAGAGAGCACTGCACATCACCCAAAGATCTTGAATTTAGAACCAGAAAAAATGACTAGACTATCTTCCTTAGAAAGAAAATGAGTGTTTTTTAAAATACAGGATGTATTAGTTTTCTATTTTTGCACAACAGACTACCACAAATTTAGTGGCTTAAAACAGCAACACATTATCTCACAGTTTCCGCATGGGTCAAAAATGTGGATACGACTTAACTGGAACCTTTGCTCAGGGTCTCACAAGGATGCAATCAAGGCTACATTTGCATCTGAAGACTTGACTGGGAAAAAATCCATTTTCTTAATGTGTTGGCAGAATTCATTTTCTTGTGACTCTAGAACTAATGACATTCTTGTTTCTTCAAAGCTAAAAGACAAACCTTTGTTCCCAGTCTTCTAAGACAGCCTAATATAACATAACTTAATCAGATGAGTCTAAAAAAGTCTATCATTTTTGCCAAATTCTATTGGTTAGAAGAAAGTCACAGATCTCACCCACACTCAATGAAAGAGTTTTTACAAGGACATGATTTGTTCAGGGACATAGATCATTGTCTGCCACAGGGAAAAAGGAAAAGAATGTATAATTGGTGACCAGAAGGCAAATATATAGGTTTCTACCAGTTACTATATTGTCCCATATATTCCCCAGGCTGCCAATGGTTAACTGGCCATCTAACTAGTTCTGTCCAATAAAATGTGAACAAAACTAATGTGGGTCATTTCTAGACTGAGATAGGTAATTATATCATGTGTTTTCCCCCATTTTGTCTTCCCACATACCCAGACTATGAAGGCCACATGTTGAAAGATGAAAATCTTAGAACACAGAAGAAGTCTGGCTTTCTTGGTACCACTTGGAGAAGAGCCACGTGGGAGAACAGCACCACCTGTGCCCAGATCAAGACAGGAGTAAGAAATAAAACGCCCATCATGTTAAAGCCACTCATATTTGGGAGTTATTTCTTAGAACTGCTAGTGTAACTTACTCTGACTAAAACACAAAATAAATAAATAAAATGTAAATTATGTCAGATAATGGTAAGTGCCAAGAAAAAAAAGAAGACGATAAGAGAGATGAAAGGTTTCAAAGGCTTAAAATATTAGATAGCAGAGGGAAACAGCCTCCCTAAGAAAATGACTTATAAATAAAGGCCTGAGAGAAGAATCAGCCACTTCAGGCTGATTTGGAGGAAGAGCATTGTAAGGGGAAAAAACAGCAAATACAAGGGTGCTGAGATAGGAGATGGAAATAACATTTTACTGTATTTTCTGTCCACAATCATCTTATTTTTAAGATTTTTTTTTTAATTTCCTCATCCCAAGATTGTTTTAATATATTATTTTTACACGATTCATTTATTCATTCACTTATTTAAAAAGAGGTAAGTGTTTCAGGGACTAATATAAAGATAAGACTGTAATGTGAGTATAGTAGTCACTCCATTGCAAAGGTATTATTACTGTTAGTATTTCTATGATTCTTTATTTGCCCTTAATTTGATCTTACCTGCTTGGTAACAAAAATTTTTTTTAATTGAAAAAAAAAAAAAAAGCCCAGCTAGTAAAATTAGTCTGGTAAGTCTAGAGAATCTCTTTACATTAATTATGTCTTCTAGTCTAAAAACACTCAGTCTCCCAGATTTTGCTTCCATCCCCAAGCTAGGGCCTGAGAGGAGAGGTGGCAGTGGAGGCTTATGTGATCATGTGGCAGCAGCTGGAGTACCAAGACCATTCAATGGGGAAAGGATAATCTTTTCAACAAACAGTTCTGGCAAAACTGGATGACCACATGCAAAAGTTGGACCTCTAGATAAAACAATAAAACTCTTAGAAGAAAATATAGAACAAAGCTTTACAATATTCGATTTGGCAATGATTTCTTAGATATGACCAAAAAAAGGCACACGTAACAAAAGAAAAAAATAGACAAATTGGACTTCATAAAATTAAGAAATCGTGCATCTAAAAATCCTATCAAGAGAGTAAAAAGGCACCCACAGAAAATGGGATAAATATTTACAAATCATATACTTGATAATGGATCAATATCCAGAATATATAGTTTTCCCAAAAGTCAATTTTAAAAATTCAATTCAAAAATGGGTAAAGGACTTGAATAGACATTTCTCCAAGAAAATATTTGAATAGCCAATAAGCACATGAAAAAGATGCTCAACATTAGGAAAATGCAAAACAAAACTATAATGAGATACCACATCATACCTATTAGGATGGCTACTATACAATTGTTGGTGAAGATAACGGAGAAATTGGAACACTTGTGCACTGTTGATGGGAATGTAAAATGGTACAGCCACTGTGGAAAACCATATGGTAGTTCCTTAAAATATTAAAAATACGATCACTGTATGATCCAGCAGTTCCACTTCTGGGTATATGCGCAAAAAAATTGAAAATAGGGCCTCAAAGAAATACTTGTACTCTCATGTTCATAGCAGCATTGTTCACAGTAACTAAAATGTGAAAGCAACCCACATGTCCATTAACAGATGAATGGATAAGCAAAATGCTGTATATGCACACAGTGAAATATTATTCAGCCTTGAAAGGGAAGGAAATTCTAAAATATGCAACATGCATGAACCTGGAGGACATTATGCTAAGTGAAATAGGCTAGTCATAAAAAGATATGTATTATTCCACTTACATGAGGTACTGAGAATAGTTGAAATCATAGAGAAAGTATCATGGTGGTTGTCAGGGGCTAGGTGGAGAGGAAAATAGGTATAGAGTTTTAGTTTTACAAGATGAAAGTTATAGGGATGGACGGTGGTGATGTTTGCACAACAGTGTGAATACATTTAATCGTATATAACTGTACACTTAAAAATGGTTGACAATAATTTTCATGCTATATATATTTTAACAAAATTAAATGAATAAAATAAATTAAAACAAGAGTCCCTGCCCTAATATGTCCACCCCTTTGGGGCCAAAGCCTGGAGTGGCATATATTTGAGACACACATCTGTCACACTGTGGGCCTCTCTAATTTCTGTCTGTCTTCTTCTCCCATGACCCATTAGAACTAGAAGACATGTCCTTCTTTTACTTCCCTTTCCTGTCTACCTGGCATTCCTTCACCTAGAAGCCGAGCCTTTGAGATGCCCAATGTCTTTACAAAATGTGCTCCGTCCCAAACCCAGCCTCATTGCTAAACCTCAGTGAGGCCAGGATGAGGTTAAGAAGTTGGCTTATCAATGAGGAAAACTAAATCAGGAGGCAATTTAAAAATACTGCGGTTGTATTATTAGCAAAAGTTATTTAACTTCTCAAAACTTCAACATATAACATCTCACTTGAGAAACTAACTCCCTATTACCCCAACTGAATAGGTGGGAAACAAAAGCACAGAACGACTAACCTAGACCTGGTGTCAGGTCTAGCACCAGGCTCTGACTCCTCATTCAGTTTTTCCACTGTGGTGTACCGTCTCTTTGGTTAAAATAAGATCGCTTACAATTTACTTTTTAAAGTTTTATTTCCTCAAGATGCCTAAAATTAATCCACTCTCAAATCACTCACTAGCTCTGATTGCTTTTGCACTTGTTTCGATAGTCTTACTTTTTTACCGTTTTCATCTTTTCAGCATCTTTCTTAATACTGTTACCCCTTATAGCATTTTCAATAATGTACATATAGAAAGAGCTTCAAATTGCTTGCCAAATGAATACATATCTTCACAATTTCCAGAGAGGAGAAGTCAAAATAAACTTAAAGATATGAGAAAAAATCCCCAAGAGGATAGTAATTTGTTTATGTAACTAAGAAATACCATGAATGTTTTAAAAATCCAAAATGTATACTATAGTTGGCATGTTTTTCTTGTTGATGAACAAATATGTCAAAGCAACCCAGCATTTCCACTTGGCTCAAAATACTGACCAAAACATAATTGGTTGGGGAGAAGATTGTGGGTGGACGCTCTAACTTTTGGCCAAAGAAAAGACATCTTTCCCAGAAGCTGTATCATTATTGAAACTTGTGCCAAGAAGTTTATGTTGTGCTTTAGTTCAACAGAAGAATAGAAAATACACTGTGAAATTAAAAGCAAGGGTGAGGTCTTAGAAAAATTATATATATATGGTGTCCTTTTAAGTGCTATTCCTGCCCCTTTGTCTTGGGGCCAATGCTATAGCAAATACAGCTTATCATTTTATACTGGTTTTCCCTGTATGCCAAGCCACCTCCTTTAGAGACATTTGTTCCACCTTTCTCTGCTCCGTTTTGTGTCCTGGGAGATGGACCCATATGGACTACACCCAGGCTTCTTTGCCCCCTGGCTTTGAAGAAGATTGGAAAGTAGGGGAGAGGGTTTGGAGTGTTTTCTCCCCAACTCCCTCCTTGCCTTGATGATGCAGTTACAGCACCCCCCTTTTCAGGCAGTTCCCCTTCCACTAATCCAGGCTTTGCTGGACTCCAGGACATCAATGCTTTCCCTTGTCCCTTTGTGCCTATAGATTATTTGCAGCTTCTGACTGTTGCTGGTCCCTGGGTGCCTCAACATTCCTTGTTAGTTTTCTTAACTCGGCCCACGCCTCTATGAATAGACTTCGTGACATTCTGTACAACATTCCATCTCAGCGTGACTTCTATTTTCTTCTGGGCTCCTCAGTAGAATTCTTTTCCAGGATATTTACAGTTTGAGAAATGATAGATTTAGACACAGTTTAAAGTACATTTAAAGTAGAAAGTCTTTACAATTCAGATCAAAGAGTTCAGATCAGTAGAGCTAAGATCGATTGCCATCAGATAATTTCAAACCTAGATTCATTGACAATTTATATCTCTGTTTTGAAGGTTCAAAAATTTCAATTTTATCAATTCACCTGGAGGTGACAGAACCATAGGGAATCCATTTATACCAAACAAACTCATAGGACACTGAGTTGTTTCCAGACTTCTATCTGTTAACTTGCAGAAGGAAATGTCTCGCATCAGAACTGTTAGGTCATAAGCTCAGAGTTCTTTTTCCTGGTAGATAATGTTTAGAGTCTCAAATTACAAATCAGATATTTGCAGTGTTGTGAGGACAGAGTTAGAACTAGAGGAATGGATATTTTTAAGGGCTTTTCTCATGAATTTATTTTGACAGAATGAATTGCACACTTTAAGTATATTCCTACAAGAACAACAAAAACCAACAGTACTCACAAGGAATACTAGAAACTAATGGGAATGAACAAGTTACAACTAAATAACAACATGAGTGAAGCTCACAAGTATATTGTTTGCATGAAAGGCAGATGCAAAAGCACATACAACGTATGATTACATTATATAAGTACAAAACAAGGAAAGCTAATCAATGCCATTTAAAAGTCAAGAAAGTGGTTACCTTGGGGTTCATGAGGGGGTTTTGACTGGAAGAGAGACATGAGGCGGGATTCTGAGAAGCTGATGTTCTCTTTATTAATCTGGGTGCTAGTTACACAAGTAGAATAGTTTGTGAAAATTTATCAAGCTAAACATTTACAATAAGAATGCACCTTTTTGTATTTGTGTGTTACTTCAATAAAAAGTTTTTTTTTAAAAAATTATCAGTACCACTTCTAGAACTATAACTTGCTCTCTTTTGGACAATACTGTAGATCTACTGACCAGCTACCACTAACTCTGCTTCTTCAACGGATTCATTGTCAGTACTAAAGCTTCTATCATGACATTATCTCAAATAATAACGTTCAACATCACAATACTTTTACATTAGCATCTCAAACTTTTTGGATGCCTTCCAGATGAAGCATAATGATAACACTGATCTCGTTCACAAAAATTCTTAGAAATAATTGCTTAGACTGGGTGATTTCTGGAGAGAGTTCCACTGACGTTCCTTAAAAAACTTTTATCTCACTTTTATGTGCCTTCTTGATACATGATTTGTAATCAGTGTGTGCCTTAGAATCTCATCCCACATCTATTGAGTCAAAGCCTCAATGAGTAGAGTCTCCCACTTTCTTGTCATATGTATTTTGAGAATGCGCTCTCGGTTAATCAGATGCGCTTTCCTATTTAAAAACCACTCTTCTGTTCGAACAGACATTGGAACATCAAAGTTTATAGCAGCCATCAGTCATAATCTACAAAGGTAGAAGCAACCCAAATGTCTATTCATGGATGAATGTATAAACAAAATCTGATATACACGTGCCACAAATATTATTCAACCTTAAAACGGAATGAAATTCTGACACACGCCAACATGGATGAACCTTGAAGACATTATGCGAAGTCAGACAGAAAAGGACAAATCTTGAATGATTTCATTTACATGAGGTGCTTACAGTAATCAAATTCATAGAAACCGAAAGAAAAATGGTAGTTGCCAGGACTAGGGGGAGAAAGAATGAGGAGTTAGTGTTTAATGGCTACATAGTTTCAATTTGGGTAGATGAGAAAGTTCTGGAAATGAATGGTGATGATTGCACAACATTGTGAGCACACTTAAATACCACTAAACTATACACTCAAAAATGGTTAATAGGGTAAATTTTACGTTATGTATATTTTACTACACATGAAAACACTCTCCCAAAGTCTAATTTAGCTTATTTTAATGCCAAAATAAGCTAAGGGTTCACACTATTGGAGGAAGATCATTAAACCAAAGCCAAGGCCATCTAATGGCACCAGCAGCTCCCTACTTGAAGGCCAGAGTTTCGCATAGCCTTGCCTTGCGTGTAGAACCAAAACACATGGCCATTTGGGTTCTTGTTTATTTTGTCTGCATGTTGTCAACAGCACACAGCCTACATCTGATTCCTCTGGCTTTTTGGTTAAGAGCAGCCTCTTATCTCATTGAACTGCTAAGCCCTACCTGGCAACAGTTGCTATGCCAGAGGGACTTTGTTTAAACAGTGTTCAGAAAACATCACTAATGAGCATTACAGAAATCCTGCAATAAAGACTTTCATTACTTTTAGCCTTGACTTTTCTAAAGAAGAATCATTTTTCTCTGAGTACTACATATAATTATTCCTAATTATGATAGTAGTTTATTATTTTAGGCGTTAGATTGTTTTAGTTTAGTTGATTTATAATGAGATTTGTTTTACCCACCCAGATCTCAAAAGAAACAGGAAAATATTCATGGCCTTCATAAGAAGCCCCATTTGGGGAAGAATTCTGATTTATTACAACCGCAGTGAAGACATTCAACACACAAAATTTTCCAAAATGTTTAGCATGCATCTACAACATTAGAAAATTACACTGTGATTAAAATTGTCAAATATCCCTTTTTAAACCATTGTATTCATGACAATCAGAATTCCAGTGGTAGGTTTTCTAACACAATTATAAACTCTCTAATCCACTTGTTGAAATCGTTGTAAATGCATTTTTTCCTTTTGTTAACTAAAGTTGTGGCACCATAAGTGCTATTATTCCCTTCCGCCCCAACTGCTACCACCAAAAAATAACTTTTATGAGCTAAAAAACTGATGAAATGACAATGGGTACTTTTCAGCCAACTATGGTTTCAAATTAAAGTACATTGATGAAGGCCATTCTCTTTTTAGATGAAATATTTTTTTATGATTAGTTGTAAAGGTAATCATCCTATAAACTTGCTGTACAAAAGCAGCAGTGGGTTTTGGGAGTGCATAACATGCCATACAGGTATTACTTCCCACTCCAGCAGAAACTAATAAAGACTATTTCCTTGGTAAAAGAACATAGACTTTACCTGGAGAAGTGTATTAGTTTCCTATTTCTGCTATAACAAATTACCACAAACTTAATGGCTTAAAAAAACACAAATGTATTATCTTGCAGTTCTGGAGGTCAGAAGCTGCCATCAGGTTCCCTGCATGGAAAAGTAAAGGGGTAGTCAGGCCAGCCTTCTGAGGGGTCTAGGAGAGAATCTATTTCCTTGTCCTTTCCAGCTTCTAGAGGCCACCTATATTCCCTGGTTTGTCACTCCCTCCTCCATTTTCAAGGCCTATTACTCCAATCTCTACTTTTATCCTTCCATCTCCTTCTGCCTTGAACTCTCTTACTTCTCTCTTATAAGGATCCTTGAAATATATTAGGTCCACCTGGATAATTTAGGATACTCACCCTGTCTCAAGATTCTTAATATAATCATATCAGCAAAGTCTCTTTTGCCATGTAAGGTAACATTCACAAATTTGGAGGATTAAGGCAACCATCAATCAGTCTATCAGAAGTAGCTATATCTCCAGCTAAAATATTACATTTACTGTATCTTTTCCAGATACAGTTATAAGATTAAAGTTTGGCAAATGAGCTGTAATAGATGGGCCTTCTGGGAAGAATGATTAAAGGAAGTTGATTTAACTGGAAAGTGCATCCTTTAGTTCTTCCTCTTTTCTTTCTCCCTTCTGCCTCAAACACAGACATGGATGGCTGCCTTTCAGCAGCTACATTTGGACCCTGAGGTTAACAATGGAAATATAACCTATGATGAGAATAGAGAAGCAAAATAGATAGAATAAGTCTGGCCTTTCAGAGTTACTGTACTAGCCTGAAATGCCAAACTCTGGACTTATTTTACATAAAGAATAAACTCTTGGATACATAAGCCACTGTTTGTGTCTATGTTACTATCATACAAACACAATTCTTGCCTAGCTGATACTGATAATCTGTCTAATTCAGCTAATATATCTTGTCGTTTGATTAGAAGATATTTGTTGAGAGTCACACTGCATGATATACCTCTTTATTAGTTGGGCTTTCAAACTAAATTTAGCCCCACTCTCCCCCAAAATAAAAGAAGGGAGGGAGGGAGAGACAGAGGAAAAGTGAGGGGGAGAGAGAAGGAGGGAGGGAGGAAGGAGGAAGGAAGGAAGGAAGAAGGAAGGAAGGAAGGAAGGAAGGAAGGAAGGAAGGAAGGAAGGAAACAGAAAGAGAAGGAAGAGAAGAAAAAAGGAAAGAATACATCAGCTCTCACTACTGAAACCTTCAGTTAGGGCTGGCACCAGGCACAGCCTGACTTTAGGCCCAACTAGAACACTAGGACCTTGTCTTGGCCTCCTCAGGACTTCATCATCAGGCTGGTTCCTCTTGTGGTAGCAAGATGTCTACAGCAATACTATCTCCCTCATATCTTTATTTCCCCAAGCCCATAGGAAGAGTGAAAGCCCCTCTCTTCTCCTGAAGACCCTGCAAAGTCTCTCCTTAGGTCTTATTGATTCCAATTGGATCATTTGCAGATTTCTGAGCCATTCACTGTGGGGGCTGGGAGCTGGAACAGATTGATTCCTTTGGTTTATGCCTCCACCAATCAGGACCTACTCCTACAGATGGGAATGGAGTCCATCTCACAGAAACAACATGGCTGAGAACCAGGGAGGATGTAATAAAGTGCCAAGTATGTACCGGAGACAATGACATTTCAGAGAAGGTCTACACAATTTAGTGCATCAGTCCACCAGTTTCTTAAGAGACTTCTCCAAAAACCTAGGAAGAGAATTTGAGCCATAGAATAATTAGCAAAAGTGTTTCTAGCTCAGGAAATGAAGATTTAAAGCAAACATCTTTAATTCCTATTCCACAGCCATCCTCTCAGTCTTTCGTTCTGTTTATATTGTTATTCATGGACTCTTATCCTCCCCACACCAGAAGCTGGTAGAGTTTTCTCTCTGTGGTACCCTCAAGATTAAATCTACTCCAGGTTTATTTGTGAATACATTTTTGCAAGAGATTACATGGCCCTGAGACATTGTTTCCATGAGAACTCTAAGTAAGATGAGTAACGTCATCACATCATCTGGAACAACAGGAGCTTATCTTTGCTGTTATGTGTATAAACTCGGCTAATTTTTTCTTGTGCAACTCAGCCAGTCTAGCACCTTAAATGTCCAGGCTTTGTTTTCCCTTTCCTTAGTCCATGTATACCAAATCCGTGTTCATATTAACTTAGCTTCTTCAGAATTGCTAGGTGTTCTACCCTTTATCTTGTGCTAGTGGAAAACAGAGATATAGTAGCTAAAACAAATGCTGTGAGCAAATAAATACCACTGCCCGAGTATTTGGGGGGGGGGCGGGGGAGGGGGAGAATCTGGGAGTTGTTTAATGAGTCAGGAGTTGTTCTTCCAATGAGCCTTGAAGAAGGTAAATGCTGACAATGTCCTCAAGTCAAGAGTTCATATACACAGAATTAAAGTAAGCAGAGAGCTCTCTTTCTTTTCTTTTTTTTTACTATTTTGTTTATTTTTTATTTTTTATTTTTCATGGTGACATTAGTTAACGAAATCCGATAAGTTTCAGCTATACATTTTAACAGTAAAGCATATATATTTATATTGTATGTTTACCTCCCATAGTTAGATTTCTTTCTGTCACCACATATTTGATCTCTTTTACCCCATTTATGTCTCCCCTCTCTCCTCTCCCCTCCCCTCTGTTAACTACTAACCAGCATTTTTTTAAAGAGCTTTACTAAGATATAATACAAATACCATATAATTCACCCATTAAAGTGTGTAATTCAATTGTTTTAAGTATATTCACAGAGTAAATGTGTACATCCATCACCACAACCTATTTTAGAACATTTTCCCTATCCCAAAACAAAATTTCACACCCCTTTGCAATCACCCCAATACTTTTTCCAATCTTTTGGTCATTTGCTATAACACCACAAAAACTAACATTAGTATTTAATTTATGCAATTCCCAAACTTACACAATTTATAATTTTCTTCTAAATTCTGACTACGAAATCTAAAGAACTAAATCAGATATATTATGGTATGTATTGAATGTATTGGTAACATTGTTAACCTTCTTCCCTTATTTATTACACTTCAACACAGATGCCCAACCTTTCTGTGAAACATGTCAATAAATCCGTGTTCCCTTCTTACCTTTTTACATTACTATTAGATATGCTCTGAGGTTTTTAATTAATTTAGGAAGATTTCGATTATTTTTTGCTTCTTTCAATATTATCTTAGGTAAGTAAAATACCATGTAAGATACAAAAAAAAGTTGTTTAAAAGTTTAAAATTATATTAATGGAGACTAACAAAAAAGATCATGAAATATCCTGGAGGTAGTTCTCTTTATTGATTAATCAGAACCCTTATTAATGTTCTGCCTCTAATAACTGCCTCTAATCTGAATTCCTTCATTTAGGTGTAATGTGCAGAAACAAGTAAATGTCCAGAGTAGAACAAATAAAATTATTATAAAAGGGAATAGATGTGGAGAAAACAGAAGTGGGTGTTTGGCATTGTTTCTCAGAAAAGGAGAAGGCTGAGGAACAACTTAGCTGTCCTCAAGTTTAGAAAGGATATTAATTCTTCTCTATCTCCACTGATGCCTGAATATATAATCTTCCTGGATAATATCAAGTACTTCATTTCAGCTACCATTTATATTCCACATATAGATTATGGATTTACAGCTACCGCCCTAAACATCTCTTTTGGTTCTAGGCTCACATATCCCACTGGACATTTCCTGAAATGAATGGAAAGGTAGAAGTTCTCAATTGAGAAACAGAAACTACAATAATTATTTTTAAAAGAACCAAATGGTAATTTTAAACAGAAAAATACCATATCTGAAACAAGTGTCAAGAAACTCAGAAATCCTCAAATATTCTTAGGAATGCTCTGTTTTACCAAGGTACTCAATAAAATTAAAATGTAGCATATAATTCTAAGAGTGATTATGTGGAATGACACAGATCAGTTCTGAACCAGAACGAAGGTTTGTAGGGGCAGGGTCTAAGACCTAAAACTACTAGACATTAGATTTTATTGTTATGTATACCAGGGAAAGGGAATAGGAAATGTCATCAACTAGAAAATACCTGGACAATAAAAACGTTTTTGTTTGTCTTTTTCTTTCAATATTTTTTTATCTTTATCAGGTTTTTATTACAAAATAATACATACCTTAAAGATTCTTCCAACAATACAAATATAAAGTATGAAGTAGAAGTTATCCTTTATCTCCCAACTCTAATCCTCAAAATAAATACTGTTAACAGTTTATGTCTCTATCCAAGTTCATTACTATGCAAATAAAATACATGTATTCAAAAGTTTTTCTTTTAAATAAAAATAGAATCCTATACACATCTTACAATTTGTTCTTTTCAGTCAGTGATGTATTGTGTATATTTTCTATTTTAGAACATTCTGATATACTCATTCGTTTGGATAACTGCTTAGTGTGAATGTATTATAATTACTTAACCACTTTCCTATTGTTCGTGGTAAATTAAATTGTGGATTACAGTTCTTCACTCTCCTGTAGTACACCCAACACCCTTGCCATGGCTTTATGGTGGTCTTGGTATCATTTCCTGTGTCTTGACTTTTGGCTTGGCCATGTTCCTTGCTTTTGCCATTTGGGAGTTATTAGATGTGACACAAGCAAAGACTTGAAATATGCTTACGCAGTTGGGCTTGCTTTCTTGTTCTTCTAGCATTCCCAAGAAGAGCATGTCCCAGGTAGTCACTGCCTGCTTTTCCCTGGGACCCTGAAGGAGACACATGGAACAGAGTTCCCAGCTAACTTGTAGACATCATGAGTGTGAAAATTAATGCTTACTTTTATGACACTGAGTTTTAGAATGATTTTGTTAGGCAGTATCACTGTGGCAAAAGCAGACTTATAAAATGTCCATTTAGGTGTATTCTAATTTTTCATTATTATAAAAATTTTTACAATTAATATCTATCCCTTTACATGTATCTCTCAATTTTCAGCCAAATAAATTCCTAGAAGCATAATTTCCAGGTCAAATCTCAGTATTTTTGAAGGTAAGTAATGTTGATGGTGATAAATATTAATATTTGCTGAGCATTTTCTACATTCCAGACTCTCTTTCATGTGTCAGAAACTGTAAGAGGCTAAGATTTTACTCTACTTGCAAGCTTACAAGTTATCTTGCCACAGTTACATAGATGCTGACAGAGACATGAGACTCCTGGATCAGAAACAGACTTTGTTACTCATGACACAGCAAGCAGCATGAGTATCAGCATGTTGGAATTAGTTCTCCTTTCACCCAAGTACCACAGGGGTTTCACAGATTGGTTTAGATAGATAATTACACATGCAGTGGATTGATCTACAGGAGGGGATCCCAGAGTTCAGGGAATCCAAATCTGTTATAATGAATGGTAATCAAGTCTGCTCCAAAGGTAGACATTATATATTCTAAGACAGTTCCCTGTACAATATTCTTGAAAAGATAGTCCAGAACAAAGTGCAGTCAGTGCCTTTCTTCACAAGTCACAGAGAAATGTGAGAGACCTATGGACTCTTGTCTCCTAGTAGAATTAATACTCTCTACTGTACAAATACAAAAATTAAAGCACAGTGTTTATTAACTTTCTCAAGATCAGACAGCTAAAGAGTCAGGCATATTGGTTAAAATTTCTAGGGCAAAGATAGATTTCTGTTTAAGAAAATCTTTAATACTGTAATTGTAAATTAAGGAATATATGAACCCAATTTTTTCATTATTACATGAAACAGCAGTCTTTTTGAATTTAAGCTGTTCAGTTTACATAAGTAAAGAAATTGTACCTTGGTAGCACTGTAAGTAAAAAGAATGTTTCTCATGAAGTTATTTTAAAAAGCCAGGATACTTTCCAGGAACAGAGTATAAAAGGGACAGAAAATGAAACAAGCCAAGCTATTAAAGGTTTCAAGAGACAATATACACTTCAGAGCTAATGTAGAAACTTGATTTTATCATCGATGTGATTGAATTTACTACCTTTGTGGGTCTTCTGTACTAATAGTTGTGGGGAAACAATGAAGAAAGCATTGTGAATATGCATTTTCTATTTGTTGAAGGGCAGAAGGGAAACAATTTTACTTGGTAATATAACCTTATTAAATAATGTTTTATGAAGATTTAGCCTTTTAATATCTAATAATTATCTTATCAAGATATCCAAGTGATATTGTGGTCTCAATTTAAATGTTTTTAGTGGAATATATACCACAATTATAACAAGGTACTATCTGTGTCAAATATAATTAAGAAAGATCTACTCAAAAAATTATAGACTCATAGCAATGAAGGAACATATCCTGAGAAATAAGATTCATAAATTGGTTGTTTAAAATTCAATGTCTGGGTGAAAAGTTATTTTCCACTTTTTTCACCTACCTAGAATTTCCTACATTTTGGAGAAGACACATTCCTGATGTAATGTTGACTTGTAGTTTATCTCAGAGCCTTGTATTTTGAAGAGCTGGGTTAATATTTGATAACCAGGAGCATTCTCATTATTTTCAGGAATACTTATCCAAATACATAACTTTTATTTAACTTATCAAATCAGTTCTTTAGGATATGTATGTACGTGCATTTTTTTTATGTGTTTTTAAGAGACAGACATGATGTATCCCAAATCAACAGACTAAGGAACAATGTTGTAACACTTTTTCACTCCATAAATAAAAAATTTATTATATTCATCCGACTTATTGACTCATGGAATTCAAGGACATACTAAATATCCAATAACGCAGCTCAGTCAAAATTGAATCAAGGTCTTGACTGCAGTCATGATAATATTTCACTGAGACACTGAATTCTAAACAATCACTTTATAAAGCTTAATTCTCAACAGTTTTCCCATTATTGTGTAGGTTTTCTTGGCCAAAAATCACGTGGAAGATATAGATATATACATCATGAAAATGGAAATCCCCATAGTAACCATGGAGATGGGGCACAGGTTTTGAGGAAAAGTAACAGATGGGGAAACCTTCAGTGATGTCTTCTATAGGACCTCAATGATTTCCTTTTCCTTCCTCCTGATTTTATCCAGCAAGTTGCAGTTTACTCTTTCTTCATATACATGAGGACTTAAATGAACAGGCAAATAGGCAAAGAAAGATATGAATAACAAAAAGCAATATAACCAAGTCTGTGATGATAAAATTTATGTTACCAAACCTGAAGGTTAGGAATACAAATCAAACCAATCATTCAATTCTGACACATATGTGGTAGACTTTCAGAACTGGATATATAATGATAACCCCCATTTTCTTCATTGAAACTCTGGTAATCATCAATGCTGACTGACTGATTCACTCATTTATTCAACAGCACACATTAAGATCTTACTATATGACAGGAATTATCCCGGATATTTAAAGAATAATATTAATTTATTTTTTGAATAGGTTACACATTCAAGTGATTTAAAATGAAAATAAAACTAAAAGGTACATAAGGTACAGAGGTTCCCATCTACCATTTTTCCCATCCCACATATCTTGTAGATAGGATGACCACACATCCTTGTGTTCCTAGAACATTTCCAGTTTGACAGACTCTCACAGAAATTAAAAAGATTATAAGGGAAGACTACAAACAACTCTATGTCTGCAAATTGACAAATTAGATAAAATGGAACAATCATTAAGAGGCACAAACTCTTTAAACTCACTCTAATAACATACAAACAAACAAACCAAAAACCCAAAAGTCTTATAAGTATTAATGAAATTGAATTTGTAGTTAAAAATCTTTCAACAAAGGAAACTCCAGGCCCAGATATTTCATTGGCAAATTCTAACATTTAAGGAAGAAATAAAACCAATTCTATACAATCTCTTTCAGAAAATAGAATAAAAGGAAGCACCTTCCTATGTACTTTATGGAGCTAGAATAATCCTAATAGGAAAAGCAAAAACACTGTAATAAGAGAAAAAGAAAGACCAATATCCCTCTACATAGATGCAAAAATCCTTAACAAACTATTAGCAAATCGAATCTAGAAATATATAAAAAGGGGACTACAGAATCACCAAGTGGAAGTTTATGCCGGAAAAGCAAGGTTGGTTTAACCTTTGAAAATTTAATGTAATTCATCATATTACCAGACTATAGAAAAAATATATAATAATCTCGGTAGCATTCGACGATATTTGACATCTCTTCACAATAAAAACTCAGCAAACTAGGAATGGAAGGAAATGTCCTTAACCTAATAAAGGATAGCTATTTTAAAACCTACAACTAATATCAAACTTAATAGGAACAAGGCAAAGGTATCCTCCTTTCACCACTCCTATTCAACATTATTGTGAAAGTCCTAGCCAGTGCAATAAGGTGAGAAAAATAAAGTCATTCAGACTGGGAGAGGGAGAAATACTCTATTTGCAGATGACAGGGCTGCTTACATAAAAAATCTCAAAGAATATACAAAAAAAGTTCCCAAAATTAATAAGTTTAGCAAGATCACAGGATGAGATCAAAATACAAAAGTCAATTATATTTCTATATATTCACAATGAACACTTGGATCCAAAATTTTTAAAAAAATATTATTTACAACAACACCAAAAAATGAAAATGTAGATATAGATGTAATGGATTATATATAGGATCTATATGCTGAAAACTACAAAATACTGATTAAATAAATCATAGAAGATTGAAATAAGTGGAGACCTAAATATCATGTTCATGGATTGATAGATTCAATAGTGTTACTACTAAATTCTCCCCGATGTGATATATAGATTCAGCATATTACCAATCAAAATCCTAGCAGAATTTTTTGTATCTGTCAACAAGTTAATTTCAAAATTTCTAGGGAAAAACAAAGGAACTAGAATAGCCAAAATAAATTTGAAAAAGAGGAACAAAGTTGGAGGACTGTGCTTCCTGATTTCAAGAATTACTAAAAATTATACTAACCAGAGACAATGCAGCACTGGTAGAGACAGTCCCATGGATCAACAGACCAGAGTCAAGAGCCCACAAACAGACTCATACAAATATGTTCAATTGATTTTTGACAAAGGTGCAAAGGCAATTCAATGGAGAAAGGACGATCTTTTAAACGATAGTGCTAGAATAATTGTAAGCAAAAACAAAAACAAAACCCACAATCTACATCTCATACGTTACTTTGAAAAATTAACTCTAAATAGATCACAGACCTAAAGGTAAACACAAAATGATACAACTTCTAGAAGAAAGCATAAGAAAAAAATCTGTGTGACCTATGGTTAGGCATGAAATTTTTAGGTGACACCAAAGGCACAATCCATAAAAGAAAAAACTGATAAGTTGGACTCAATCAAAACTTAACACTTTTGCTCTGCAAACGGCAATTTATTGAGAAGAGAATGAAATGACAGCCACAGACTGAGAAAATGTTGTCAAATCACATTTTGAAAGCAGGCTTGTATCTCGAAAAATTCATGAGGAAGAAATTAAACCACCTAAGTTTTAAAAATGGGCTAAAGTTATGAATAGACCTCTATTTTAAAAGACATATACATGTCAAATAGGCATATGAAAATATGTTCAACATCATTGGTCATTAAAGAGTTGAAAATTATACCCAACAAGATACCACTACACTCTTACTAGAATGGCTAAAAAAAAAAAAATTTGATGCTATCAAGTGCAAATGCTATCAAGGATGAGAAGGAACAGGGAATGTCATACATTGCTGATGGATATGCAAGATGGTAGAACCACTTGGATAAGCAATTTGGCAGTTTCTTACAAATTTAAACATGCACCTACTATATAATAAAGCAATCCCACTCCTAGGTATTTATCCAAGAGAAATAAAAATTTTATTTTTATACAAAAGCCTCTATGCAAATGGTTATAGTAGCTTTGTTAATAATCGCTGAAAGGTGGCAACCACCCATATGTCCCTCAACCAGTGAATGAATAAGTAAACTGTGATATATCCATACAGCAGAATGTCAGTCAGCTACAAAAATGAATTACTGACTCACGCAACAACATGGATGAATCTTAAAATACATTTGCTAAATGAAAGAGGTCAAACCTAAAAGGGTATGAATCCACTAATATGACACTTTAGAAAAGCAAAATTATAGATATGGAAAACATATCAGTCATTGTCAGCAGCTGAAAGGTAGGGGAAGGGGTTGACTATAAAGGAGAATCATCTTGAAATTTGATATTCTGAATGTAATGAAACTGTTCTGTATACAAGTGTACTGGGAGATGTAAGACTCTAATAATTTGTCAAAACCCATAGAACTGTACATCACAAAAAGTGAATTTTACCATATGTAAATTAAATAAAATCAATCAGGATGTGGGCAGAACACAAGATAGAATGCATACTGTGACATATGAATATCAAACTATATTAAAAATAAATCAAATAGCCACACTGAAGCAGGTCAAGAAAGGAGTGACCTAAGTAACTTTGGAAAACAGCATTTTGACTGGGTACTGTGAGGCTAAAGACAAAAAGAACTGTGCCCAAGCAATATACTCTAGTTTTAAATTTGTTTCTCATCAGGTGTGGATTAGCAATTTTTAAAACTACTTTACATGTGCACTAGGGTTGAACAAACATGTAGATACACTGCAGAAAATGAGAGGTAGCACCTCTTTACAAAATAATTCTAATTAATAAATGAGGAAAATAGAAAATCACCATAATCACTGCTGCTGGCAAGATAAACCAGCTAACATTAGTGGATGAAAGTTTAAGGAGAAACAGGATTTTTGCATATACACCCACAGACAACCACCTATATTGTCTCATTTGCGTTTATAAACATATGGTATCCATCCTGTGGAGTATTTCTCATCTCATACTTAGAAAATGAAATTTCTGTCTACACATTGTTGTTAGAATGGAATGGAGAATGGGTAGAAGATGGAATCAAATTGAAAAGTGTGGGCTTTGATGACAGAAAGACTCAAGTCCAAACAATAGTTACATCACTTACTGGTTATACAGCTCCAGGCGAGTTAACTTCTCCAAACCTCAGTTGTCTTGTTAGTAAAATGGAAATATAACTACTACATCTTAAGGTTACGGCTAGATTCAAGTGAGGCAATATATATAAAACACCCAATTCAAAAGATCAGGGGTCTTCAACCTCCAAGGACTGGGCCATGGACCAGAACTGGTCTGTGGCCTGTTAGAAACCTGGCCGCACATCAGGAGGTGAGTGACAGCTAGCAGGCCAGCGAGCGAGCAAGCAACCAAGCAAGCAAGCGAGCAAAGCTTCATTTGTACTTACGGCTGCTCCCTAGCGCTAGCATCACTGCCTCAGCTCCACCTCAGGTCATCAGGCATTATATTCTCACAGGAGCACTGGTCCCTGGTGCTAAAATGGGTGGGGACCACTACAATAGATGATAGATTCAACAGACTAAACACACTGTTGTTATTATTCAATCAGAAAATTTCAAAAATATCAGGCAACTGAACTGTGTGAGCCAATTTAAAGAGAACACTCACATTTCTTCCCGATTATGTATCATCCTATTATGACAAAAAGAGTAATCTTAAGAACTGTAAAATAGAGCTGCAGCAACACCGCCATAACTTTGACCTTATTCTTAAGTTTGGTCAGTAGAAAAATGTGAGCATCTACTTTAATACGTAATTTAGTTGGAGAACCTAAGTACCTGAGATCTTAGAAGAAGCACTGTTACCCTAGACTGATTCAACTAACAGATTAATCTTCGTAGACGTGGGATGATTTATCAGTTCATTAAAAAGTCAGACTCCTCGAAATTCTAATCTCTACACTCAGAACCAATACTTACCAAAAGGTCTGACTGTCCACATAAGGTGAAGAACCAGTTAGTGAGTTTGCCATTCTCATTCCTCCATTGTACCAACAGGATATGAAAGTGAATTTTTTTGTGTTTGCCTTTTTTTTATCCACAGAATACTGTTCCAATTCCAAGGGGAAGTAGTTGTAGGTAGCTTTGCTGTCATCTGTGTATTTGCAAAGTCAAATCATTTCCAGCTCTGGAAGTAAACAGATGCCTTTTGCAGGCCTACAATAAGAATATATAAATAGTCAAGGGAGTGAGACATAACCACCGTAGGTAGAAGTGTTTAAAATTTATTCATTAATTCACTCACTTAACAAAGACTTACCAAGCCTCTACTGTGCGCCAGACATTGTTTGGTGTTGAAAATAAAAAGATCAAAATAAAAAGAAAACTCCTGCCCTCAAATAGCTGAAAGCCTAATTAAGGGGAGATGACACACTGAAAATTATAATGCAGAACAATAAGTAGAATAAAATGGTTTCACAAAAAAGGTTACTTTTCTGTTGAGTTCACCAGACTGACAAAACGGAGTGCCTGGCAGAGGGCACAGAGTCTCCAAGCACAGGAGAATTGAATTCAAAGTTCCCTTGAGGGACCAGGTGTATATGAGGCTGGTGAAGTAGGCTAAAGCCATTAGCAGTCTGGGCATCATCCTGTTCAATGGAAAACTGCTAGTTTAAAAAAGGAGAAACTTTTAAATGCTTTTTAAGCAAGAGACTGAGAATCAGATTTACTTTTTGAAAGATCATTTCAGTAGCAATATGAAGGATGCATTGGGAAGGGTGACTGGAAAACCAGTTAGAAGGCTATATAGTATTGTAGTGAGAGGATGTGGTCCTCATGGAATCCCTAGGATTTCCACAACTGTTTTTTGGATAGGGTCAACAAGTATGAAACATATTTATTAATGGAAAATCAAGAGGGAAATCAGGAAAAAATCAGGCACTTAAAAGAATAAAAATATACTTTTAATATAATGAATTCTCAGGTATTCAGACTGGTTCTCTAGCAGATGAATTAGTTTATCAAAAACTTCAGATTCTTTTTCTCTAACTCTGTAATTGCTTAAGTTCTTATATGGTTTGCCAGATGGTAGACATAGAAAAAGAAATGAAAAACATTAAATTTAATCAATTTGCTTCCCTGACTGCTGCTTAATATGGAGATTCAAGAAGGTGAAAATTCTCATTACGTTGAAGTGTCTGGATTATCTGTGGAGTGTATACACATATCTCTCATCTCTACAGATAAATCAGAGGTCATTGCAAGAGAAAATGTACATAGAGAATAATTGGCTCTTTTCATTGACGCTCAAAAATACCCTCCTATTTTTCATATTAAAAGCTTTATTTGGTCCCTTCATCTGAATAATGTATGTGGTGCTCATTTCTTTCACCAGATGGGCTCAGTTTGATGAATACATCTTGCAGCTGTGGTTTGATTGACATTTTTATCTATCTCAGGTTGAGGCTCAGCTATGAGAAGAATAAGAATAACCAGATCGATTCAGTCAGCCATTTGCTAAGTAAATGAGGACTTGTCTCGGATCTGAGAGCATTAATTTGAGAGCTGAAGTTATTCTCAGCTACGGCCCCAGGGAGACGAGAGGAATGCATTGTCCTGGCTGTGGTAACAAGGTGCTCTGTCCAGCTAAGTCGCGTTGTCTTTTCACTGCAGAAGCCTTCTTGTTAAGGATGAATTCTCACTCAGAGCAAAACAACTAAGAAATGACTGCAGTTTTATTTTCAATGGTCTTTCTCGTTTCTTAGCTACTTACAGTCAGATTTAGAAATATCTATTCACTTACCTGTAGACAAGGCAAGAAATAAATTATCCTGAAGAAACACACGACAGAAGAGCAGGTTCCATGTGTTTTACTCTCCGTCTGGCCATCATGGGTGAGGACGAAGTGGGGCTTGCTTTTTACTTTAACGAGAAGAATATTTGAACTCTGTACTTTACCGTTTTTTATGCTCATTAACCAATTGGTTATTTTCCGTTCAGAAGTAATTTGATACTTTAGTCCTCATAAAACTAAAAAAAAAAATTCTAATCTTGGACACTCGCCTCCTTCAGAGTATGTGTTTGCCGAATTCTCTAAACATCGCAAGTTCATAGGGACGAAACGAGTCACTGCAAGACTGGACAGAACAAGACCTCGGAGATATTGAGCAGAAGGAAACTACATATCCCAGCGTGCCCCGCTCGCGAGCACAATGGAGCCCTGTCGTCATCCGGCTTCCGGGGCTGCGCGTTCCGTGCGCGCCGCTGGATTCCGGTCTGGGTCCCGCCCGGGGCGGAGGGCCCTCCTGGGCCAGGAAAACTGCAATTCCCGGCATGCCCTGCTACGGGTACGCCTGCCTATGGGCGATACCGCGCCGGGGAGCGGCTTCGTTTAAAGCGCTGTGTTAGTTCCATGGAAACCGGCCCTCCTGCTGCTGCACAGAGCCACAGGCAGACGGATGGACTGTGGGGTGAGGCTGCCGGGCCCAGGGCGGGTGATCCGGGAGAAGAGGTCCGGGGCCCAGGGGAGAGAGTCGGCGGCTCAGATAAGGCCACCATCGTCTCTCACTGGCAGTTTAGTCTCGCCCTCTGGACTCCAGGACCCTGATTTATGGCACTGGAAGCCGGAAAAACCGTTTGGAAACGAAGCGTTTGCATTAGCCTGGCTCTAGTTCAAGGAGGGAGGATAGCCACCGGGGAGGGTCTCCAGATAAATCTCAATACTAGCTTTTAAAAAATATGTTAGCTTGGAGGTTATAAGTTCCTGGGAAAGCCATTTCGACGTTAATGAGTTTTGATTTTTGCCACCTGTTATCCTCCCTGGCCTGCTTATTAGAATGCAGGTGTCAGCAATTTACATTCGTTCATTGCTGGTTCCCCAGTACCTGGACTGGTGTTAGAACAGAATTAGACATTTGTTAAATTTTTGTTGCATTGTCCCCGATTGTTTGCTGCCCACATTGTTCCATGCACTGTATTAGGCTCTGAAGATAGAAAAGGATTTAAGAATCTGACCCTACTTTGGAGAAGCTCACATTAGTTTGTTTGGCTTGAACACCCACACACTCCTCATGTCCCTGATTTATTAATCTCGGAGCACCCAGGATTAGGTCCTCGAAGCCTTTCTGTTCTCTTTTATCCAGCGGCGTGATTTTGTAAGGTACGCATATATTGACAACTTCAGAATTTATGTTTCTAGTCCGCATTGCTCCCCAGAACTCCAGATCTACAAGTTCAATCTTCTTGGGCTTCTTTTCTGTTTTGAATTTAATATTTCCAGAACAACCCTTGATCTTCCCTCTGAAACTACTTCTTTCTAATAGATTTCCATTGTCTTGATTAATGGCAAGATAATCCTAATTGCTTCCTTTCTCTCATATCGAATCCATCAGCAAAACCTATCTTCAAACTATGTCTGGACACTGACCACTTCTTACTGTTCCATTGCTATCACCCTGGTCCTAGCCAGAGGCATCTCCTGTCTGGACTATTATAACAGCTTCCCAAGTGGTCTTCTTACTTTTGCCATTGTCCTTCTTCCATTAAGGGGGTAGCCAGAGTGATCCAATTAAAAGGTAAGTTATATCACAACACTCTTCAGCTCTAAACTTTCCAATGGCTCTGAGAGTCACTGAGAATTAAATCCAAACTTTTATAAAATAGCCTTTAAGGCCCTGTGTGATCTGGTTCCATCATTACCCTCTGACCTCACCTCCTACTCTTTTCTCCTGCACTTGTGCCTCTCCAGCCAAACTGACTTTACTGTTTGTGGACCCATCAGGCATTCTGACTTAAGGTCTTTTCACTCACCGTTTGCTCTTTCTGGACTTCTGTGTCCCCCAGATATCCAGGTGGTGCACTCTTGCACCTCCTTCGCAGGTCCTTGCTCAAGTATCATCTTAGTGAGGCTTTCCTTGACCACTCTGTTGAAAATTGAAGCCTGAACCACAGTCTCCATCTTATCCTCTTTTCTACTTTATTTTTCTCCATTGTATTTATCACCAATGAAAAAATTACATATTTTACTTGATGTTTGTATTCCTTAATTGGAAATAAGCTCCACGATGGCAAGTATTTTTGTTTGTTTTGTTCACTGCTGTATTCCCCTGTGCCTATAACAGTATCTGGCTCATGGTAGGCATTCAGGAAATCTGTGTTGGAGGTATGAGGGAATGAAGACAGTGTTACTGACCAAATTATTTTCCAGTGGTTGTGGTAAACAACACTGAGTCCTTGGTCTGTTATTTTGAAACCAACAGCATATAGTTATAACTATTGCCAAGTATACGAATGGAGCCCGAATCCACAGAAGCAGGTATTCCGTTTTAAAATTATCTGGCTTTTACTGGTATATGACTTATGACATTGGTCCTATTCATGCCATACTGTTAGTGAGATAGCCCACCTAGGAGCCCCTTGGAAATATCCTCCCTAAACATAGAAACAGGATTGTATTAACTGGATAATGATGTATTTATGAAAGTAGCTGTGAATGAACTTTTTAAAAAATAAAAGGTATATTTCAGTATTTTATTGTTACTGTCAAGCATTAGGATGTAGATTCAAGACTGCATTCAGTGATATTTGTGCCTTTTCAAAAACAGCAAAGCACAATTGTGTACAAGCTATGGTCCCTTGGCTGGAATATTAGTAATTAGATCTAGATTCTTTTTTTGTAAGACTGTACTTCTTAGACTACAAGCTATAGAGTTATGGCTTCTGAGGATCTGCTAAGTTGCCAGTGTGTGTTGGTGGGTGACATTTCTGTTACCCCTGCTTTGGGCCTGCCAAATGAGGGTGGATAGGCAAGGGTATAAGTAACTGCAATGAAAATTAAATCTCTCCTGATTCTAAACCCCAACTCAACTTATTCACTAGATTCCAAATCTGCTTCACTCTTCCTTTAACAGGCTCCCAGGTACTCAGGGACTCTCCCTGGTGGATATTAAGGCTGTCCTGCTCTTGCTATTCATCCACTATTGCTTCCTCTCTCGCTCCTGCAGGAGGAGGGAGGATTTTCAGCTAACCATGAGACCTGTTTTTAATAAATACCTAAAGGATAGATTGGCCTGTTTAGTTTTCAAGTCAACTTCTTTGATGACCTCAATGATTGACTAAGAAGATATTTTAAGAACAAAACATGTATTTCACCCAAGCTTTATCTCCTGCCTATACCATCAGTCTGTCTCAGGCACCTTGATTTCCCTTAGGGTGAATTTTCTATAAACCTCCCCTTAGAGGCTGAAGGCCACATTTGTGCTTGTTTTTGTTTGAGAGTATTTTTTCACTCTGGAAGCCTGAGAAGCTCCACTGTAGATCAGGTTCAAGTGGGTGTGAGTGATGATGCAAATCAGATTCTTACCCAGACAAATATAGACTTTCTGTTTTGTAAGAAAATGAAGCAATTTGAGTTGTTTTCCATTTTATTGCGAAATGTGCACATACCCTGTGAAATAAATGTAGAAATTTTATGTGTATCATAGGTACCTTAGGGAAATATCAGCAAAACTATGACATTTCAACATACATGAAAAATTTTAGGTGGGAATCTGCATTCCATTCAAAATATGTGGGAAACTTGTATTCCATTTCCCATATGGTTTTTTTTTTTCCAAAAGTAGACTTTTGCTATATTTGTATTAGTATTCTTTGCTTGGCTTCTGATATAAATTAATAAAGGCATCCCTTTATATTGTAACTGGCTACCTAGGCCTAATAAGTTGCCATGGAAATTGTCCTCCCCTCCCGCTCTGGCACTGCTTGTCATTTCCTTTACCTCCTCCTTCCACTTGTTTCTCCACCAACTATTGTCCAGGATTCCTGTCTGTCGATTAGGAATGTTTTTGTTGCAAGCAACAGAAAAAAATGACAAAAAATCTGAAAGTTTATTTTTCATAAATAAGCAGAGTTTGGAGGTTACTAGTTTTGCAATTAAAAAAAAAAAAGTCAAGTTAATCTGAGCTTCTCTGGCCTTTTTGTGTTTCTCAAAAACTGGTGATCCCTGGCTGTGTTTATATTTAAGAGTGAGAAACTGCATAGCCAATGGAAAAAGAGCTCTTAGAGCTCTGAGCATCATATGGGTAAAGGAAAGGACAGGTGCCATAATTTCCATCGTTTTTTAATCAGAAAAACAAAAGTCTGCCCAGAAGCTCCTTGCAAACTTCTGCCTAAAGTCTCATTGGCCAGAATGTCACATGAGCCTGCCAGCTGCAAGGGAGGCTGGGGATATGAACTTTTCAGCTTCTTTTAAAAGACAAAGAAGCCAACTCTGTGCAATAAACCTCATTAAACTCCCATACTTTTTCTCCCTACCCCAGGCCTGATTTATTTCTAGATCATCAGTAACCAGACAGCGGATGACAGAAAATGGAATGGAGGGTCAACCCATGTAGTGTTTCTCCATTGTTACCCCTCCATTTTCTCCCCATCCCACACTATTGGCGGCTCCTGCATCCCTAGCCCTGATGTCGTGGTAACAGAACTAGCCTGAGGGTCTGTCTTAGAGGCTTTTCCTTCTATTACCTGAGGAACACTATTCTGGCCCAGGTGGTAACATGAGCAGGAGTTGTCAGATCTGGCTCTTTTTCAGAAAAGTAGATGAATCTTACTTAAAATCTTTGTGTTTTCAAAGACTCACTACCTACATGTGCCTTTGTCTTTCCCTTCAGGAACAATTTGAAACATGAAAGGGAATCAATAGAAGAGACTTCTGTACCACATGTTCTTAAGCTGATTGTTAACAGGAAATGTTTAAGAATTCAAAAAGATTGTGTGTCAAATGCATTCTGTTTTATAGAGCACAAAAGAGAGAAATCCTGTTCAGAAGCACTACAATGAGAGTAAAAGAAAATTTGTACCCTTCAACCTTCATTGACCCATTTCTCCCTAACCCCAGCCCATCAACCACAGTTATATTCTGTTTCTGTGAAATCAGATTTATTTGTTTGTTTAGATTCCACATATAAGTGAGTGATACCATACAGTATTTTTCTTTCTGTCTGGCTTATTCTACTTAACATAATGTGCTCCAGATTCATTCATGTTGTCACAAATGGCAGGATTTCCCTTTTTTGTGGCTAAATAATATTCCTCCGTGTGTGTTGTGTGTGTGTCACATCTTTTTTTTTTTTTAGGTGCGGCAACCCTCGGTTGACCTCACAGATTGCAAGGACCTTGTCAGCTTACAATCCCCCCCGCCTTTTTTTTTTACGCCTACAGCACCTGATCTTCCTAGGTAGTCAGTCTCCCATCCAAGAACTAACCAGGCCCAAACCTGCTTAGCTTCCGAGATCAGATGGGATCGGACTTGTTTAGGGTAGCCTTGCGGTAGACTCATCTTATTTTTTATCCATTGATCCTTTGAGGGACATTTAGGTTGATCCCTAATATCTTGGCTATTGTGAATAATGCTACAATGAACATGGGTGTGCAGATATCTCTTCAGGATACTGATCGTAGTTCCTTTGGATACATATACAGAAGTAGAATTGCTGGATCATTTGGTAGTTCAATTTTTATTTTTTTGAAGAAACTCCGTACCGTTTTTGTGGTGGTTGCACCAATTTAAATTTCCACTAATAGTGCATGAGGGTTCCCTTTTCTCCACATCCCTACCAACATTTAGCATATTTTTGACAATAGCTGTTCTAACAGGTGTGACATAGCTCATTGTGTTTTTTTTTATCATTGTGGTTTTGATTTGCATTTCTGTGATGATTAGTGATGTTGAGAACCTTTTCATAAAGCTATTGGCCATTTATATTTCTTCTTTGGAAAAATGTCTACTCAGGTTCATTGCCCATTTTTAAATCAGATTTGTTGTTGTTGTTGAGTTACATGAATTCTTTATATATTTTGGATATTATCCCCTTGTCAGATATATGGTTTATGAATATTTTCTCCCATTCTATAGGTTGCCTTTTCAAATAAGAGATTCTAAGGATATAATGTACAGCATGGTGACTATAATTAATAACAAGTTATTATATACTTGAAAGTTGCTGAGAGTAGATCTTAAGTGTTCTTACTACACACAAAAGAATTAACTATGCTAACTATGTGAGGCGATGGATGTGTTAATTATTTTGATCTTTGTAATCATTCTCTAATATACCTATATGTATATCATATCATCATGTTGTCCACTTTAAATATATATGATTATATTTGTCAGTTATTCCTCAATAAAGTTTTTTAAAAAGTAAGAACTAGAAAGGCCATTCTCTGAGACCTGTAGGAGGAAGATATAAGTTGATTGGAGAGTTATTTCAGAATGAAGAAATGTCCTCAGTGGTCATAGTAGTATTATATTGGCAAGAAGCCCAACCTTTTCACAGGTCCTCACTATGCTTTTTGTCCCCTTAAATCCTGCCACCAGTTTTAACACTACTTTAATTGCTGCTGTGGGTCCTGGAGACCACCTTCAGCGACTTGGAACTGAGGTAGTCCCCACTTGTACCACCTGGGAGGTAAGAGTAAGGGAGATATACGATTACACAACTAGTGAGGGAGAAAGATGTATTACTAATATTACAGGTGGGACCTTTGTGCTCACATTCCCATGGGAACACTATTGCTAGTGATGGTTAAGGTTTACAGTCTGATTAGTATAGAAATGGAGTTGGAGGAGAATATCCTTAAAGTTTCTACCAACGACCTTCTCATTAAACTTTAGGCACATTGTTCATTTAAAAGTTGGGATTGCTTATAAGCTAGTTCTGCTTCTGTCCATGCCCAAAAGAGTAGTCTCACTACTCCCATTACTCTTATGTAGTTTGGAGGGAGGAGTCTGGAAATTTGATGTCAATAGCTGTAGAAGAGTTGTTGCTATAAAGTTAAGTTTGCAAATTATTTTTAAAAATCATTGCTTTAGTGTAATTGGTAAATATTTTATGACAGCCCTCAGAGATCCAAGTATAGATTTTTTTCCCCCAGAAAGGTTGAGTTGAGAATATATTAAAATGAAAATGACTGGTACTGAAAGAGATAATAACTCCTTCTGCCAAGTCATAGGTCCTAACGTGTGTCTAATAGTAGTTAGAATAGAGTATATTATGATGCAATAACAAACTACTGAACAATAGTGGCTTATAACAACATAAGTTTATTGCTCACTCGCACTGGCTGTCATGCTACTGTTTGGGATGTTGCTCATCTCATGGAGAGGGAAAAGGAGAGATGGTGAATGATACGTTGGCTTTTAAAGCTTCCACCCACATTTAATTGGCCAAAGTAGGACACGTGGCTTTTCCTGAGCTCAACAGGACAGGGATGTGTAATCATCCCACAGGAAGGGCTGGTGACTATTTCGAACAATAATAGAACCTACTACACTAATATCGTGACTTTAATCTCAGGTGCATGTGGAAACTGCAATGTCCAGACCAGTCGTCTCTCCAACCCACATCAACGCTACAGCTTCTGAAACATTCACCGTACTTCAGCAAAAGATGAGAATAGTTGAAGAACAGACCAGTTCTCTGAGGGATGACCTAATAATGTTAGACTTTGGTGATGAAAGGTAACAAGTAAAAAATGAACTAGATCTCTGTAAGTTGAAGAACTTTGTTTCACTGATTATTAATAAGGAGTAACAGTGCGGATGGTTTAACAGATGAAATAGGTATTTACAAAAGAATTAGAAATAACACTTTCCATTTGAACATTAATTAGAAAATATTTGCAAGATAAAGTCATCATCTTGTGATAGAACTGCTACCACTATTCTCCTAAACAGATATTCAAAGCGTGGTTAATTAGGTGTACAATTATTGATATCCTATTTACCTTCAATACTTGATTAAAAACATGTGATTTTTTGTGTGTAATTAGAAATAATTTTATTTTTTAAATTAAAAATAGACTTTGATAGTAGTTAAAGTGAAATCTAAACTTGATTCATGCCATTAAAATATGTTCTTCATTTTCTTTTTCCAAATTTATTGTAAATTAAAAGAGGTTTTAAGTCTTAAAAACATAATTTAGGATGAAGTACTAAAAAAAATTGTTTTTCCTCTTGTGCTGCTAAGAAGTTATTGCCGTTAAAAGTTGGATTATCAATGGCCTGAGAAATCCAGGTACATAAGCAGCCAGTATCAAATTTCCTGGTGTGATTTTCTTTAAAATTAACACACAAGCATACCTCATTTTATTGCACTTCACTTTATTGCACTTCATAGATATTGCATTTTTTACAAATTGAAAGTAAGACCCTCCACCAGCAAAAAGATTACAACCCCCATTATTGCAGTGGTCTAGCTCTGAACCTGCAATATCTCCAAGATATGCCTCTATATATTTCCTGAGTGTCTCTGACAAAGACCTAAAATTAGTAGGATTGGTATTGTAGCACCCATAGAATAAAGAACTCTTCAACAGTTAAATATTAAATTTGTACAAACGTTGGAACAAAACAACATTTATTATGACCTTGTTTAAAACTTTTAAAAAACATGCATATATTGCCCTTTTGCTAACTTTAATTCTTAGTTCACGATTATAGAATTAGTATTTAACATTTTTTATATATCACTTGTTTTTACATACAAAAAAGTTTATGAAAATTTCAGAAATAACCTTAAAAAGTCAGTGATCATTCCCCATTCCACACCAGTCTCACCCTCTTTACCTAATAGTGCTCTCTCAATTTAAATTTGGAGGGGCTGACTGTTGCTTGTTAACTAAGGGATCTAGTTTTTATCCTTAGTAGAAATGTTACATTGACTCAATGATTGGGATTACCATAGTACCATAACATTGCATAATATTGTTATATTGGGATCTTTGTTCAGAAGCCAGTTTGAAACTCCAAAGTGTTTAGAAGAACCTGCAAACCAGAACATCATTAGCCCTATCCAAAGAGAAATAATTTGTTCGGGAAAATCAGATATTTTGTGGAAGAACTGTGAGTTTCTGGTAAATCGAATGTGCCATCTAGAAAGCCTCATTCAGTCCTTGAAGATGAACATCTTCCGTCTGCAAACTGAAAAGGATTTGAATCCACAGAAAACAGGTATAGAGAGAGGAGAACTGTCATAAATTTGGTCCTGTATGGGTGCTCGATATGTTTATGATTCTTTTCTTTTCCTGACCTTTCAACTGCTTGATGACCCACCTGTGCTCTCTGGTAGCTTTTCTGAAGGATCGACTGAATACAATACAGGACGAGCATTCCAAGGACCTGAAGCTGTTGCATCTGGAAGTGATGAATTTGCGCCAGCAACTAAGAGATGTGAAAGAGGGAGAAGACAAGGCACAAGATGAAGTTCAAAGGTTGACTGCCACCTTGGAGATCGCTTCAGAGACAAAGGTTTGAGTCCAGAGTTCTGAAATACAGAGTCACTGTTAGGTGTTATTTGAAGGATTCAGTAGGCCCATAAAATTGATTTTTAAAATAGGTGATGTTGATGTGAGGATTCTTGACATTTGAAATGTATCTACATTGATAACCTAAACTGTCGTGTGCTATCAGTAACTGAGTATTTATAGAGCCCTTACCCTGTACACGTGACTGTAAGGGTCCCAAGAAATGAGGTAGTCTGTGCTCTTATGGAGCTTCCGTGCTAGCTGGGAGAACAAGGTGAACAACTTAATAGAGAAAAAAATAAGGACGTAAAAAATATTAAAGGATAGTACAGGACAGTAAGTGAATATTGAAGAGTTTGCATTTGGGTAGGTTTAAAAGGGTGCATAATAGATTAGGGTAGGTTTCACAAAAGATAGGACTTGAGCTGAACATTTAGAAGACAAAGTAGAGAGGTGAAGACATTTCAGGGAGCACACACAAGTCAGCAAAGAATAAAGACTAGGAAAATAAACTAAAAATTTTGTTTTCATCCCATGGGCCCATTAGTATAATAGATGTCCAACATTATTTTGTTCAATCTTCATAAAACCTCATTATATAGGATATTATTGTTTCCATTTTAACGATAAGAATACTGGGGCCCAGAGAGAAGTCACTTCTCCAAGATCACACTTCCTTGTCTTCTTCCCTTAACTCAGGTTTGAACTTTATCTTTCCACTGGATGCAATTAGGGGGAAATGCATAAACTATCTTGACAGGAGTGGGGATTATTTGTGGGAAATAAGTTGGAAATTAGCTAGAGATCACATTACAGAGGATCTCAAAATCAAGTAAAATCAGTAGTTGGGCTTGATTCTCTTGGGGGTGATTAAGGTTTTTGATAAGGCTGTGAGAGAATGAAAACAGGAAAGCTAATCTGGTAGTAGTATAGAGTATTGATTATAGAGGAGGTTGGAGGCAGGGAAAAGAATTAGGAATCTATTGCATTCAGGCATGTACCTTATTAGGTCTGACATAGAGTTGTGGAATTAAAAAGATAAATGCTCTTTATGCTAGAATATAGTAAGAGCTGAAGATAGGAAAGATGGCAAAGATAGTCGACTGAGGTTTTATATCTGCAGTACCACTAATAACAATATAAAAAAGTAAATAATGAAAGCCTTGTTTTTCATTTTCAGCTCCTAGGCATGGTTAATCTTGGAGACTAGAAGGAATACAGTACTTAAAAAAATAGGAATATACCATGAGAAAAATTTCTGTTATCAGATTTACCTCTGAGTATTGAATTTTACATAGGAAGTGAATCTGACTAATCCCTTTTTATGATCTAAAAGGAAAAATGATAGAAGTCATAAATCGAAGTAATAAAATAACTTCTTTTAAAATATCTCATTGTAATAATGACTTAAGAGTCACAATAAGTATAACTGTATTCAGAATAGCATTTATAGGTTGCCAGTTTTCCCCTATCATTTCAGATTATTTAAAATCTTTTTTCCTACTTTTAGAAGAATGTAGCCATTGTTGAAGAGGAACTGAAGACCACAAAACGAAAAATGAACCTTAAAATTGAGGAGGTAAGATTAAAAGATGCCTGAGGGGGTATTAGAATTGCAGAGGGAAAGTCAGAAAAGTGGACAGAATGAATGAGATCCTTTGAAGCAGAAAATATGTGACTGTGTAGTAGGAAGATTTTTAAAATACACCACGTGAAATTCATGTGAAAGTGGCTGCCCTTATTGTCTCAATATGGCCGTAAAACCAGAAATTAAAATGCTGTCTGAACCAGGAGGGAAATAGTTACCACAAATACACGCGGTTGCCCATATACTTAGAGTTAGGTGAACACCTTTATACAAAGACCTTTTAAAGTAAAGCTGTGTTTAAAGTAAACAGCTTTTAATAAGCCTGCTCATCTAATTTTACCTTGAAACCTTCATTTCAGCCTAAGTTTTAGTAGATAACAGATTGGAAATTGTGAAGTAGGTGGCTGCTAAAAGTTGGACTAAAAATTTGCAGCTGAAAATAGTGGAAGAGTCAGAAAGATTACTAATTCAGTATACCCTGACAGCGGCCCCAAAACTTCATTATTCTCTGACTGAATTATAATTGATGTTAGTCCAAATACAAAGGGTCAAATTATCTAAAACATTCTGTTATACAAAATAAAGACGTCAGTATATTTCTTAGGAAAATTCTCATCCCAAATTATTTTTTAAATTATGAATTTTAGTGTTCAAGGTGGTAAGTATTGCTATCCGGAAAATTCTTTTACGTACTTTGCTAGTAATCACCAATAAAAACATGATTGTTCTTAGAATGCATTAAGTTTAGCACATTAAAAATTTTTTTAGATATTTTAATAGACTGTTTAAAAAGTTTTAAATTTATAGAAAAATTGCACAGAAAAGAGTTGCCGTAAACTCACTCTCCCCACCCCACAGTTTTCCTTATTATTAGCATATTGACACTAGTGTGGTACATTTGTTACATCTTATAAACTAGTATTGACACATCATAATTAACTAAAGTCCACAATTTATAATAAGATTCACTCTTTGTTCATTAGAGTATCATACAGAATTTCACTTCCCTAAAAATGCTCAGTACTCCATATATTCACCCCTCTGCCCACCTCCCTCTGAGCCCCTGGCAACACTGATCTTTTCACTGTCTCTATAGTTTTGTTATAGTTGGAGTCATAGTTGTCTACTAAAATTTAGGCCGAAATGAAGATTTCAGGGTAAAATTAGTGTGTAGCGTTTTTGAACTGGCTTTTTTCACTTTAAATGTGCCTTTAAAATTCGTCCATGTCTTTTCATGGCTTGAGAACTTATTTTTTCACTAAACATTAGTCCACTGTATGGATGTAACACAGTTTGTTTATCCTTACCTACTTAAAAACATCTTGGTTGCTTCTAACTTTTGGCAATTATAAATAAACAGTCATATGTAGGTTTTGTGTAGACATGTTTTCAACTCATTTGGATAAATACTTAAGAGCACAATTGCTAGATCTCATGGTAAGCTTATGTTTCACTTTGTCAGAAACTGCCGACCTGTCTTAACAAATGACTGTATTATTTTGCACACACCAGCAATGACTGAGAATTCCTGTTGCTCCATAGTCTCACCAGCATTTGGTGTTATTTTTTTGAAATGTTGCCATTCTGATAGGTGTGTAATGGTATCTTATTTTAATTTTAAATTCCTTAATGACGCGATATTGAACATCTTTTTTATATACTTGTTTGTCTGTATATTTCATTTGGTGAAGTGTCTGAGGTCTTTTTGCTCATTTTGTAACGGGGTTGTTTGTTTTCTTCTATTGAGTTTTTAGAGTTCCTTGTATATTTTGCATACCAGTTCTTTATCAAATACATGCTTTGCAGATATTTTTTCCCAATCTGTAGCTTATCTTTGCATTCTTTTAACACTGTCTTTTGTAGCGCTTTTAATTTTAATGAAGTCTAGCTTACCAATTTTTTCTTTCAGGGATTATACTGTTGGTGTTATATCTAAAAAGTCATCACCAAGATTTTTCTCCTGTGTTTTCTTTTAGAAGTGTTATAGTTTTGCATTTTACATTTAGGTTTATGATACATTTTTAATTAATTTTTGTAAAAGGTATGAGGTCTATATCTAGATTCTTTGTGCATATGTGTTTATGTCCATATGTTCCATACCATTTGTTTAAAAGGCTATCATTGATTGCCATTTATCTTTATTTTTATTGGGAAAGTCTTAATTCTGAATGATGTGATAAAATCCTGTGTTTTCATTGAACTTTGTCAGGGATCTGTGGAAGGACTCTTCTAATCTAAAGATGTTTTGAGAGTATTAGAGCAGGAGGGACGTATTAGGTTGCTAGCGCCGCTATAACAAAGTAGCACAGACTGGATGTCTTCAACAACAGAAATTTGTTTCTCATATTTCTGGACGGTTAAAGTTCAAGATTAAGGTGTCCTTATATTTGGTTTCTTCCGAGGCCTCTTTACTTGGCTTGCCAATGGCTGCCTTCTCACAGTGTCTTCACATGCTCTGTGCCCACACATCCCTGATGTCTCTTCCATATCCCAGTTTCTTCCTCTTATAAGGATACCAGTCAGGTTGGATTAGGGCCCATTCTAATAATTTAATCACCTCTTTAAAGTTCCTATTTCAAATATAGTCACATTTTGAAATACTGGGAATTAGGGCTTCAACATATGAATTTTGAAGGAATACAATTTAGTCCATAAAAGACAGAATACATGTGGTATACATCTTCCCAAGACATAAAAAATATATAAAATCTGGTTCTGATGAACATAAAATAGATTGACGTATTGCCTTTAATAATGCTTCGGAAATGAATATCTCAGTAGTATATTATCATATAAAGATTTCCTTTACAAAGTACCTAAATTATATCTTGAGCAAATTATATAATTTAATCTAGAATTTAAAAAAGTATATTAAGCTATTTTATATTATAAAGTAATTATAACCTGATAATTTTAGTATCGGATTTTTATAAAATATAGCCCAAAACAAAAACTATGGCTCATTTTAAAATAAGATTGTAAAATTTAATTGATCATTGGATGAGAAAGGAATTTCTAAATATAAAACCTCAATAGATTTGACCACATAAGAACTAAACATTTCTACATGTAAAAAAAAAAAAGGCAAAAAACAAAACTAATAAGACATAACAAAACTAGACAAAGAGTTAATATTCTTCAATTTTAAAGAACTTGACTAAGAAAAAACTCAAATCAAAAAAACAGTGGGCAAAGAATAAGAACAATAACAGTTCAGAAAATATATAAAGAGCTAATAACCATATTAGAAAATGTTTAATCTCACTAGTAACCAAAGAAATGAAAAACTCTTAAGATGTTATTTTTCATTTATTAGATTAGCAAAGATTTAAGAAAATGATAATACATAGTTCTGATAGGATTTATTCAAATAGGCTAAAATTTGGGAAATCACATTATGTATCAAAAATTTAAAAAAATGTTTATACTTGTAACCTACTGATTCCTCTTATAGGAATTTATCTTAAGGAACTGCAATGAAAGATTTACTCACAAGCAGAAGAGTATTTAGAATAGTAGAAAACTGGAAAAACAACCTAAATGTTCAGTACTAGGGGTATGATTAAGGATATCATAGAATATTTCCAAAATGGACTATTAGAACAGTTCCATGCGAACACATTTTTCATCTCTTTGAACTTTTCAAAAACGTTTAAACATTATAAAATATATTATCCATGGCAAAAACATGTATAAAATTATAAAGTTTATTCTTATGTCCTCTTCACTCAAGCTTGAAAATAGAATTTCTTCTAATTTAACATCACTTCATAAAGGAATAACATTCTGCAATTCTCATTTTAAGTTGGAAAGGATCTCTTTATCTCATGTTAAAAGAGACTCCTTTTATCTCTTTCTGACTCATTTTATATTCACTTATTGAGAGAAATAATGTAGGGTACCCCAATTCTTGAATGTCAGCTTATCTGCCATTTAACAGTTACTTCATTATTTGTTTAGACCTTTAAATTCTAAAACAGAATTGAAACAGCTATGTTATGTTTTATAATACTACAGGATAAAAAATATATAGATGAGGAAATAAAAATATAGGAAAATAATATTTAAAAAATAAAGTCAGAAAGAAATACAGAACATACACATACTAAGGTATGATATTAGTGTTTTTCAAACTTCTTTTTGATAGTCCATTATAAAACATATTTTACACTGCAACACTGTACACACATATACCCTTATTACTTGCTACATGCTTTCATATTTTTTTTTCCTTATTCAAGTGCTACTTGCAAATTACTAATGCATCTTGACACAAAGTTTGAAAATCAGACTTACATAATAGGCAAGGGCAACAAATTTGGCTTCGTATTTATTAGAAGGTCATTTGTGAAGGAAAAACAAAATCATGTTACTGATGAAGAACATAAACAAATGAAGAATGTTTGGAGGTGAGATGACAAGTCTGGTTAACTTCCCACGGTGAATGTGATCTTTGTGAAACTGCTGTGATGTTCCCTTGTTATTGCCTAACTGCATTGTTGCTCTGCAGCTAAGGAGACAGTTGTCTCAAGAGCAGTATCTAAGGGAATCTCTTGAGAAATCTGGATCAACCATGCTACTCAGAATACAAGAAATGGGATCAACGGTGGAAGTAGAACGGAAGCAGGTAGATTTCTCTCTCCTTATTTATGTTGGGGAAGTAAAACCAAAAGAGAAAAGCTGGTAATTTCACCTATAATTTCCTCTAGATTTATTATTTACTTTTCTTTGGTAATCTGTTAACATTCTTACTACAATTTTAAATATTTTAGTGCAAAATAAAGGATCTGATGTTATTCAGTCTAACTTATGAATGAGGGAGCTAAGGACCAGAGAGGTTACTTTGCCTCAGGCTTTGTAGGGGTAACTGGTTAGCTCCTGGGATGATATCCTTCCCTGTGCATCATATAATCTCTGTTTTAAGGATTAATCTTAGAAGGCATTGCCCTGGTCTCATGTTATATGTATGTGATATGGATAGAAAATAAAGATTAAACTGAGCTAATACTTGAGCAAAGAATACCAGTAAGTAAAATAATCAGGGATGTGTTTATATAGCTGTTTGCAATTGTCATTATTTATTTTAGTATAATATATTTGCCTTCATCATTGTTGTTATTTGGAGTACCTACATGCAATTTAGAATATTTTAAATTCTAAGTACCCAAGGCAATTAGTTGTTCCAAATCCTAATACCTGTAATTGGATTATGTAATCCTTATTATTTTAACCTAATTTTATTTTAACTGATTTAATTAATAACTTTATCATTTAACCTATTTTAACTCAATTATTTTAACAGCTGTCCTTCACAATAGAATTATAAAAAGGATTCTACTTAAGTAATTTGTAAATGATCCTTTGTTGCTATAACTTGCACTGCCAGTATAGTAGCCTCTAGTCATTTATGGCTATTTAAATTAGTTAAAATTAAATAAAATTAAAAATTAGATTTCTTACTCACTCTGGCCACATTTGGAGTGCTTGGCAGTCACTTGTGACTAGTGGCTGCCGAGTTGAAGAGTGCCAGGAAGTTCTATTGGATTGTACTGTTGTAAAATACTGCACTTTGTTGAGATCTTTAATTGTAATATATAGAGAAGCTCCCCATCCCCCTCCAGTAATGTTAAGATTGGAAAATCTGTTCCACACACATGCTCTAAGGTAATTTATTAGAAATCTTTATCTTACAGAAAAGAAGTTTTTCTTATACAATTTCAGGTGCAAAGTTTGCAGCAAAACTGCATTGCCCTACGCAGTACCATACAGAACACTCAAGAACTGCTGGCACAGGAGCAACAAAAAAAAGAAGAGTTGGAGACTGCTATCTCACAGCTCAAATCTGATCTAAGTATGAAAATAGATGCTAAAAATTACACTTTTGCTAGTTTTTTGAGATTTTTTTGCAAAACCTCTTAAGATCTCAAATTCTTGAAGTGGCCAGTGTTACTGATATTACCTGCAGGCCAGAATGTAAAAAACTGCTGATTTCTTTTCTATCTTTGGCACTGAGAAAAGAGAATGGTAATAAAATAGAATTTGACCCTCTTAATTGTAAAATATTTTTTATTTAGATTCTTTTCAGGTTTATTTCAGCGTTTGTGGACTTGGGAACATTTAGTTTCTAGAAATCTAGATTGAATAGTGGAAAGCAGAATGTTAATAAGGAAATAAGGCCATTAATCCTTGCTAACCGATTGATTCTAACCATTTATCATATCAGACTCTTCATTCTTCAGTTTACCAATCTATTTTGGTTGGCCTGTGTTTATAGAAATGGATGGCTGTAAGGTACTTTAGAGCTTAGATTAATCTCATTTTATAGGTGAGTAAACAAAGTCCTTAGAGGTGACAGAGCTAAGCAGTGGAAGAGTCTAGACTTGATCCCAGGTTACTCAGAGACATACTTCTTCCAGCCCATCAGCCCTTATCATATATATTACTGTTTTTAATATGTTGTTGTAAATCAGTTTCCAGATAGTCTCAACTATAGAGATCATGAAGTACCTAAAATATGAATAACACTTCATGGTTTACACAGAGCTTTCACATAGATGATCTCATGTAACATGCAAAACTATTTGTATTTCCCAAAGTTACAAAAGGAATAAATGATGAAATGAGGCTTGAACCTGGATCTTCTAACTCCAAGCCCAGTGTTGTTGCTAATATGCCTTCTCTGCTCTCTGGCTGTAATAGGGGAAGGAATACCAAAAGGATAATGAAAAGTAGGAAAAACTTAGAGCAAAGAGCAATTTCAATGTTCTGACTTACTGATTTTAGCAGAAAGTACTCTTTTTCTTTATAATTGTTGAGTAGAGAATTATTTTGTGACATTTTCTCTGACGATACCCCAATATAATTTTCTGTCTTCCTATGATTGCATGGCTGTAAAAATAAATGTTACATTTTATGTTGTTGCCCCATTATCTCATGTGAGCCTTACAACAACCTTATGAGAAAGAAAATATACCCTATCCTACAGAAGAATAAAAAGGTCTATATTCAGGCCCCATAGTAAATAGAAAAGCTAGAACTAAAAACAGATATTTCTATTATATTAGTTGTCCTTCTGATTAAGCGATTTTTTTAATGTTACTTTCTCATTGGATTAATGCTTTATTTTTGAATTTTATAAAGAATATATGCAAGATTATTTTTAAAAAATGAAGATTAAAACAACAGTAATTCAAACATGAGGAAAAAAGAAGCCCATCTGAATACCAATTATATGCTTCTTGAATAATAGACTTTTTACATGCATGCAAATTTATTGCTTTAAGGTACAAATAGTTCTGCTAAATAGATTAATAAAAGGGATGTCATTAGATATTTGCTTCAGTGAACTTAAAAATGTAATTGTTTATTGTTTATTAGCAGTAAACATACATAACCCACTCCCCTCCACATACACTAATTAAAGTTATTAAGTTGTTCTCCCAAGTAAGATAAACACTTCCCTTTAATTCTTATTTTATCATATAGTTTATTTTTTTTTTTTGATTCTTCAGATATTTTAAATTAGAATTTATTCGAAATGAATTTTGGACTCAGACATTCAAAAAGTATAATTTTTCTGGTGTATTCTACATAAAATGTGAGGATTTACATATTTCGTAATTTTCTGGCTTTAGAATATTTAAGTGAAATAAAACTGATAGATTTTTGTGAATTTTCTGTGAAGCCAAAACATCACTCAGAAAAGTTTACATCTTTTGGCCGCTAATGTACAATACCATGTTGTTCCCCTATTTCTGTCTTTGGTTTTATTTTCACTGAATGTACTCTCTAGTTAAAAAAAAAAAAAAAAAAATTCCACACAAATTCATCCTCCTGAGCTCCAGATGGTATATTTCTACCAACTAAACATCTATATTTGGATTCCTTGCAGATACCTCAAAACACATGATGAAAACTTAAGTATTGCAATCCTTCATACTCATTCTGTGCCCCAAACTTGCTCCTTGCCCCATATTCCCTATTCAGTTGAGTCCATCATCCACCCTACTCCTCCAACCTGAAGGCTAGGTATTTTCCTTTACTCACTTATTGCCTTTATCCCACCAGTCAGCTAACCAAGTCCCGACAATTTTCCCTGCTTATTTCACAAATGTTTTTCTTCTGAATCCCCACTGTCATTACCTTAGAGCCCGCTCTCGTTGTTTTACACTCCCAGTTATTGGAACAGCTACTAAACTGATCTCCCTGTCTTTATTGTTAGAGACTCTAACAAAAAGCTTTTGATTGCATGCCTCTCCAACTTAAATCTTTCAGAAATTCATCATCATCTATGCATGGAGTAAAATATGACCCCATTTACCATCGCACATGACTCTGGACTCATTTCTTGATAATTCCCTGACTTTGTTTCTAGTCTGTAAAAATATGATAGAAATACTTGCATTCTCCTTATTTCACAAAATACAGGCCCCTCTCCCCGCAACAAATCAAAGCTTCTCCAGGAAAAACATAGTGATTTCAAATGTAGTTGTACTAAATTATTTATTATCATAGTTATGTGAACTTTTTGTTTTTAGTTACTAGAGATGACCTCATTTCCAAGTTGGTTGAAGAAAATAAGGTAAGTTTTGAGGTTGGAGAGTGCAGAGGTGTTCTTTCCTTTCTTGACAAAGTAATATTTCCTCATGTTGGTTTACAGTCCTTCTGATTCTCAAATCTTCATTAAAAAACATTTTAGCATAAATAAGTAGCATATTCAGAACTGCTGTCAACCAGGTATTAAGAAATAAATCATTTCATGTGGTTATAAATGTTTGAAAAAGGTGGAGACTGCCCCCAATAAGGACATCGTATATCCTTGCCTCTTTTTTTGTAGATTAATTGACCATATAAGCAAGGATTTATTTCTGGGATCTCTATTCTATTACATTGATCTATGTATCTGTTTTTATGCCGATATCATACTGTTTCAATTATTTTAGCTTTGTAGTATAGTTTAAAATCAGGAAGTGTAGTACCTTCCACTATTCTTTCTCAAGTTTTTTGGGGGGCGGGGGGTAGCTATTCAGGGTCTTTTGTGCTTCTGTATAAATTTTAGGATTAGTTATAATTCTGATAAGAATGCCATTGGCCTGCAATTTTTTTTTGTAATGTCTTTGGTTTTGGTATCAAGGTAATGCTGGCTTCATAAAATGAGTTTGGAAGTGTTCCTTCTTCTTCAATTTTTTGAAATAGTTTAAGAAGGATAAATATTAATTATTCTTTGAATGTTTGGTACAATTCACCTGTGAAGCCATCTGGTTCTCAACTTTTATTTATTGGGAGTTTTTTCATTACTGCTTTAATTTCATTGTTAATAATTGGTCTGTTTAGATTTTATAGTTCTTGGTTCAGCCTTGGAAGGTTATATACTTGTAGAAATTTGTTCATTTCTTTTAGATTGTTGAATTTGTTGGCATATAATTGTTCATAGTATTCTTTAATGATTCTTTATGCTTCTGTGGTGCCAGTTATAACTTCTCTTTCAATTATGATTTTATTATTTGGGTTCTCTTTTTTCCTTAATGAATTTAACTAAAAGTTTTTCTGTTTTTTCAAAGGACTAGCTCTTACTTTTATTGACCTTTTCTATTGTATTTTAAAATATCTATTTCATTTTTTTGTGCTCTTAACAATTTCCTGCCTTCTGTTTACTTTCAGGTTTGTTTTTCTTCTAGTTCCTTAGGTGGAGAGTTTTATTGTTTATTTGCAATTTTTCTTGTTTCTTGAAGTAGGCCTGTATAGCTATGAACTCCCCTCTAAGAACTGCTTTTGCTGCATCCCATAAATTTTTATTTTCATTTGTTTCAAGATAGTTTTTTATTTCTTGTTTATTTCCTGTTATCATTGGTTGCTCAGTAGCATGTTTAGTTTCCACATATTTGTGGGTTTTTTCCAGTTTTTTTCCTGTAGTCAATTTCTAGTTTCATGCCATTGGTATCAGAAAAGATGCTTGATATGCTTTCAATCTTCCTGAATTTTCTGAGGCATTTTTTGTGTCCTAATATGTGATCTATCCTAGAGAATGTTCCATGCGGACTTGAAAAAGTGCATATTCTACAGTTTTTAGATGAAACATTCTATAAATGTCTATTTAAGTTGCTCCTAATGTGACATTTCATTTAAGGCCATTATTTTCTTATTTATTTTCTATCTAGGTGATTTGCCCATTGGTGTGAGGTGAAGTATTGAAATCCCCTACTATTATTGCATTACTGTAGATTCTCCCTTTATATCCATTAATAATTGTTATGTATATTTACATGCTCCTATGTTGGGTGCGTAGATATTTTTAATTATTATATCCTCTTCTTGGATTAACCCCCTTATAATTATCTAATGTCCTTCTTTGCCTTTTTACATTTTTTATTTTAAAGTTTATTTTGTCTATGTATTCCTACTCCAGCTTTTTTTTTTTTATTTCTGTTTGCGTTGAATATCTTTTGCTATCTCTTTACTTTCAGTCCGTATGTATCTTTTGATTTGAAGTGAGTCTCTTATAAATAATATAGATAGGTCATTTTATTTAAATCTATTCAGCAACCTAATGTCTTTCTATTGGGACATTTAATCCATTTACATTTTGAGTGATTATTGATAAGTACTTATTGACATTTCGTTAATTTTTTTTAGGTTTTTATAGTTATCCTCTGTTCCTTTCTTATCCTGATCTCCCCTTGTGGTGTGCTGTTTTTCTTTAGTGTTTTGTTTAGGTTCTTTTTTCTTTGTTCCTTGTATATCTTTTATAGGTTTTCAGTTTGTGGTTACCATGAGATTTATGTATGTCATTGTTTATCTATAGCAGTCTTTTTTAAGCTAATAGGCATTTAAGTTCAAATATATTCCATAAGGATTGCATTTTTACTACCTTCTCCATGCTTTATGTTATTGATGTCATATTTTAGATCTTTTTGTGTTGTGCTTAGATCTCATACTGATTGTAGTTTGAGTTGTGTTTGATACTTTTTACTTTTGACCTTTGTAGTATCTTTAAGTGTATGATTTACTATATTTACTGAATATTTAGCTTTACCTATATTTTTATTTCTGGTTGTGGCCTTTGTCTACTTAAAACCCTTTAACATTTCTTGTAAAGCTGGTTTCATGTGGTGATGAAGTCTTAGTTTTTGTTTGGGACAGAACAAATATTTTGATAGAGATACATGTAATAACATTTACATGTAAAAGAAATTCTTTTTTTTCCTATAGAACATACAGATGTCTTTCAATAAGGAGCATGAAGAAAATGCATATTTGAGGTCTGAAATAATATCCCTTCGTGAAGTGTCAGAAAAAGCACAGGTGAGTCTTCTCCTTTCTCTAGTGTTTTAGATGTTATTTAATTTTGTTCAATTAAGGATTAATTCTGGTATATAAATTCATGCCATCGCTATCATCCAAATGTAAATTTCTATAAGATCTTACTTCATTTTGAAGCATTGTCAAATTGACTACATTTCTCATTTCACTCTCTAAATTCTTATGACACATAAGTATATGAGATATACTGCTAAATCGTGCACTAGTTTACACCTTGCCTTTGTTTTCTAATTTACTCCTTAAATATATACCTTTTCGTTCCCCTTATATACTTAGCAGTTCAATGACAAGGGCTATGTCTTAAACTTTCTTTGTATCTTCTATAGCAGATAGTACAGTAGGAACCCAACGAATGCTTGCTGGAATTTGGAGTTATAAGTAACCATTTACTATGGGGTAATGGTTTCCAAATTTAACTGACATTTTATGTATATGTATGTATACATACTTGGGAGAATAGTCACCAAGTATGCAGGCAAACAAGTTATTTCTCATGAGGCCTTATGAGATAGTATTGATCACTTAAAAGAACTTTTTGTTAGTACAATTTTAATACTTTAATGTTAGGATCATAGTGTTGCTGTGTTCTCCTTACGACAAATACAAAATAAATGTTCTTTTATAAAATACTAATGGCAATACTACTATTACTATTCTAATAGTCACATTTACTGAACTCAATTCTAGGCACAATTCTAAGCACCTTATGTTACTAACGAATTGTAATTCATGCAGTAGCACTATTATTATTCTACTTTTAAAGATAAGGAAGTTAATACACAGAGAGGTTTAATGACAACTAATAAGTGACAGAGTTGGAATTTGGGCTCCGGCAGTCTGGCTCCGAAGAAAATTAGCTATTTCTTTTCAGGGAGCAAGAGTTCTCTTTTGTTTCACCCCCAGGTATTCTTTGATGAATAGTTTGTACATCTGGTTATAACTTGAAAATGCCTCTGAATATGTTCCTAATTATTGTGCTATACATACCACTTACGATGCTTTCCAGATAATCTTTAATTTATCCTTCCTTTCTTGTTATCATTTTTTTAATATTTTGCTATTGACACTTCAGAGTTATTTGCCCCCATCCTTGAAGACCTTGTTCATTAAAACATAAGATCCTTGCCAAATATACTTTGTAAAAATAACTGATAATTAAGACAAATATTTTCCACAGGAATACAAATTTAAAAATAGCAAAGAAACAAGAGAAATATAAACCAACTATACAGATGGTAGCTCTGTTGCACAAAAGATTTTTGTATTATTTTGGAAGATTAATCTTGTGAAATGGCATCTATATTTTACTTTTTAAGAATATGTAATTAGTGATGAATGAGCTTAAATATTTTCTGTTATCAGCTAAACAATTCTGAATGGTCATCATCCAGTTTTGGGAATGTATTTCTGTAATATTGGCTGGAGTTCTACATTGTAAATTCCATCCTGTAGATGTTTTATTCTGTTTGATCCATGTTCAAAATGATGAGAACAGAAGATCAGCAAACTGCCAGATGCTTTGGTTGCTCCATCAAACCAACAAATTTCTCCTTTTAATTTAGAATTGTTTATAGCATGGACTCCAAATATTTGAAAATATTTTATAATCTAATGAAATATCAATTGGGGGATAGCTTAAATAAATTAGGGTCACATATTTAATGAAATACTATGCAGTCATCAAAAATGATGATACATAAGTAAAAATGATTATTGGTTAGATCTATGCTTTGCTGTGTATGTTAGGGTTTGGATGACCAACTGACATTAGGAAGTGTTCCAAGCTAAATAACATGCTTCAGACTGTTAGCATGGAAAATGCCAAAATTATTGCTAACCATCAAGCCATTCTGCAGGTATTCACTCATTTAACACCAGTCAGTTTCTGATAAAATCAACAGGAAATATCTGTGGCTAAGAGATCAGGAAATGCAGTTGGCTGAATGAATAACAATTAAGTCCAAGAAATTTACTGATATTTTTTCCCATTGATGTTTTTCAGTTTTCACCAGAAAGGTCATGTGGCCTTAACACTCAGTGCTTTCTTAATGGTGTCTTCTTAAAGATCATTGTTTCAGGAAAAATAATTACCTGCCCCATCATTTATAAAATCGTGGAGAACACTTATGACTGACCCTAAAGTACTTACCTTTTCCCCAAACATCTGTACTTTCCCATTTTACTTATGCCATTCCCCATGCTGAGAATGAACTTTACTTCATCTTCAACTCTTTGAATTCTATTCATTCTTTAAGATTCACTTTCATCAGGTTGCTGGATCACTCCAACCAGAAGGGATCAATTTTCTCTTTCTACTTATACTCTTAGGACACTAAACAGACCATAATAATAATAGCTCTCATTTTTTTTTGAAGCATATTTACCATATACCAAGCACTGTCCTCAGGTGGAGCAGAAAATGATGACACAGAGATTTCAAGAAGAAAACTTACTGCTGGATGCAGCCCATGCCAGTATCACAAGTGAGCTACAGACTGTTCAGAATGAGAAAACTCAACTCCAAGCACATCTGTAAGTAAATTGTAGGCAACTTCTTATGCATCTTTTGTTGTTGCATTTGTATTTCTTATCTTTAATGAAAATGTAATTCTGTGTTTGCCGGGCCAGCCACAAAAAGACTATCCTCAAAGAACTAATTTTGTTAGAACATTTTGGTAACTGCTCTGAGGCAGGAGATATGTTCCATAAGAACATTTAGTCTTTCTGTTAAAGAACTCTTACTTAGCTTTCATATCTCCTTTTCTCTTCCTGCAGAGACCATTTAATCCTTAAGAATAACCAGTTTATCCAGAAAGCACAGGATGCAGAGAAGAGGACAGCAGTGCAAAAAGAGCTGCTACAATCAACTATTGCAAGATTGAAAGGTGAATTAGAAGCATCAATACAAGAGAAGATGTCTCTGCTAGAAGAGAAAGAAAGACTTCAGAGACAGGTAGGTAGAGACAGAATTATGTTAGTTCCTGGTTGTGGTAGTCATCTTGTTTTAACATTATATTTTAAGTGCAAAAGACAAGAAAAGAAATACAACCCAGGTACAGTTTGTCTGAGTTGCCCATTAAAGAAATCCTCGGGTAGCTAATCTGTGTCTTTTAGCATGTAAAGTAGTCTGTACCAAATAGTATATACCCTTATATAGCATTAGTGAATGTTAACTAATAGTTCACACATCCTTGATAAAAGGGGTCAGATTTTAAAAATTGATTTCCCATGAAGGAATGAAACAATGTAGCTTAAGGGGGACAGCCCTGTCTTTCTGGTTAGAAAGGAGCCAGCAGAGTCTGACATGCAGACGTGTCTTTCTAATTTCAGGGCTATTTGTGAAGTCTGCTCTGCCTCAGAGACTCCCTGAGTGGCCCCTTTTCTGAGAGGATGTGCTATCTCTGCAGTGTAGGTATTAATTGACATACAGGGTATGTCTGCTATAGTAGAGCCTGTCAGCTGCTTTAACATTGACCCATTTCCTTTTTTCCCTCCTTGGGCAGGTTAATAAAACAGAGAAAGAAATAACACATGAAAAATGCAATTTGGAAAAGGAATTAGCTAAAAACAAGGTATTCCACATTTTATTTGTTATTTCACTGTATTTCATTTTCTTTTGTATCACTGCCTTCTGTATCAGCTGATCTTAATGAGGAGACGGGTTATTTTGTTGAATACCAAGATGTAGGGGAATAGAGAAAGCAAGAAGCTGGATGCAACTCAGTGCGTTCCAATCACTGCAGCATAAGGCTGCTTCTGGGGAACGTTGGCTTGTTGAGCATCTGGTGTTTGCCAGTGAGTCATCACTGCCTCTGGTCCTGTTGTTCAGTAGTTTAGCCAGGAAGTCCCCTGAGAGTGAGCTAATGGGCCTGTGGGAGGCAAAGGGATGATTGCTGTCAGTGATGTTTTCTTTAAAAAAAAAAAAAAAAAGACTTCCTAAGTACCTGTTAACACCTGCCATTTTATCAGTGAGGTACCCTTTTCTGAGTTTAAAAAAAATAGGATAGCTAGAGAAACAAATATAATTCTTATTAAAATCAAACAAAAAATATATCTAGAGCATCAAGGAGAATTAGCCTATCCCAGGCAATAAATCCAGTAACAGATGTCAACATAGTCATCAAGCCTTGACTGTTTCTTGGCTTCTGGCTCAACTAAATAGCATTTGTTTGTATGTATGTATGTATGTATGTATGTATGTATGTATGTATGTATGTATGTATGTATCTATATTTATATTTATATATACACACACACACATATTTTTTTATTTATACATTTATACACACACACACACACACACACACACACACACACACACACGCACATTTGTGTGTGTGTATGAACTTTAAAAATTGGGAACAAGAGAAAAGCTAAATTCTTAACCCAAGCTCAGATACCATTCGCCAAGCTGGCAGATGCCCCTATGGTTTAGGCACTCATATCTAGTGAACTGAAAATAGTGCACCCTCAAAATCATTGAATGAAACAAACTTCCTGTGGCAAGGACCTTACTGGTGTTAATTTGGTCTCAAATACACTTTTAAAACTTTGGAAAATTGGTCATTACTATTAAATTCAGTAGTACTTTTTGCCTAAAAGTGTTAGTGAGTGTTTCATGGCTAAGGCAAATGCTGTATGTTTGTGATATAAAAATAATGTTGTTATTTTGCTTGTCTGATTTCAATTGTCTTAATGTAGGCTGAGTGTAAGTTGATGGGACAGAAAGATACTTGCTCATTAAGAGAAGTTGTATTACGCCAAAAGATAATTCTTAGACAGTCATATTTTTTGGTCTAAATTGATATTTTTAAACTGCATGTTCTTTGTAAAGCTATGTCTTTTTGAGTCAGGTTTAATGAGTTATCATTTATATACTCTGAAATTCACCCTTTTTTCACCCTTTTTTTAGTGTATGGTTCTTTGAGTTTTGGCTACATGTAATCATGTAGCCACCACCACAATCAAAATATAGAACATTTCTAAATCTTAGAAAGTTCCCTCGTGCCCCTTTGTAATCAACCTCTTCCTCCACCCACATCCCTCAGCAACCACTAATCTATTTTTTCTGTTCCTGTAGTTATATATCTTTTCCAGAATATCATATAAATGGAATCTTACAATATGTAGCATTTTAAGTCCGGCTTCTTTGATTTAGCATGAGGTGTTTGACATCCATGTCATTGTACCATAGTTTCTATTCTAATATATGGATCACAATTTCTTTACCCATTTTCCAATTGAAGGACATTTGGGTTGTTTCCAGACTTTGGCAATTATGAATAAAGCCTTTATAAATATTTACAGACAAACATATATTTGTATTCCTCTTGGGTAAATATCAGGAGTTGGCTTCGTGGATCCTATGGTAAATATATACTTGACATAACAACAAACTACTCAACTGTTTTCCAAAGGGCCTGTATCATCTTGCATTCCCACCAATAATATATGCGTTTCAGTTTCTCTATATGTTCACCAGCACTTGGTATTGTCAGTTCTTTTAAGTTTAGCCATTCTAACTGGTGTGTAGTGATATATCATTGTGGCTATAATTTGTATTTCTCCAGTGACTAATAGTATGAGGTGTTCTTTTCAACTGCTTATTTGCCATGCACAATTTGAAGTGTCTTTTCAAGTCTTTTAATCATTTTTAATTCAGTTTGTTTTCTTACTATTAATGTGTCAGGGATTTTAAAATAGTCTCATATTAAATTTTTTGTCAGGTACATATTTTACATATATTTTCTTTCATTTTATGCTTTGTCTTTTCACATTCTTTCAAAGAGCAGAAGTTTTATATTTTAGTGAAGTTCAATTTATCAATTTTTGAAATTCTATGGACCATATTTTTATGTCATATCTAAGAAAATTTAACCTAACCTCAGATCACAAAGATTTTTTCCTTTATTTTTCTCTAGAAGTTCTATAGTTTTAGATTTTATATTAGGGCTGTGATCCTATTCAAGTTAATTTTTGTATATCATTTAAGGTACAGTTCAAGGTTCATGTTATTGTTAAATGGATGTCTGATTTTTTTAGTACCTTTTATTGAGATATAATTAATGTACCATAAATTCACCTTCTTTAAATATTCAAGGCTTTTTTAGTATTTTCACAAGTTTGTGCAAGCATCACCACTAATTCTAAAATGTTTTTATGACTCCAAAAAGGAAACCTAGTACCCATTATCAGTCACTCCCTATTCACCCTTTACCCCCAGTCCCTGGCAAAAACTATTTATCTTTCTGTCTCTGGATTTATCTATTCTGGACATTTTATACAAATAGAATCAAACAGTATGTAGCGTTTTGGATCTGGCTTTCAAGGTTTGTCCATATTGTAGCATATGTCATACTTTATTCTATGTATAGCTAATTAATATTCTATAGTGTTTATATACCACACTTCATTTCTCCATTCAGCAGTTGATAGACATTCAAGCTGTTACCACTTTTTGACTAGTAAGAATACTGCAGTGAATGTTCGTGTACAACTTTTTGATGAGCATATGTTTTTAATTTTCTTTAGTATATGGCTAAAGAAAATTACTGGGTCATGTGATAACTCTTTATCATTTTGAGAAACTGCCAGACTTTTACAAAGTGACTATACCATTTTACAATCTCTCCAGCTATACTTGAGAATTTCAGTATCTCACGTTCTCATTACATTTGTTATTATCTGTTCTTTTAAAAAAAAAAAAAGTTATCACACCAACAGCACTCACCATCTTCATAGCTCAGTTTTATCCCAGCAAAATATTTAAGAATGTTCTTGATTCCAAGATTTTCCAAGATTGGGCTCCCTACCACTTACACTTGGATATGCTTGCTTTGAAACTAAAAAAAGTCCTGAACCTACCTCAAGAGCTTTTGCTGCTTGTTTGCTTGAAATTCCACAAAAGCAAATCCCTTTGGAACTCCAGTAGACTTATAATGTGGCATACTTATACAAACAGCATTGCCACTTTTCCCAAATACTGTCAATCCAGTTGTGATTAACATTTTTGTGAAATAACTTCTATGATAAATTAGAAGCAGTATTAACTATATAAGAATTCTTAATAAGGCCAATAAATTTTGAGTTGAATATTAAGTTAAAAAGTTTATTCTACCCATCTTAGTGGATGTGAAGTATCTCACTGTCTTTTTTTTTTAATTGAGGTACAATTCATATAAAATCAGCCACTTTAAAGTGAACAATTCAGGGGTATTTAGTATATTCAGTGTTGTGCAACACCACTTCTATTTCAAAATATTTTCATCAAAACCTCCCTTCCTTTAATAACTCACTCATTCCTTTCTATCCCTAGCCTCTGACAACCACCAATGTGTATTCTGACTCTAGATTTACCTATTCTGAATATTTCATGCAGATAATCAATATGTGATGTTTTGTGTCTGACTTCTTTCACTTAACGTAATGTTTTCAAGGTGTATATATATGTATATATATATAGACTCATAACATGGGTTTGAACTGCATGGATCCAGTTATACACACATCTTTTTCAAAATACTTATACTGTTTTTCACCTGTGTTTGGGAGTCCACAGATGCTGAGGGCTGACTGTATGCATTGATCTGTACCATTTTATATAGCAGACTGGAGCATCCTTGGATTCTGTTATCCATGGGGGCCCCAGAACCAATCCCCCACAGATACAGAGGGACAACTTAAGTTTTGGGGGAGTCAAATTTATACATGAACTTTCGATTCTGCATGGAGTTGGCGCTTCTAACCACCCCCTGCGTATATACCACAGTTTGTTTATCTGTTCTTCTGTTGATGGACATTTGCATTGTTTCCACCTTTTGGCTGTGGTGATTAGTGCTACTATGAATGTATTTACATGTATTTGTTTGAGTTCCTGTTTTCAGTTCTTTGGAATATATTCCTAGGAGTGGAATTACTGGGTCATGTGGAAGGTTAAATATGTGGTTTAACTTTCTGAGGAACTACCAGTTTTCCTTGATGCTAAATTATTTTATGTTCCCACCACCAATGTACAAGACTTCCAATTTCTCCACATCCTTCTCAGCACGTTATTTTTCATTTTTTTTTATTATAGCTATCCTTGTGGGTGCGAAAGTGTTATCTCATTGTGGTTTTGATTTGCATTTCCGTAATGATTAATGATATTGATCATCTTTTTATGTGCTTATTGGCTATTTATATGTCTTCTTTGGAGAAATGTCTATTTAGATCCTTTGCCTGTATTTAAACTGAGTTATTTGTCTTTTAATTGTTAAGTTGTAAAAGTTCTTTATATATTCTGGATAGTAGACCCTTATCAGATATGATTTACAGATATTTTCTCTCATTCTATGAATTGTCTGTAAAGCTTTAGATTTTTATGAAGTTAAGTTTATCTGGTTTTTTTTCTTTGGTTGCTTGTGCTTTAGGTGTCACAATATGATAAATTGCTGCCTAATGCAAGGTCACAAAGATTTATAACTGTTTTTTATTCTGATAATTTTACAGTTTTACTTATTATAGTTAGGTCCATTTTGAGTTAATTTTATATATGATATGAGGTAGAGGTTCAACTGCATTATTTTGTCTGTGGATATCCTGTTGTCCCAGCACTATTTGTTGGAAAGCTATTCTTTCTATTGAAAAAAATCAATGAAACAGTTAATTAATTGTCAAAATCAATTAACCATAGATATATAAGCTTATATCTAGATTCTCAGTCCTATTGCATTGACCTATATGTCTGTCCTTCTGCCAGTACCACACAGTACTGTAGCTTTGTGGAAAGTTTTGAAATTGAAATGTGCAAGTCATCCAACTTTTTTTCTTTTTCCCAAGATTGTTTTGGCTATTCTGAATCCTTGCATTTCTATGACTATTAAGATTAGCTTTTCCATGTCTGCCAAAAAGGGCAGCTGAAATTTTGTATTGGATCTGTAGATCAATTTGGGGAGCATTACAATATTAATACAACATTTATATATTTTCTATATATAAAACTGTCACCTGCAAATAGAGATAGTTTTATTTTTCTGTCCAGTTTTTGCTGCCTTTTATTTCTTTTGTGTAATTGCCTTAGCTAGAACCTCCAGTACAATGTTGAAGTGGTAAGAGCAGACATTCATGTCTTGTTTCTGATCTTAGTGGGAAATTTTGTTTGTCACCATTAAGAACATGATGTTAGCCGAGGGCTTTTTATAAATATCCTTTATCTGGATGATGAAATTATCATATATTTCTGGTTTGTTGAGAATTTTTATCATGAAAATGTATTGAATTTTGTGAAATGCTTTTTCTGTGTTTAGTGAAATAATATTGTGGATTTTGTCGTTTATTCTGTTACTGTGGTATATTGCATTAATTGATTTCAAATGTTAAATCAATCTTTAATTCCTGGAATAAATTCCTCTTGGTCATGGTGCATAATCCTTTTTATATGTTGCTGGATTTGGCTTGTTGGTATTTTGTAAAGGATTTTTGTAACTATATAAATAAGTGATATCGTTCTTGTCATATCTTTGTCAGGTTTTGGTATCAAGGTAATTTTGGCCCCTTAAAATGATTTTGTAAGTGTTCTCTTTTCTTTTATTTTGGGGAATAGTTTGTGAGGGATTGATGATAATTCTTTAAATATTTGTAGAATTCACTAGCGAAGCCGTCTGGTTCTGGTTTTTCTTTGCAGGAAGTTTTTTGTTTTGTCTTATTTGATTTAACTATTATTGTTGATTTAATCTCTTTTCTTGTTATAGGTCTTGTTTAAAGAAAAGATGTTCTACTTTTTAAAAAAATCAGTTTCAGTGTTTGGGTGTTTCAGTGAACTTGTTCGTTTCATCTGTTACCTCATTTGTTGACATACAATTGTTCATAGTAGCCCCTTATCTTTATTTCTGTAAGTTCAGTAGTAATGTCCCTTCTTTCAATCCTAATGTTCGTAACTTGTGTGTTCTCTGTTTGTTTGGTTTTTTTTTTTCCCCTAGTACAGCTAACGGTTTTAATTTGGCTGCTATTTTCAAAGGACTAACTTGGTTTTACTGATTTTTTTAATTTTTCTATTCTTTATTTTTGTTCTCATTCTTATTATTTACTTCCTTCTGCTTGCTTTCGGTCTAATTTGCTTTTTTTTTTAGACTCAAGATGGAAGCTTAGATTATTTATTTGAGATAGTTCTTTTTTAATATAGGTGTCTGTAGCTTTAAAATTCCTCCTAAGCACATTGCACTAGTTGAATACTATAAGTTTTGTCATGTTGTGTTTTCATTTTATTCCTCTCAGAGTAATCTTTCATTTCCCTCGTAATTTTCTCTTTGATTCATTGATTATTTAGAATGTTAATTTTCCCATATATGTGAATTTCCAAGATGTCTTTTTATTGATTTCTAATATTATTCCATTGTAGTTGGAGAACATACTTAGTATAATCTCAGTTCTTTCAAATTTATTAAGAGTTGTTTTATGGTCTAATATATGATATAACCTGGAGAATGTTTCATGACCACTTGAGAAAGGTACGTATTTTTGCTGTTGTTGGGAGGAATGTTCTATAGATGTCTGTTAGATGTAGTTGCTTTGTAGTGAAAGTCATTTTCCCACTGACCCTCTGTCTGGTTGTACTCTCCATTATTGAAACTGATATATTGAAGTCTCCAAAAATTATTGTTGAATTGTTTATTTCTCCCTTCAATTCTATCAATTTTTACTTCAGGTATTTTGGGTCTCTCTTGTTAGATGCATATATATATATAAATGTTACATCTTCTCAAAGGATTGATCCTTTTTAAATACATAATGTTCTTTGTCTCACAGATTGTCTGAATGTCAGTTTTGTCTAATATTAGTATCGCCGCTCCAGCTCTTTTAAGGTTACTCTTAACATATTATTTCTTTTTCCATCCTTTTACTTTCAGTTCATTTGTATCTTTGGATCCAAAGTGTCTCTCTCATAAACACACATAATTGGATCTTTTAAAAATTTTATTCTGCCTAGCATTGCTTTTTAGTCAGAGTGTTTAATCCGTTTATATTTAACATTATTACTGATAGGTGGGATTTACATCTGCCACTTAACTATTTTTTTATATATCTCTTACATGCTTTTAGTTCCTCTGTATCTCCATTACAGCCTTTTGTGTAAGGTAGATATTTCTAGCGCACTATTAATTCTCTTGTCTTTTCTTTCACTATATATTTTTGATTTATAGGTAACAAAAAGTTACAAATAAAAAACACATGTTTATATATCTTTTACATGTACCTATGTCACTTCCTTTATTGATACTCTATTTCTTCATGTGGATTCCTTTGATTACCTAGCACTCTTTTATTTCAATCTAAAGAACTTCCTTTTGTGTTTAACATAAGGCATATTTTCTAAACCCACAGTGTACATCTCACCAAAGTGTGAACTCTGGTAAATTACCCCACACTATTCTGGTTGGGATTAGAGAGAATTGACATTTTAACAATATTGAATCTTCTAATGCATGAGTATGAATTATCCCTCAATTTAATTTACGTTTTTTAAAAAAATTTCATCAGTATTTTGTTATTTTCAGCATATAAGATATTGGGCTTTTTTTAGATTTATATCTAAGAATTTCATGGGTTTTGGTAGTTTTAAATGGTTCTTTTAAGAAATGTCAATTTTCTATTGTTTTTTGCTAGTTTATAGGAATACAATTGATTTGACATTGTATCCTTCAACTTTATTAAACTCACTTATTCTAGTATATTGTAGATTTTGGGGGGATTTTCAATGTAGACAGTCATGTCTAGTATAAATAGACACAGTTTTATTTTTCCATTTCCAATTTCTGGGCCTTTTATTACTTTTTAGTGCTTTATTGCACCAGCTATGGCCTCCTGTATGATGTTGCACAGAGCATGAGAGCAGATATTCTTGCCTTTTTCCCAGTCTTAGGGGAAAAACATCAGTCTTTCACCATTAGGATTGATAATAGTTGTACGATTTTTATAGATACACTTTATCAGGTAAAGATGGTTCTCTTTAATTTCTAATTTGTTGAGTTTTTATCTTGAATCAGTGTTGAATTTCGTGAAATGCTTTTTCTGCATCTAGTAAGATACTCATTTAATTTTTCTCGTGTAGTCTATTCATGTGAATTATACAAATTGATTTTGAATGTTAAACAAGCTTTGTATTACTAGGACAAACTTCACTTGGTCCTGATTAGTGATTGTTTTTATATGTTGCTGGATTTTTTTTGCTAATATTTTGTGGAAGACTTTTGCATCTAAATTCATCAACTTGAATTAATATTTAAATACCAAGTACTAGAAGGACTTTTATTTTAGTAGAAATTTTTTTAGTAAACGTGAACTATGTAATTTATAATAACCCTCCTGAAGACAACTAGAAAAGCTAAAAAAAAAAGTAAAAGGAAAGAAAAAAAATCATAAAAAAAAATCATAAAGCTATCAGGTAGAAAATCCCCAAATATAAAGGCAGGGGAATGTGTTCATAAGATATCTTCTATTTTATAGTTACAGATGTCATTTTTAAAGTAAGATAATAATTTTGGATCTGACATAGATGTATTTATCTATTTACAGATAGTAAATAACTTCCTTTTCTCCTTTTGGTTTTCACAGGAAGACATAAATGCATTAACCCAGAGCCTACAGACTCTAGAAGAAAAGAATAAGCACCTAGCAGATCAAATTACTTCTCTGGAACTTCAGCAAGAAACTTCTGATTACCATGGGGTGGGTATAAAAAGGTCAGTTTAAAGTACGAATTAATGACTGAGTTTAAAAAAAAAAATCAGAAATCAAGAGATGGATATTCTTCAGTTGTTTGTGTTTTAATAATTACCATAAGTCCTGAATAACTCAAGCTAAATATGCCAGAAATCTCTACAGCATTCACACAATAGAGGATTTAAGAAAACAAGAATTTAAGGGAGCCATTAAATATCTGCCTACACAGATAATCTATAATGCTAAAAAGGACAAATATTTCTAACGTTTAAAATTTTTTTCTTCTTCCATAAACTATTCCTTTTTAACCTTGACAGTTTCCTCCATTAAATAATCAGTAGTAGTAAGTTTGATTTCTACAAGCTATTTAACAAGGTCAGCTCATTACAGATAAATGATAGAGTTCTTAAAACATCTTTTCCAAGTAAAGAGGATTTAAAGAGATGATTAGTCTGTTAAGCAGCTAATAAGTTTCCTATGTGCTCTTGAATATTTGAAAAAAAAATCAGTTATTGCTTCTGTAACATGCAAACCTTTAAAAATTCCATAGAAGGCCCTAATGTAAGTCCATCTTAATCTGAGCTAAATTCTCTCAAACTATGTCATAAGCTGCTCATTACTTCAACTATGAAAAATTACACAGAGTAAGTATAAATCCTTTTACATTTTCATAGCTTTAGAGCCACACTGCCTAGGTTTCAGTTTTGGCTGTGATCTTGGGTATGATCCTTAGCCTCCATGAGCCTCGTTTTCTTAATCTGTTAAAATGGGGATAATAATACTATTAGTGGGTTGTTTGAGAATTAAGTTGATACATGTTGAGCATGTAGCAGAGAGCTAACATTTATTGAATTTTGGTATCTGAACTGACCCAGAAACAAAAGCTTTTAAGTTCCTATTGGAGTGACAAGATACATTAACTCTAATTCCTGGTGCTATATCAGACCAACCCTTACTCCCCTGAGATTAAAGATTCATGCATGTCTTTTGCTTGTTGGCCAGCCCTCAGCTGGGTTTATCTACCCCTCTGGAAAACCACATCTCAGTCTGCCTGATTCTTTCATGTCCCCACTGCCAGTGAACAGGTCTGTGGCCTTACTGTTACTGACTTTGACAGGTCTTGCCATTGGTTTGATCAGGGTTGGTTCTTGCCTGCAGACCACACCTCTTGATTAAGGGCTCCCAGTGATAAACCCCACCTCAACTCCAGCTCGTAGATCTGTGTCTCCACAGAGAATCTCTGACCAAGCTTACCTGGAAGCGTTTAAATTGGCTACCTTCTAGTTTACCCTCCTACTGATTTTTGGAGATACACATAGGACTATGTGTTGCGTATGTGTATCCCTCTCCTTACCCTGCCCCCTGCCTCCACACACACACAGATTTGAACTCCATAGTCCTGATTTCAACCCTTGGCTCCATTTACTATATGACCTGTGCAGGTTCTTAACCTCTATGGCCTTCATTGCCAAAGGATCCTCTCCAGATTAACCTGTTTATGCATCTGCCTTCACTCTCTCTTAATGCAACAGTAGTTACTAATCTCTATACTCCCTTGCCTAGCATAGTGCCTGATACATAATAGGTGTTTAAGAAACACTGGTTAAGTAGAACACAAAGAAGGTCATGTCTGTCTTGCCAGACTGAGAATTAAATGTCATATTGCATCTAAAGTGCCCATCACAGGACCTAGTATACAGTATCCCTGGATAAATATTATTCTCTTGTTTATTCGCATACTTCCTAAATTTAATTTTTACTATTCCAGCCTTTAATAATGGTGTAATTTAAGTCCATTACCACAAGTAGTCGTGCAGGGAACCTCAGAAAAGATCCAAATGTGGGAAGGTTGCTGTGCCTGATTTCAAGTTAACTGACTACCCTTCCCACTTTTCTTTTGGGATTTAAACATTTCAAATAGTACCAACAGACAGAAATATAGTTCTCTATACAACTAAGATGTTAATGACTTGAAATTAAACTGAATTAAATCTTAAAACCAGGATGACATTCAGTCAGTGTACACCCATGCAGGTGTCGTCAAAGTTGGTTCCATCTGCTGGGACTTATGTCATAGTAGTTATTAAATATTTTGAATTAAAAACCTTCTTACAGTCTTATAAAATAGCTTTACCAAGATGCCACTATCTGCTGGTTTTAGGTATTCTTCTAACAGCTTTGGCTAACTTTTACAACTTACCCAGATTTAAAAATGATTTTAGAAATCATTTTGTGGCTTTCTTTGGCAACCTGCCTTTCCTACCTTAAGATAATTGGGTATGTTTCATGCTTCTCCAAGGAGTAACGTCTTTGTGTTTGAGTTAAAATGTACATTCTAACCACTTCAATTTTTCTCTGTATTCTGTTTCCCAGGTGATTTTCCAGTTTATGCCTTGCTCTACATATTAATAATCTTTATAGTATGTTGCCTAGATTATTTAAGCAATGGTTAATCTGAGTTCTGCCTTTCAGAATTTAGAGTCTAAGCTATTACTCATTTAAGTGGCCTCTAATTTCTGGTCTTCCATTGATTCTCTTAAGTACGGGACCTGTTTAAATAATGTACAAACAGTAATTTAAGTTACTACCTTAATATCTACTTTCCTTTAGCAACTGGAAACAATTTTTCTTTTTTTTTTTGGTCATAAGTTTAAATAAGTGACACTGTGTCAAATATTAACACATTTTGATTTTGTGGGATAGTTGTCACTTATTGCATTAGCATTCTTTTTTATGGCGAAAAGGAAATTATTTTTTAAATGGCTTTAAAATATTAATAGAATTCCTTTATGCTTTTTCCTAAAAGAGAATTTTATTGAGAAAAGTGTCATTATTTAAAAAATTCATAGACACCTTTTAAAAGAGATGCGAACTATCTAAATTATTCCATAAAAAACCTTTCCACATTTCAAGAAGGCAAACAGTTATTTTTGAATGTTGAATATTTGTTGTAGCTGGCATATTTTAGATTAAATCTAGCTCTTTGTGTTTTATATGCTATATCTGTGTGTTACAATTGTGTTGGATTCACAATACTTGAAATAAAGTGCCCTACAAAGTGATGAGTAAAGAATAGCTATAACTGTCAGAGATAGTAAGGATTATCTTTTACATAATTTAATATCCCTACATATGTGGTTTCATCTTTATCGGCTTGCCCAAAGTTGAACATAAAACAAATGTCTAAATTCTTTGGCTTTAAATGCTTACAAAGCCCTCTATTCTGTTACTCACAGACTAAGCAAATGTAAGCCAGAAATAGTGAATTATGTCAATATTTACCAAGATTTTAAATTCCAGACTCACTGCAGATAATCTATAGTGCAGCTAGTCAGCCTGAGTGATTAAGAGTTGGTGCTCTCCGTCACATTTGCTTGTGTCTGTGATATATCCACAGTTGATTCGTGAAGATGATTTTGACGTATGGCAAATATCAATATTTCCTGTTATTAAAATATTGTGGTAGGGTGAAATTTTCCATTCAATCACTCATGTTCTTGAAGTAACAATAAGGCCCACTATTTAATCAAAGGAACTGTATTCTTATTCTGACAAAGTTTAAGGCAAAAGACATGGAAAAAATGCCATTATTAAAGGCTGTTTGAATGATGAAAATATGTAATTTCATGACATATAGAGCCTTCGGTAATATTTGTCCCAGAAAACACTGTGTTGAATGTTTGATCGGTGAGTTTCCAACAAATGTTTTTTTTCAGAGATTTTTGTAACTGTCTTTTACTGTGGTAACAAGCTGTCTGAATGGTTGTGATCATTTGTACTCCTGTTTTCTTCAAGAAGTATTTAATCCTCAAACTGTATATCTGATATAGCCACTCCACATCTAGATTGGATTGCAACTACAAAGGGATTATTAATATAATAAAAAATAGAATTAATAAGAGTAAACTGGGACTGTTAAGGCACTCATACTTTCACTAGTAGGCTCCTTACATGTTGCTTATTAGCACTATGATTGGCTGTCTTGGGAAAGACTAAGAGGCGGTATTAGCAAATAAATATGAATACTGGTTTCATTACTATAGAAATGGTAAGGGTATAAATACTTGTTTAAAAAGGAAAATGATTATTCTCTTCTCTGCCTGGAGGTACTGATACCTGTGTTTGCTTTATCAGCTTGCCCAACAGCAAGTGGAAACTGTCTTGGGAAAAATTACTGAAAGTAAAAATAAACTCGCCTATGAAAAAGGAAAACTCCAGGTATGGGATTTTATTTTCTGATTTTTATCGTCTAATTTTTTAATGTCAATTGTCAAAGTAAATATTGCTTGATTTTGAGAGGACCTAGCTCTGTCATTTACTAATTCTCACTTTGGATAAGCTTTTGGACCTCCTTAACTTTGTTACCATATTAAAACCTAGGTGATTTACATTTACATACCTATAATATACTGCTGAAACCTCAAATTGTGAAGCCAAAGGCCATTTTTTTGACTGTCCAAAGCTTTATTGTGATTGTTTTACGCATGGTCATTCACTGAGAAAGTAGAGATCCTATGTTCTCTCTCTCTTTTTTTTTTTTGGCTGAATTTTTATAACATTCCTAAAAAGAAATAACCCTAGAAATCAGGACTCTTGGGCAATAGAATAGACCTGAATAAATGGGATACTACTTTTCTGTTGCCTTTGGGTTCTATTCCCTACAGTACCCACAGAGTAGGAAGCTTGCCGCTGATGTGGCTAGGCCTGCCTTAAACCAACTCCAGTAGAATCAGTGGTACCTTGCCTTAGCTGCACGGAAGACTCAGAGTTTTAAAAACTTTTCATGCCGAGAAGTGTATGATGTCTCCTACTTACTTTGAAATAATCTTGAAAAAAGAATGGATGGATAGAGGAAATGATAGATGGATAGATATGTAAAGAGCAAGTATTCAAAAAATGTTAATGGTGGAATTTGGGTGGTGGGTGTATACACGTTCACAGTAAAATTCTTTTAATTTTTCTGTATATTTGATTTTTTTTTTTTTTTTTTTTGTAATAAAATGTTAGGAATCTTCCTATGAGAAGGCTTGTTACCCCCAAGCAATTAAATCGGACTCTCTGGAAGTAGGTCCTAGGCTTCAATACTTTTTCAAAGTTACCCACTGATTGCAGTGTGATACCATAGTTGAAGACCACTAGACTAAATGGTATGGGGTGAGGTCCAGTTATGCTTGGCAACTATAGAGCTGATTTGATAAGTAATTGCACTTGAGGCTTGCCAAAGACTTTAGCATTAACCTCATTTCATCTGCTCAAGGGTCTTACCATAGGGTTAGCAGACAAAATTGGGCCAGAAATGGCAGGCTATCTGATGGGCAGTTGATAAACCATGCTTGTGAAATAGTATGTCCAATAAAAAGATAAAGCTATTTGGTCATATGAGTTTTTAATTAATATTTTCCAGAAGCAGTGATACATTTAAATATAATCAACTGTATTTTGTGACCTTAGACAAGTTTTCATTTTCTTGAGTTTCATCGTATTGACCTATAAAATGAGGGGGTAAGCACACCTCTCTTTCTTACTTCTCAATGGGAAAGAAAGCAAACATTACAGACTGGGTATATAGATTATTACAGGCACCGAAGAGCTTTTCCTCTTTGACAGTAGTGATCCCATAGAAGCTGTGATCCATTATATTGACCTTTTAGCTTTCCCTCCAAAAAATGAAGTATATTTCTAGATATATAAGCCTTAACACCAAATTTTGCCTTCAAATCAAATACATTTTTGCCTTTAAATAGAATACAAAGTTTTATTCGTCAGTCTGATACCTTTCTTATCTTTTAGACCTTAACTGTATTAGAGGTTATCTTCGCACTCTTAAGGAAAATACATGCCTTTTTTTCTGCTCATATTCTTATAAGGGCTTAACATTTTTGGTTAAGTGTTTCATCCTTGAAAGCTGAAACACTTTGATTCACTGGTGTATGTTAAGCTAGTGTTGGCACATCCCAAAGGCATTGGCTGCATCAGCCCAGGAGAAAGTGCTCTTAAAACACATACTCTTGCAAGATAATTTGGAGGAGCTGCATATTAAATAATCAAAACAATAGGCCACAGTATGTTCTCTGTTGATTGGATTAGAATCAATTAAAAATATTACGTGTGTGAATCATGTTGGATAAAAGATTGCATTTTCAGAATTAATAATTAATATAAATACTGGCTTTTAAGTGTTACTGTATACTGTCAGAAGCTGCTGCCTCACATTCAAACATGGTTTAGATTTGATTTTCAGTGCTGCATAATATTCCATTATATAAATAGACTAACATGTATTTATCTTTTCTTCAGTCAGTGGATATTTAGGCAGTTTCCAGTTGATTCTTAACAGAATTACTGTATTGTAGGATGTATATATTTTAAATTTCACTAGAGTTTGTCAAATTTCTCCTAAAAGTAGTTGTTTTTATGAGTTAGTTTTAAACTATAACTCACATATAATTGTTTATTTATTCAACTTTTGTAATTCTGTCAATAAAAACACAGGATTCTATGTTTTCTCCTTGCATGTTAACAATATAATTATCCATATTCAAAAGAGTTTTCAAATGCTATACCACAATTTCTTTAAGTTGAAATTTATTACCCACAAAGTCTCACTGCTATATTCATGAGTCGTTAATTTGGAGTTTCCATGAGCAATAGAAACCAAATGAGTTATCTCTGTGCGTGTAAATGGATATAGCCTACTTTTAGTTGTTGAAATACCGATGTACTTCACTTGAAATAACATTCTTTGCATGATTAGGAAAACTTAAGAATTCTTTTTACAAGTTTAAGGATTTTTTTTTTTCTTTTTTTGCAAAACTAAAGACATGGGTTTCCTTTTGGAGTATATAAATATATATATATCTCATTAATGAGGCTTATTTTTATTATTGCTTTTTTTTTCCTAGATAAAAGTTAAACAGCTAGAAGAACAGCTACATTATTTTACTGAAACGTGTTCACAGAATGACCACCTACACAAGTTGAATAAGGCTCTAGAGGGCAAATATACTCAGGTGTGATTAATATCTACAAACAGATTGCTTTTTAATTGTTTTAATTCATTTTTAAGAAATTGATGCCTTTTTCCCCACCTTACCATACAGGCCCAGAAAGATGAATATTCTCTCACTTGACTCAGTTCAATAAGCATTTTTTAAACATCCACTATGTACAAGGCTCTGCTAAACCATAGAGGAATTCATAAAGTTACCTGAAGCAGGATTGGGACTTTCAACTCGCTTATGTTCTAACTGGAGACTTAGGAATGTGTTCAGTAAACTTTATTATAGAATAGAAAGTTATGTCTTTCAGAAACAAAATAGATCGTTTTATGAACATTCATAGGGAGCACATTATGACAGAAGCATCGAGAAATGCTTTCATAGAGGAAATTGTTTTTTAATTTGAGCCTTCAAACTTTTGGCAAACATGAGGAACAAGTATCTTTGATTTTTGAATTATAGGCAAACTCAGAACTCAGTACCAACAAGATATACCTGCAACAGACAGCTCACTTGAAAGCAGTATTAGTAGAGCAGGTGCTTACTTGTCAGCATGGTGGCTACTGAGATTGAAAGCCTTTTGTAGGTCACATAACATTTTAACAAATGAACAGAGAAAGATAAATAAGATACATAAAACATTTTGTGAGGAAAATAATCCAGGAATGTGTTACAGAAAGAGATTCACAAATTTACCATATATGCAGTAAAAAAAAAAAAAATTAACACTCAATATAAGCATATGTAACTTCTGTGTCTATAACATTTGTATATGTATACCCTTAGCAACTAAGGAACCAGAATGTGTCTCCAAGTGGAATACTGTTAGGGTTCTAACCATCTGATTACACTGGTAAAGTGGGCCTCATTAGATACGCTCTCCGACAGGGAATTTGATTTAAGGTCTGCTTCTTCACTAGGACATACTTTACAGTGTGATTCCTGGAACATATTTTCACATATATTTTCCTTTGTGGCTTCATATAGAACATTGTGTTTTTTCTCCTAGTAAAAGGAACACTCTTTGAAAAATAACTCTAGGTTTAGTTGATTTTATTGTTTTTAATTGGTAATGCCTCCAAGAAAAAGAAAATCTCCAGAAAGGCCTGCATCTTCAAAATTTCTTGAAAGCTATAAACCCAGTATAAGGGAAAGAACTTCATCAGTTGGTTTACCCAGTGTTACTCCAAACTCCACTCGCCATGTGACCTTTGCACCTACCCTGACTTCTGTGAGATCTTCTCAGGATCTTGGAGACTCTAGAATCTCTCTGAAGACTCTCTTGAATGCTATTAAAACTATGGAGGGAAGACTGGAAGGTAAAATAGACATTCTTGCCTCAAGACCATTAATAAATGATGAGTCACCAAATTTTCCTAAACGGGATTCGGTAAGTGAAGACTACAAATTAAATCTAAAGAAATTTCAGACTTAGACAACAATCAAGAAAAGTAGTAACATCCAGAAACATTTTTATATATTTTATATATATATATGTACATATATATGTACACACACATACATATATACATATATATACATATACATCTTATAAACACTGGTAAAATTGTAAAAACTATACAGTTGACCCTTGAACAACACAGGGGTTAGGGACGTTGACTCTCCATGCAGTCAAAAATCAGTGCATAACTTTTGATTCCCCCAAAACTTAAGTCATCCCTCAGTATCAGGCATTGGTTCCAGGATCCCTTGTAGATACCCAAATCCATGGATGCTTAGGTCCCCTATATAAAATGGCACAGGTCATTGCATACAATTGGCCCTCTGCATCCATGGACTCCCAACTATGGATCAAAAAGAATACAGATATCTATTGAAGAAAATTTGTGTATAAGTGGACCTGCACAGTTCAAACCCATGAAAGGTCAGCTGTATTCTTTCTTGTGTGCTTTTCTAGAATAAAATCTAGAACGAAAGGTTGGCATCCTTTGTACTATTCTTGAATCCTTACAGAAAAAAAATGTTAAAGTATTTTAAATGTTATAGGTGAAAAGTTTTAAGGAAGTATAATAATGTTGAGAAATATGTGGAGGAAATACACTTTTGTTGCTATTGGGAGTATAAAATAGTACAACTCCTAAGGAAAGCAATTTGGCAAAATTTACACTTCACCTTACAATTGTATTTCTAGGACTTTTTTCTACAAATATACTAGCTTGTACATATGACATGTTTATGAGGTACTTACTGAGGTATTGTTTGTTAATAGCAAAAGACTGAAAGCAACTAAAATTCTATGTGTAAGAGGCTGGTTAAATAAATCATGATGGTGAATACTGCTTGTAGATAGATATATAAATTATGACCCACACAGTTCAAACTTATGTTGTTCAAGGGTCAACTATATATACATACATAATCATTTGAAATGCATAGAATATCTCTAAAATTAATCATAATTAATTAGCATTATTTTTGAGAAAGGAGACTAGGTAGCTGGGAGATTTTGCTTTACCCTTTTGTACTTTAAGAATAAAATGAATGTGCTTCCTAATCAAAATAATTTTATGAACATTTCATTTTCAACAAAAGTAGAGAAAGAATGGTCTTTTCAGCAATTGGTGATGGAGCAATCGGATATCCACATTCTAAAACAAACAAAAAACCTTTGAGCCCTACCTCACACCATGTATAAAAATTAACTCAAAATTGATCAGAGCCCTAAATGTAAAACCTTAACTATAAAACTTCTAGAAGAAAGCATAGGTGAAAATTTTTGTGATCTTGGATTCCACAAGGATTCCTTAGATTTGACATCAAAAGCATGATCTATAAAGGAAAACAATGATAAATTGAGAGCTTATGCTCTTCAAAGACATTGTTAAGAGAATGAAGAGATAAGCTGTGGACTGGGAGAAAATATTAGTAAATCCCACGGAAAACCCTTGTTTCCAGAATGTTTTAAAAACTCAAAACTAATTAAAAAGAAAACAATTCAGTAAAAATAATGGGCAAAGTATTTGAACAGGTAGATGTATGGATGTATGGATGGTAGATAAGCCCTTAAAACGATGTTAAACATTGGTCAATAGGACAATACATATTAAATGCAAATTAAAACCACAATGAGATATTTTCATGCACCTAATAGAACGTCTGAAATTGAAAAACTGATCATACCAAGTGTTAGTGAGGATGTGGAGCACCTGGAATTCTCATTCATTGTTGAAGGGAATGTAAAATGGTAGAACCTCTTTAGAAAATAGTTTGGTAGTTTCTTTAAAAGTGAAACATATGACCCAGCCATTTTACTCCTAAGTATCTACCAAAGACAAATGAAAGCATATGTCTACACAAAGACTTGTACACAGCTGTTCACAACAGCCGTTTGTAATATCTTAAAGCTAGAAACAAATCAAGTGTCCAGCAGATGAATTGTGATTTATCCATATGATACTGTTCAGTAATAGGAAGGAATGAACTTTTGAAACATGCCAAAGATTGAATGAATCTCAGAATAATGCTCAGTGAAAGAAGCCATTCAAAAAAGTATATACAATATTATTCAATTTATGTAAAATTCTAGAAAATAAAACTATTGTGACAGAAAACAGATCAGTGATTGCCTTGGGTAGAGGTATAGGAACAAAGAGAGACAGAAGGTGATAGAGATTACAGAAAGGCTAAGGGAAGTTTGGTATTGTGGGCATGTTCATTATCTTTATTATTGTTTCAAGAGTTTATATATGTCAAAATTATACTCTTTAAATATACACAGCTTATTGTATGTCATTTATACTTCAGAGAAGTTATTTAAAAGAATGTGAAGGTATTATAAAAAGTTATGTTAAAATATTTAAAATAACATTCTTGATATGACAAAACTATGGAGATAGAGGACTAATTGGTTGTCAGTGGGCAGGGGAAGAGTTCAAAGTAGCACAAGCGAATTCTTTTGGAGCAGTTCTGTGTCTTGATGGTAGTGGTGGTCATGTAAATAATGTGGATGGGACCAAGTTACCTAATCTTACATGTGTGTACGCACACAGATGCATGAAGGTTAAAAAATGATGAAAAATGAGTAAGTTCTGTAGTTCAGTTAATGTAGTTAACAGTAATGTACCAAAGTTAATTTCCGGTTTTAATGTTGAACTTTGCAGCAATATAAGGTGTCACCATTAGAAGTAGGGTGAAGAGTACATGGGACTATGCACTATTTTTGCAACATCCTGTGAGTCTGTAATTATTTCAAAATAAAATGTTTTTGAAAAGAGTAATATTTAAAATAGTATGAAGATATCTAAAATGATTCTGTAGATATCCTAAAAGTGTTTTAGAGATATAAAATATACTTCTGATATGATGATTAGGAGTTATTCTTCTGTGACACTATTTTCTTTATACTATTTAGTACTTATCTTTGCTTTTATTCTTGCACTTACATTATATTTTCAAATTCAATGATAATCAATTTCTCCACCATTTCATGTTACATTCATTGTTTTAGCTCCCTCATCCCTTATTCTTTACTTTCATGGAGATCGACATGTATTAGGTTTGCCCATGTTTATTCACACAAATTTATTTTTGTTATGTAGTTTTCTTTAAAGGGAAAAACAGCTAATCAGTTTTTTATTTATAATAGAAGATAAACATATTTAATTCAGCATTTTAAGTTTGGTTTCTAAATTGCTGTCATATTCTAATTGTTGATTTATTGTGCTTTGGAAAAGTCATTTATCATTTTTTTTTCTACTAAGGTAAAATCCATTCTTGAAAAGAATGAAGAGGAGCTCTCACGAGCAGTGAAGTGTCGTGATGCAGCACTGAAAGAAAGTCAGAAATTGAAAGGGGACCTCGAGGCTTTGGAGGACAGGGAAAACAAGAAGGCAAGGCATCAGTCCTTTCTGAAAGTCTGTTACTGGGCTGAGGTGCTTATGAAGTCTTGCATAAGCCATGTTCCTCCATTTCTTGGTACCTTTAGTAAGAAAGAATGAGGATTAATCAGAGGAGGATTTTTTCCCTAAATAAAACTTTAAAAGAGCTTTAAAATCTTTTCCCTAAAAATACATGTTAACTCCTGATTTTTTTCAACTTCCTGTCTTAAAATAATTAAAACTCCTGATTTTTTTCTGTTGAAATACATCTGACCCTGGTAATAACTTGCCTACTTATGCCTTATTAATGGGATATTAACTGCTTTCTACTGGACCAATGCTGGACCGTGGCCTGTTAGGAACCAGGTGTCACAGCAGGAGGTGAACAGTGGGTGAGCCAGCAAAGTTTCATCTATATTTGCAGCTGCTCCCCAGTGCTAGCCTCACCGCCTCAGCTCCACTTCAGATCATCAGGTCTTAGATTCTCATAGGAGCACTGGTCCCTGGTCCAAAAAGGTGAGGGACCAACAAAATAGAAGTCACATCCCAACCCTCTCCTTGATACCAAGTGCTAGATTTTGCCTTTCTGAAGAGGCCTGTGAGTTATGTTCTTTAGCAGCTTCTACTTTCTCTTATGGTCTTTATTCCTGAGATAATTCTGATGAGTTTCAGATGTGTTGTTCTTCTGCCCCTATCATAAGATAGCTGACCAGGGCCACAGCAGGCCAGCCTGGGACCACCTCTAGACCTAAGAAGTTGTTGATCCTGATGTCTCCAGTTAATGTATGTGCTGTGACATGACAATAGTTGGGAAGCACTGCAGAGTTCTTCATAGGATCTGGGGTCTAGTTTTCTTTTTCTTAAAGTCACAATAAAACAAAATAAAAGTAAATAGACTTTAATTATTAGCATTCTACCATGCCTGGTTTCCATACTTTTTCCTAGAAATAATGAGACTCAGCAGCAGCAGAATAATCAGAAATAATCAAATATCTTTATCTGGTTTCATTTTCTATTAGGTGGGAAACTTTCAGCGACAATTGGCAGAAGCCAAAGAAGACAACTGCAAAGTTACAATCATGTTGGAGAATGTGCTGGCTTCTCACAGTAAGATGCAAGGTGCTCTGGAAAAAGTACAAATAGAGCTTGGGCGGAGGGATTCAGAGATTGCAGGCCTCAAGAAAGAAAGGTACCAGAGATTATTTTTCTGTCTTCGTACTGTATTTTTCTGTTGTGCTGTAGTAAGGAGCAATGTGCTCCTGAGTCACTTTATTTTGCTTCATT
>NW_006442484.1:60549865-60586941 GCF_000325575.1 Pteropus alecto
AGTTTAAAGTTAGCGAAAATTTAGAATTAAAAATTAATATGATTTCCAAAAATTCAAAATTCCTATATTTTATAGTGAGGTAAAGGAGTATGTATTCTAGAAATTCGTATGATATACTGTTGTTTTATCCTTGCTGTTTTCTATACTTTTTAAACTTGCCCTTGGGTCTACAAAATAGTAATTGTTGAGATAATTGAAGCTAAGTACCTACTTTAGTTTGAATTATCCATTTATTAGTGTCCTGTTTAAAGATGAATGATTATTTAGATGAATCATTCTAAGAACTACTTCTGACCATGTTTTATAAGTAAACTCTTCAATGTTTCAAAAATTACATAAAAGTTTCCCTTTTAGGTTAATAAACAAATGTTCTGAGTTTAATAAGGCCTCTAAAAATATATTGTAATGTGTATATTGTGGTGTATATTACCTCTATGTTATGAGAGAACAAGTGTATATTCTTCATTGCGCTTTATTTTCTTACATATTATGTATATTCTAAACTTAAATAGAAAATTCAAGAGGATGGTACTAAAAGTATTGTTTACCATTTACAATAAAATTCTACTAGATGTTGTATTTAGAAGCAGAAATCTCAACATGAAGCCAGTTCATGTAGAGGTGAAATGTTTTTGTACCACTGATACATGTTTATAATATATGTGTGTGTGTATAATATGTTACACATATATAAAATTATCAGCCCATAACTTATTTATTGTCATGTGTTGACAGTTTAATGTATCAAGCCAAATTGAATCATAAGATGGAACAAATTTTTAATCCATAGGAGCCTTCATTTCTTAACCTGAAGCTGAGGCTACTAATTGTCACCTGCCAATTCATATTCTGAGCATCTATAGACTGCTACATATGCCATTTGAGCTTTTTAGAAGAGTGCCCTGTAACGCCCAATGGTATCATTCCTAGATGGTTCTTTTCTGTAGTCACTCTTTCTGTGCTTTCCATTTTTAGGGCTCTAAATCAACAGAGGGTACAGAAGCTGGAAGCAGAAGTGGACCAGTGGCAGGCCAGAGTGCTTGTCGTGGATGCCCAGCACAACAGTGAGGTAGAGGGCAGGTGCTTATAGATGATAACATAGATATTTTTGGTTTTATTGGGATATTGCTATTTTGGAAAAGTGGAATAAAACAATCAGGTAAATTGTGTTTTCATTTAAATTTGGATTTGACAGTGACATATTACAAATGAGAAATGGGCCTGCGATTTTACAGTGAATCATATTTTCGGAAACCAGGGCCAAAATTATGCCAGTTCTTTCTCTTATATGGTTCACATTCTTTTCATTTATTAATGCATAAATGATTGCAGAAGTTAAAGGGCTTGGAGAATAGCTCATACCATCAGTCAGAAGTAGCTGGAGTGATCCCACTGCTAATGAGACAAACTCACGAGTGTGCTGTCAGGTGTGTGCACATATGATTATGTATCTACACACATGCACACTTATATGTAATACACATGGATATTTTTACATAAAAAGCTTTTTCTGGAAGGATATACAACAGTTTCACGTTCTTATCTCTCTAGTCAGTGAGACCAGAGGTCATAGGATCAGGAAGGATAATTTTAAAATTTTAAAAATCAGAATAAATTAAGTTGGCTCTATTTTCCAAAGTTCTGTAGTGACCAGTGGAGCAGACCCTTCCTATCACCTTCTAAGAGTCTTCAAGCAATGTCTGTAATAAGTTCTCACATATATTTCAGGCTTCTGAAATCTCTGGTTCTGATTCCTACTAATTATTGTTTCAATGGCACTTGATGATACAGGGTTAGAAGTGCATATACAGCGTTATGGACTAATTGCACCTGTTAAAAACCCTCTTCTCTCTTTTAGATGGAGCCTCTACAAAAAGCTTTAGATGTAGCTAGAGAAGACAACAGGAAACTGGCTATGAGCCTGGAGCAAGCTCTCCAGACAAATAATCATCTGCAAACAAAGCTTGACCATGTCCAAGAGAAACTGGAAAACAAAGAACTTGAGCGACAGAATTTGGAAACGTTCAAGTAAGGGCAGTATAGTCACAGTGAAGTTAGGGAAGAGCTTCTGGGAGAGTAAGTTTGGCTCGTTCACATAAACCAGTTAAACCTTTTTCTCCTACTTTGAACTAGTACGCCCAAAAGAGCCATGTTAAGGAACCGGGTATAGCTGAGCAGCAGCAGACACTAGCTGTCTGGAGTATGCTGATTTTCAGCTCTTTTATCTAATATCAAGCTGCTTCTGTATATGAAGGTTAAACCAAAATCTAAAGAATATCGGTTGGAAGGAACACTTGCACGTTTCTGGTCAAGCCTTTTCCGTCAAAAGCTTATGTGTCCTTTAAAAGCATGATTTGGAAAAGCAATAACCAGAGCCTAAATGGAGGAGTGGATGACTCCATCTAAGCAGATGCTAAACCATTAATTGTTTTCAGTTATGGCCTGAGATTAGTTAAGTAAAACCCATCAAGTTCAAGTGAAGCTACTAAAATTTTGTCTTAAACTATATCTAGGTAAATATGATTTACCTAGATTTACCTAGGTATTAATAACATTCTGTGAAAATTCATACGAAAGAGAAATGCAATGCGCACATACATCTTTATTCCTTTCAGGTAGTGAACATATTGACATAGACAGGTATAAGCTAAAGCAGAAAAGGTGTTTTTCAGGTTTGTGATCTATACAAATTTTATACTCTGGTGAAGTGTTGCTGGCTCAAGACTTCATTATTGGTTAAACGAGAGTATATGTTTCACTCTTTTGGTTGGATCTCTTTATATTAAATGACTTTTTTTAAATGCTACAGGTAATGCTTTGTTTTTCTTCTGTTAAGCTCCAGATCAGTGAACTTCGCCTGGTAATTGATCTGCTTCTCATTTGTAAATCACACACCTTTTGGAAAGTTGCACATTCCCTCCATATCTTTATTACCTCCCAAGGTGATTTCTAAAGGTGATTTATCATCCGTGTTTTTCAAAACAGAGAACGGATGACTGAGGAATCCAAAATGGAAGCAGAATTGCATGCTGAACGCATAGAAGCTCTAAGAAAGCAGTTTCAAACTGAGAGAGATGCTGCAAAGAAAGCGACACAACGGGAAGTGGCAGAGGTATGGAGTCAATTGACAAAAAAGTTTCTCTAGTTGAATGTATTTTAAGAGGAAAACCAGCTGTGGGATGCAGTTATTCTTTGGCTGTTTTAATCCCCCTTGACCAGCAAGCCAGATGCAACTGAGGTAATCAGGTACATTACCTAACTAGTATTGATCAGGCAATTCCTAATTGATTTAAGGTTCCATTTCTGGGAGAACCAGAACGATAATTAAGTATTGATTTAGTGACAGGGCTTAGCATAAGCAACTCCATTTGGGGTCTGTTGTCTTGTTTTTAATAATTCCTCCCCTACCTTTTGATCAGACTTTTAGCCTAACTTAGAGTTGTGATCAAAATTTGAGGCATTAGTGCTACTCGCAGCTACCACTCTGGAGTTCTTGAAGTCTTTTGCTGATCCTCTGTTTGGTATTCACAAATAATGACATCTTTTTGCTGAATCTCTGTGGCATTCACAGGTCATGACGTTGGGTTCACGTTCTGTCAGTCATTCATTCTCTTCATTCCTTTTCTGATGTTCTTGTCTCAGAGAGATCATTTACTTGTTAGTTAGCAGCTGAGAACATGCTTTAAAGCTTTTGAGAGAATACAGTATTCCAGGGAAACTATTATGATTGTTATAAACAGGATAATTTCCAATGTCTAGAGTGCATGTCTGAGCCCCAATCCTCAGGACCCAAATCAATCAGAATCAATGAATCAAGGAAAGACACCATTGAAGAAGTCACTTTGTTAAGCCAACTAGTTTGTTCAATGATCTTATATAGCTGAGTCTCAACTTCCCCAGACGTATCAATCCAAGTACAGTAAGTGGTGCTGGCCATAGCACAGACAACTCCTTGCTCATCTAAAAGAGAATCAAGGGCTATCCTACTATCAAGAACTATGACTAGAGAGTCTAGGGGTTTTTGTTGGAGAGTATTGCTTTACCAGCAGATTCTGCAGTATCTCTAAGAGTTATATCTTTAAGGTTCCTTGTCACAGCTTCATTTGCATTTACTCCTAGCCAAGGCAGTAGGGATCTGCCAGTGGAAGCTAATTTTGAATCATGAATGGCTTCAGATAATTTCCATTTGAGTATGTAGCTCAGGACTAGAAAGGTGACAGCCATGGAGGCCAGTAACACAGGTGGTTTTCTTGTTACTCTTGCCTTGTGTCCCTTTTTTTGTACAGAGCCTGGATGCAAGGTTCCCCAGATTTGGGGTTTGGAAATGGACCCCCTTGGGTAGGGAGTCTGACACAGTAGAGAGGGGGCTGAGTTTGTTTCAGAGAAACTGAGAATTTGGAAATCAGGGAGAAGTTTGTGATGAGCACAACTATAGGATCAGTAGCATCGTGACAAATCCAACAATCATTTGGAGGTTGGATTACCCCCCTTTGCAATGGCCCAAGATATGTGAACAATGGCACAACTTTCCAGGCCAAAGCAAGGCAAAAGGTGAACAAAACAATCATAAAGACCTTCATGTCATAAGAATTAGGAAAAGCATGGTCAGAGAGGGAAGGAGGAATGGAAAGAAACGTTCTTGATCCTGGGAGGAAGCAGTCTGACCTCACCATGGGTACTTCTCTTCCTAGTCGGTTTGATTTCGAGGTCTCCAATGTTTGCACAGCACCAGATGTCAGAATGAGCCTTCTTCAGTTGTGAAATATGCACCCAAGGTTCGACACTTTGTAATTTGGCAGAGGTATCAGTAGTTGAGTACTTGCTAGAGGCCTTTCTAGGAATCTCACTTTTGCAAAAGCATCAGAGTAAAACAGTAACTGTCTATAAATGACAAAAGACTTAAAAATGCCCATGGTTAAAGACCTGATGAAAAGGTATTATAATAGACTTGATAAGGAAATTTGGTTATTATCTGTGACATATATTTTTAAGTAACTGGAATTATGACGGATAACATACCAGGATAAATCAGTTTTAGGAATTTCACACAATATCTAGAGAACTTATATAAATAATATGCATCTGTACAAATATAACCAAAGAAGGTTTATTATCCCTAATTTGACAATGCTTCCCATGTAATATAACATACCAAATAAACCTAATTAGTTTAACATCTCTCTTTTACAAGTTGAGAGACAAATTTACTGAGATTTTTCAGGGACTCTCTGTGAAATCTGTTACTTTAAGGTCAAAGACTCCATTTAGGATTTGATTTTAGGAGGTTGTCTAAATGCCGAAAGGTTTGAACATTTGACCAAATAGTATCACAGATCATTATGAAATAAAAATCTGTTTAACCAAAGTGACAATAGATCTTTTATTGATGTAACATCATTATAAATTTCAGTTATAAATTCAGCTCTACAACATAATTTGATATCTGTATACTCTATTGCATGCTTACCACCAAAAATATAGTTTCCTTCCATTACCATAGATTTGGCCTTTACCCAGTTCACTGTCCCCGACCCTTTTCCCCTCTAGTAACTACTAGTCTACTTTTTTGTTTTATATTCCACATATGAGTGAAATCATAGTTTTCTTTTTTGTCCAATTTATTTCACTTAGCATAATAACCTCCAGATCCACCCCAAATGGCAATATTTCATTTATTGTATGGCCAAATAGTATTCCATTGTATATATGTACCATTCTTCTTTTCCCGTTCATGTCAGTGGACACTTAGGTTGTTTCCATGTCTTGGTTATTGTAAATAATGCTACAGTGAATATAGAAGTATTTATATAGGTGTGTGTGTGTGTGTGTATAATCTTTTTAGTTAATGTTTTCATTTTCTTCTGATAAATACCCAGAAGAGGAATTGCTGGATCACATGGTAGTTCTATTCTGAATTTTTTTACGTTTTGTCTATACTGTTTTCCATTGTGGCTGCACCAGTTTACAACTTCAGCAGTGCACAAGGCTTCCCTTTTCTCCACAGTCTCTCCAACACTTATTTCTACCCTTTTTGATAATAGCCATTCTAACAGATGTGAGGTGATACTGCATTGTGGTTTTGATTTGCATTTCCATAATTCTTAGTGATGGAGAAATATCTTTTCGTGTACCTGTTGGCCATCTGTATATCTTCCTTAAAAAAAAGTCATTTCAGATCCTCTGCGCATTTTTTAATTGGATTGTTTTTTGTTGAGTTGTATGAGTTCTTTACATCCTTCGGATATTAACCCCTTATTGGAAGTATCATTTGCAAATATCTCCTCCCATTCGGTTGGTTGCTTTTTAGTTTGATTTAGTCACTTTTTGTTTTTTCCCTTGCTTTTGGAGTCAAAAATCACAAAAACACCACTGACACCAAAGTCCAGAAGCTTAGTGCTTATGTTTTCTTATATGTATTTTATTATTTTAGGTCTCACATCCAGGTCTTTAAGCCATTAAGAGTTAATTTTTGTGTATGGTTATAAGATAGTGGTCTAGTTTCATTCTTTTGCATATGTCTGTCCAGTTTTCCCAACACCATTTATTGAAGAGACTTTCTTCACTGTATATTCTTGGCTCCTTCATCATAAATTAGTTGCCTGTATATGTGTGAGTTTATTTCTGGGCTCTCAGTTCTGTTCCATTGGTCCCGTGTAATGTTTCTGCCAATGCCATACTGATTTGTAGCATAGTTTGAATTCAGAGTGTGATACTCCCCCTTTGTTCTTGTAATATGGACATTTTAATAATGTTAATTTTTCCAGTCCATGCACATGGAATATCTTTCCATTTCTTTGTCATCTTCAATTTCTTTCAAAAATGTCTTGTAGTTTTCAGTGTACTGGTCTTTCACCTCCTTTGTTTATTCCTAGGTGTTTTATTCTTTATGTTGCAGCTATAAATGTGATTGTTTTCTTCATTTTTCTTTCTTATATAGAAACTTAACAGATTTTTGTATATTATATCCTGCAACTTTATTGTATTGTTTCTGATAGTTTTTTTGTTGGACTGGTTATGATTTTCTAATATAAAATCAAGTCACCACAAATAGTGACAGTTTTACTTCTTCCTTTCCAATTTAGATGCCTAATTGCTCTGGCAAGGACTTCCAGTACTGTGTTCAGTAACAATGGCGAAAGTGGGCATCCTTGTCTTACTCCCAATCATAGAGGAAAAGCTTTCCTTTTTTTGAGTATGATGTTTGTCATATATGGCCTTTATTTTGTTGAGGTACATTCCTTCTACACCCATTTTATTGAGAGATTTTATCAAATGGATGTTGTGTCTTGTGAAATGCCTTTTCTGCATCTACCTCCCCTTTGCATTTTAATACACCCACCTTCAGATGTACCAATGCATGGTTCTCTCAGGCATGCTAGCGTGTTGAATAGAGGAACCTTTGTTGAGTTATAGATGCCTGGCTGGTTGTAGACATAAGGAGAGATTCAAAGAGGTCTCACTACTCCGTGATGCTGATGTCACTCCAACAACAGAATATTTATAAAGGCAAATACAGAAGGTTACATAGTTGTTAACAATACTTAGCTCTTAATATTGAGAATACTGGGGTTTTTTTTAAGTAGTCAAAGACCTGATGAAGACATCGGGAAGCACAGTATACTGTTTTGGTATGACACAAACTCTTTGCTCTCCAGGTAGATTACCCCAAAGGTAAAAGAACCTTTTCACAATCTCTTATTAAGAACAGACCAATAGTCCAGGAAAACCTTATTCTTTTAACAAAGAAAAACCAAATTCTAATTTTGTACCAGTGTACTTTCAATATTAAAATCCATTCTTTAAAATCTTAAACCCCATTCCGGTCTTAGCTAGCTTGAAACACATAATATTCTTTCCCAAGATTCCTTTTCCACAAACTTCCAACTTTCTTTGTATCCATTCAGAGTTTGTCCTATGTTTTTCTCATTCTGCAATAATCATTTTACTTTTTTACCTACTTTTCATAGTTATTTCCTTTCACCTTTATTCCTAAGTAGTTTTAATTACATATTAGAATTTTTAACCCTTAGAATCCTTAATTCCTAGTGAAAACTAAAGTGTAAGCAATTGTGGTCTGTCTGTAATACTGTGGATTAGCAAATTTATAAATACATTTCATAGTTTCTAGAAGTATATTTTCCCCCACAAAACATGTTCAAATGTGGCACAAGACATGTTTACTAATAGACCTAAATATCTTTAGTTCCTCTATAAAAGGAAACCAAAGGTGGATAAACCTGTTCAGTAGTTAATGTTTCAGTATTTTATCTTATTTGGAAATGATCTAGATGAATATCCATCATTTAACTGATCTCAGTGTAATTTTAAAGTTTCATTACCAAAAAGGATTTTGGCAACTTTTAAGTAGGCATACCATAAAAAATAAACTGTTGAGAAGTTCATTTATAATCTATCTTACATCTATTTAATTCATTGTTAACAATTATGAAAATTTCATGAGATATTAAACAGTGAACCATCATCCTTCTTGCTGACAAATTCTACAGGAGATGATATGAGCTTATCTTTCAGTAAACCTAGGTAGAATAAAAATATTCTATTTAATTCTGATAACTAAGACATGCCTCTTAATTAAACAAACTTAAACTAGCTTTTATTCACCAAAAATTATCTTAGATCACATGAACTTGAAAAACATTTTGGTTTCTATATTTCTGAGATTATACTTGATTTATGTAAGTGCTTAATTTTCTTTAAGCTGATTAGAGTATTTTGGCAATACCACTCGGAGGTAGAATAAAAGTCACATTTATAACATACATACATAGACATACATAAACATACAGACACAAGTTTTCATTTAAAAATTTTGGCAGGTAGAATACAGAACTCACTAGTTTATAAAAGAACAGTTGGATCCAAATCATGTTTCTGGCAGATGAAATAAGATTACCTGCAAAGATAGCTAAAGCTTGTAACTAATTTGTAAAATAGACTTTTAAGATTTTTCTTAGGCCTAGTTTTCAAAACGGTCTTTAGTTTTAGTTTTGCACCCTACCCCACCCCCCACCCCCCTTTTTGATAGGAATTACCTGGTTCTTGGAGACTGGTTGAATATTTATATCTCAAAAGGCACAAAGAATGAAAATTCTACCAACAAAAGGACTTTTGTTCTCTAAGTCTAGATCTTTTCCAATATCTGCAAGCTTTTTGAGATGAATAGGGATATATTAGGATTGGTAAAAGGATAGGTGGGCTTTGAATTGTGTCTAGAGCTGCATTTCTATTCTTATAAAGACTCAGTTTGTAAGACAAAGTACAGTTGTTTTAATTTCTCAAACAATTGGGTTGCAACCTAAGTGATATGGAGGCTGACCCACCCATCTAGTTGTGTTATCTTCAACTTGCTGCTTTATATCAGGGAGAAGATCTTCAAATAAGATAGAAATTAAAAGATTCTTATGTTCTAGATTTAGAGCTGTGTGTCTTTGGAATGTTTTAGTAAATCCTTCCACAAATGTCTTCAGAATGTTTTTCTTTCCCTCTGGTTATATAGTTTCATTTTAGCTTTCGGGGAGAAGGCCTAAAAAACAGTTCCTTATCAGGCTCTGAATATCAGGTTCCACAGATCTAAAAAAAAAAAAAACAAAAACATAAAACCCCTTTCAGATATCAGCCAGGACAAACAGTGTATGTTCCTGCCCGTACTGAACAACTGCACAGACACAGGAGGTATATAGAGTGAGAGTGCAAAAGATACTGCCCTCCCAAAATCCAGAGCCACTTTCAAAGATAACCAAAAGAAAAGATAGTTCCCCTGGGAGCTGGCAGCAGTCAGTACGACCCTAGCAGCAAATGGAGTGCAACCCACATTTCTGTCCAGCTATGTCTAGCTGTAACTAGGGTGGAACCACATTCTTTTCTGGCCATATATTTGGGGCTCTTTACCTGGCAATTACCAAACCAAGTTCTCAGGACACAAAACAAGACAAACGAGGCAGTAGCTGTCCCTGAGTGAGAAAGGATTAACAACCAATGGGCTCTTGAAAGCGAATTCATGAGTCACAGTTCAAAGATCTAATTCTTATAGATGTTTTTAGCCTGCCAATCTGAATTTGGGAAGGAAAGGACAATGTGAAATTTTACTTCTCTCACCTAAGCAACACAGAGATCCAGGAAAGCTCGCTTTGGTAAGAATTTTCACCCTTAGCCAGCTTCTGCTAGTTTTCCTAGGATCCTGCCTGTAGGCTCTGGAGTAAGTGGAATGTCCCAGTGAGTCTCATCCTTGTCACCAGAAATGGTAGAGCGGAAAAATAATTTTCCCTCTACCCTGGTGACTACTGGATTGAGACCGCTTTTTATTCGGAGTACCTCATAAATGAATAAACTTACCTAGGTTAAAAGTTCTCCACTCTGGCCACTGTAATTCAAGTATCTTTGGTAAGATTAACTTGCTTGTTTAGCCTTAAAATAAAATTTTATTCACCAGAAGCCTCACACTGGACCCAAGTCTAGCTTAAATCAGACCTATTCCAACCCTGGACCCAGTCTGATTTTTAAGTTGAACCCAGTCCAACTTTGGCTAGTTTCCAGACCCAGTTCGGAAAAAGAGATGCTCAAATAATGTCGGGAAGCTCATAACGCAAACGCTGCAGAGCTAGGCTCTAAGACTTTGCTATGACCTCCAGAGGCATCGAGAAAGTAGGGAGCTCGTAGGACTCAGTGGGTACCTTTCCCTGGTTGCTTATTGCTCCTGGGTGCTATTACAAGTGTCCTTCATTTTCTTCTTCTGATGCCAGAACTGTTAAAAGATATTTTAAATATGTCTTAGTTTAAGATTTGATTTCAACAAAAATCATTTGAATTGGGCAGCATCCACTCAAGCAGATAGAAAGGAGCTCCAAGAAGCTGTATAAAATGAAAAGCTTTTATAGACAGACGAGAGTGGGAACAAAAAGTTAAACTAGGCAAAAATGCAGGTTGATTATTGCAAAGTTACTTTCCTTTGGGGGATTCCAGGGGTCTCAGGCAGATCACTCAACTAGTGTTGATCAGGTGATACCTGATTGGTTTAAGAGTTCATTTTTGGGAAAGCCAAGACTAAGTCTCGATTTGGTGACATAAGGCTTAGAGCATAAGTGACTCCATTTGGGCCTGTTATCTTGTTTTTAACAGTAAACATTATGCTATTTTTCCTCTAGACAAGTTTATTAAAATCTTTAGAAACAAAAAGCAATATTATAAAAATGCATGCAGTGATAGTAACTAACAAGTATCTATATAAACTACCACATAATTTATTTTTACTTCTCTAGACATGAGGTCACAATTGACAGAAAGGAAATGCTTAAAGCATGGTAAATGGTAATAATCATTGAGTAATTACTATGTGCCAAGCTCTACATTCTTCATTTTATTTAACTGTTACGTGAATCTTATGAGGTAGGCTATTCACACTTTCCCAATGATGAACCTGAGTCTTAGGGAAGTTAATTATCCAAATGACATAGCTAGTAAGAGGTGAAGCTAAGATTTGAACTTAGATCTGTCTGACTCCAAAGCCACACCCTGAAAAGCAAACAATGAACTTATATTTACATTGTTTATCTGTTCTAAGAAAGATTGTGTTCTTTAAGTGATTTTCATGATTTTTAACACTAGAGCGTTCCTCTACAAATCTACTTAATCAGACATTATGGCCTCATTTGCCCTCCCTTTTGAAAGAAAGGTCTAAAGAGAACAAAATATAGGGACAGAGCTAAACATACACTTCTCTTACTGAATAGAAGGTAAAAATGTTCTAATTTTCCCTTTGTGTTCCACAGCTGAAGAAAGCCCTTGATGAAGCCAACTTCAGATCAGTGGAAGTATCACGGACCAACCGAGAGCTGCGGCAGAAACTGACAGAGTTGGAAAAGCTACTGAACAGTAGCAAGGAGAAAATAAAGACTCAAAAAGCCCAAATTAGGCTTCACATGTCAGCTAAGGCGAATAACACTCAGAATATTGAGAGGATGAAGGTTGTATGAGAAACTCTAAGTGTCTTCTCACTTCCTTAGTATCTGATGAGGCAGGCAGTGGTATCCAGGAGAGATGGTTTCAGAGCACTAACAGCACCATGGGTCTGAGAATTAATTACAGCTACACTCAGGAAGTGGGAAGATTGCCTTGGGAGGACAATCTCTTTTCCTAGCCATGATTCGCTATATAAATGTTTAGTTTCTCATTAGCTGCTCATGTCACTTTCTGGCTTCCCATCTGTCTCCTCCATGGTGCTAGTACAGGACTTTGCTCTTTTGGGGTTAGCAGGCCAGACAGGAAGGAGAGCCCAGCAGGAACTAATAACTGTGGGTTTCATACGGGATTCTTTCTGTCATCCTATAGGCAAAAGGAGCAAGCCAGTTATTTCACTGATCATCTGTGTTATTTCCACATTTACTTTCAGCAAATAGAAACAGAATTGAGGCAAATGGAGCTAATTAAGGATCAATATCAGAAAAAAAATTATGAACAGGTAGATGATTTCCACAAACTGTGTTTACCATTCACATAAAATCTCAAACTTGGACACATGCACCAATGTCTCCCTCTTTGTGCCCTCCAGTCATTGAGTATCCAGAAATTTGTATCTGAAATGACTAACCTACAGAAAGAGATGCAGCTGTTGGCCAAGAGCCAATATGATACCTCAGCACGGAACAAACAGCAAGAGCTACGACTAGAGGCAGAGCGGAAAATAAGGCAAGAACTAGAGAATCGGTGCCAGGTAAAAACTTTAAGATTCATCTCAAAGAATATCAGCAAACAACATGTGCTGATACCCAGCATTAGAGCACCTAGAATTTCTAGATTCTCTGAAAGAAAACATATTTACAAGTTGTTCATCTTAGCTAAGTTCTTAGAATCATAATATCTAGGAAGAAGCCTATAGCTTTGACTATGGCACATATTCTCCATTCTCAACTTAATAATACTCATTTTAAAGAACAGTTAAAACTCATGCAAAATACTAGTTACTAAGATTTCTGAACTGAATTTCATAGTTTTTGATGAACTTTATACCTTTCGGTTCTTCCCTATAGCTCAGATACACCTGTTCCTGTTACAGGACTTTTAGCTATTCTCAACTTAATGAAAAGCATAACATACCACTGAAAAAGGACTTCAAGAGATCTCTTTTTTTCCCTCTTATTACCATGTCATTAAGATAATTCAGTTATTTTCAGTTTTTCAATTACAGTTGGCATTCAATATTATATTAGTTTCAGGTGTACAGCACAGTGGTTAGACATTGATATAACTTGTGAAGCGATCACCCTCAATTACTCCAGTCCCACCTGGCACCACAGTTATTACAATATTATTGACTACATTCTCTATGTTGTACTTTACATCCCTGTGACTGTTTTATAACTACTAACTTGTACTTCTTCATCCCTTCACCTTTTTCACCCAGTCTCCCCACCCTCCTCCTATCTGGCAACCATCAGTTTATTCTCTGTATCTATGAGTTTGTTTCTGTTTTTGATTGTTTTTTAGATTCCACATATAACTGAAATCACATTTGTCTTTCTCTGTCTTATTTCACTTAGTATAATACCCTCTAGGCCCATCTATATTGTTACAAATGGTAAGATTTCATTCTTTTTTATGGCCAATATTCCACTGTATATATGTACCATATCTTTATCCAATCATCCATTGATAGGCACTTAGGTTGCTTCCATTATCTTGGCTATCATATATGAAATGTCCTTGTCTCTTGTTATAGACATTGTTTTAAAGTCTATTTTATCTGATAAGTGTTTCTACTCCAGCTTTTTCAATTTCCATTTGTATGAAATATCTTTTTCCATCCCTTTACTTTCAGTGTGTGTCATCATCTTTCAACCTAAAGTGAGTCTCTTGCAGGCAGCATATGTAGGGGCCTTGTTTTCTTATCCATTCAGCAACCCGATGTCTTTTGATTGAGCATTTAGTCCATTTACATTTAAAATAATTGTTGATAGATAAGTAGTTATTGGCGTTTTATTCATATTTTTTCTTTTTTTTTTTTCTTCTTAAAGAGGTTTCTTTAACATTTCTTGTAATACTGGTTCAGTGGTGATGAATGCTTTTAGCTTTTTCTTGTAGGATATCATTGAGCTCTTATCTCCCAACAGAGATTCTCTGCTATGAAAAGTATCCAATTCTGGAAGGAGATGTTAATCACTATTTTCAGGAGAATCCATGAATCAAAATCTGTAATCTTATATACTATGTATACTGTAGGTTAACTGAAAATAAGTTTTTATCTTGTATTTAGGTAGCACCTGAAGTCAGATTACCCAGTCATACTTTCATAATTTAGTTGCCCTATCATATATTATAAATACTGAAGCTTTTTGTTCAATATGGTACATTGAGAGTTTGTAAAAATCTTTGTATTATGCTTTTAGGAATTGGAGGAAACTGTCAGACACCTGAAGAAGTGTAAAGAAGCAACAGAGAATAAACTGAAAGAAGCCAGTGTAGAATCAGAACAGGTAAGCCAGAGCCATGGACACAGAGACAAGTTTCCTCAGACACAATCACCTAGAAACACAAGTCAATGTAAAATTCTTCATTAACATAGTTGTCAGGAGTACAATAGGGAAGAACCAGTAACTTACTAAGTATAGTCTGCTATAAAGAAGTGATCTGTGTCCTGATGAGCAAGATTAGAATGCTGAAAGATTGAGTAAACCTGAAGTCCAAGTCTCTCCCACTAAGTAGAAGGGAATACCAGCATGTGTGTGGATTTTAATGCATTGTTTGACATGAACCAATCATAGCTCTTCATTCAGTCTTTAGCTAGGAATATAAAGTAGGCCCTATCAATTTGTGAGTTTGCTTTCTCTGATCTAATATTTTAAATTAGCTTTTTTGAAGGTATTTAAAATCATAAGTTTTTTAGAGCAGGAGAAGACCTTTGAAATCATTATTTACTACAAGCACATCTCAGTTTCTGGTTAAGAAAACAGATTCGTTAGCTTAAGGTATCACAGTGATGTTGCTATCAGTTGGTCAGGATTTGTCCCTTTTATAGCTATTAAATTACTTGACAATATGACTGTCAAAATGGTATATTAAAAAGAACATGGCACTCCAATATTCATGGCAGCACAATTTACAATAGCCAAGATATGGAAGCAACCTAAACGCCCAACAGATGATTGGATAAAGAAATTATGGTTCATATATACAATGGACTATTACTCAGCCATTAAAAAAAAAAAGAAATCCTACCATTTGCAACGACATGGATGGACCTAGAGGTTATTATGCTGAGAGAAAGATAAATACCATATGATTTCACTTATATGTGGAATCTAAGGAACAAAAAGAACAATCAAAAACAGACTCACAAAATAGTGGACAATTTGGTGACAGAGGGGACGGGGGGTTAGAGGGCTAGGAGAATAGGGTGAAGGATTAAAGAAGTACAAATTAGTAGTTGATAGATGGTCACAGGGATGGGGAGCATGGCATAAAGAATGCAGTTAGCATTAATATGATGGCTAGGTGGAGGGCCAGGGGAGGGAGGGAGCAATTGGGGGGATTGTTTTATGAACAATGTAGATGTCTAACGAATGTATTGTATACTTGAAACTAATTTAAATAAATAATTAAAAAAAAAAAACATGGACTGCGACAAACCTGAGTTTGAATGTCAGCTGTGACACTGTGCCCTTAAGGAAGTTATGTTTACTTTAACTCATCAGTTACCACATCCATAAAAGTCAGGAAGTTAATATCTACTACTTTGTTATTCTGCTAGATGGCTCAGAATAAGTGTCAGTAAATGTTAGCTGCCTTCTCATTCGCCATACAAGAGGAAACATCATGTACAATGCCATTTCAAGCATCTTTCCCTCCACTCCTGGTAAAAAGTGCTGTAGAAAGGTGTGGCTGGGTTTGGTTTGGGGGTGGGAGTGTCACTGTCATTTAGGATACATAAACAGACCTGGAACATATTTTAGCTTTGTAGCTTTCTAAAAATTAAATGACCAAGGGAGCTCTATTTTCTTATCTACTTTATACCTACACTATGACCTGGTTAATATAGGGCAAGTACATGGTAGCACATTATTAAGGCCCTATTATATGGCAGGCACCAGGTGATGGAGATAAAAATCTCTATCTGAACAGGCCTGACAATGCCCTCTCAGACTTCAGAATCAGAAAATGAAAATTCTGTCTAATGAACAAGTAATCAGAGGGTGAAAACAAGTCATATTACTTCTTATTTTAGAAGATTATGTTCTGGAGCTGTTTTGAAGCAACCTTCATATAAAAATCTATCGGCTCTACCTTGAAAATACCAAAGTATCCCAAATACTTAGAAAAGTGCCAAGCATATATTGGCACTCAGTAAACATTTGTCAAATAAATGAATACTGATTCCAGTTCATCTTCAAAAATAAACTATCAGAGGGACTGTTTTCAAGCCTAATAAAGATAATTTGGAAGTTTGCGCTTATGAGCTAAAGTATCAAAGAATACAACTTATACTAAGCTGCTCCAGGTTTTTACTAATTCATTCTATTACTTTTTATTACTATAAAACACAACAGAAAAATCTAGTTTAGGAACTTTGGAAAAGTAGAGAATAGAACTCAAAAATTCCAAAAAAAAAATGGTTTGAACTACCATATTCATCTTCAGTGCCATTTTTGTATGTTCATTCTTATTTTCTTCTGGGCCCTCTCTTACCTTAGTTCACATCCAGGAAATATTAACAAATGCATAAAAAGCATCAAGCCTGCATGCATTCTTTAACTCTGTATTCAGGAATTGCTTTCTCATCTATCTGTAGGATGTATATTATTCAAAATAAGTTGCAGGGTTCTTGCAGTCAGAATTTTGGTCATAATATGTAGATAAAAAGTCAAACTAATAACGTTAAAAATTTATAACTGTTGTAATTATTTTAATGATAACATTTATATGTTCAGATAACAGCTAACCTGGAAGAAGCTCACCGCTGGTTTAAGTGCAGATTCGATGGCCTGCAACTTGAGCTGACAAAAAACCGGTTGCAGAGGCTTCCCCGGGAAAACACGTGGAGGGAAGAGGTAGGGCATTTAGATAGTGCTGTTTTAAGCAAGTCTGGATTTGTTTCTTCTCAGATTTCTAATTACGGAGGTTCTCTCTTCATCCAGCTACTCTCTTTACTAATCGTTAGATTTCTTGAAATTACTGCTAGGAAATCTATGAACTAAATTTTTTTTCTTAAAAGCTCCACCTCTCCTAAACTGTCTAGATTAAAACCACCCACTTTGATGAATATTTATAAAGACAAAATAGGTCCCCAGCTCTGCAGTTAGTTTTGAACAGTATTAGGTGTGACTTCTTTCCAACAGGACGAAGAAGATAAAAGGCACGACGTCATGCCTAACCAGTCTGTTCTACATCGGTGGGAGAGTAAACAGAATATTAGACTTGCACCCAAGAAGTATCATGCTGACCTAGAGAGAAAGTGATGTCCTGACAGAGGAGCTTCTTCGTTTACAGTTACACGGTCATGATTCCCTGAGCCCAGCAGCTAGGGCTGGCCTGTTTCACAGTCACCAGAACATGAAGTCTTTCATGTGGGCTGAATATTTTGGACCTGAGTTTATCCTTATATGAACTCTGATATCAATACAGAACCACCCCATCTTTGTCCCTTTCCCCATTTTCCACCCAATAAATTTATATTAATTTGTTGTATGATAGGAGATGCTGTTGTATAATTGACTTTTTCTTAGTACATTTTATCAAAAAACATTTACTGAAGTACTAGATGATGCAGCAACTAAGTAATACTTTGTTTCAATGAAATATCCCAATTTAACATCCAGTAATCCTTAGAAATAGAATCACCAGGAAAATGGTAAAAACTCCACTGTCTTATAAGCTTATGTCCTATACTGAATAATTACCAGTACATCTTTAATAAGACTAATATCTCTATACTTATATATCTCAGATTGGAAATGTCCCAGGAAGCTATAAATGTTACAAAGAAGTTTATTAAATATAGCAGTCTGCTCTGCTGGATTGCAGATAATAGTAATATCAACAGGCACACTGGATTGTTCCACTTGAGAGTCTAGGAGGAGGACAGGAATTGTTGTGGATTAATGTCTCCCTTAGACAGATTTTGGATAATTATTTTTCAGTTTGTTAGCCAGTATTGGACAATTGTTATTTCAGTGACCCTTTGTTTTCAGTATCTCCTGGATTCTTGATCTAATAGGCTTCCAATTCGTAACCAAAGATGTTTTGGTCTAGTTTTATCTCAGGGGGTCAGTTTTACACAGTCATAGGTTCTTTACTTTCTTAGCCTCTCTCAAAACATCTAGCCACATATTAGATATTTTCTAAAATGGTTTCACATTTCAATTTATTAAATTCCCTAGTTTAGATTTGAGCCCACTAACAAAAAGAAGAGATAAGGTTTCCTTTACTTCACCTGTTGGGTTTATCCCAGAATACTATTTGAAAAAGCAAAATTTCTTTTTTAAAACTTTACTATTTGATGATACTTTGCATCTATCTTCTCAAGATAGATCTGGTGATCAATCTCATTTCATTGAGCAAGATGGCTTTATGTTGGCACTGTGCTGTATCATGTTTTCTACCTTGGACTTCTTTGGGCGATAAAGACTCTAAGCTTTTTGCTAATGTAAGCCCTTCTATAAATGGTCAGAAACAAAGTACAACATACACAAGACTAAAACTGACTATGGAATATTTTCTGCTTACCAACTCCAGTTCTAATAACAGATCCAAGACTGAGTCTCATTGGATTGACTGATCACATGTCTACCCTTGACCAATCAATCAATCACTGTGACTTGAAAGATGAATTATACACTAATTGGTTAGGTCTGGACATGAGATGTACCCATCGTTGAAACAGGGTGGTTCCCCAAAAGGAAATCAAGGAGGTAGTTTCAGATCAAAACCACTGATGTCTATCACAACAGTAAAAACATTGTAAGTAGAGGAAATACACCAAGGTGGTCACTAACCAAACTTCATTAACACTACAACCAGAGAGCTCTGAGCAGATGCTAGGTTTTTCTTATATTGGCACTTCTTTTCCTCCAGATTTATGTAAGACAGCCACAAGCTCTTCCTGAAGCTTTAAAAACCAATTCTTTAATAACCTACATATAGGGACTTCCAGGTAGCTAAAGGCAGTGGCAACTGCATAGCTATTTATCTCCCAATATTTCCTTCACAGGCAACATGAAATAAGAAAGGAAAAGTAAATTCTATACAAAACCGCATTCTATGCATAACTTGAAGGCAGACAACATCAAATCTTCAGAATAACTAAATATAGAAAAGTCACCTAAACCTAATGCATGCTTTCTCATACTTTGGCTCTGCCTCACCTCACAAGACTTTATAGTAGGCAAAGGCAGACTCCCACCCCTAACCCCATCCCCCTCAAAAAAAAAAACAGGAAAGAAAAAGGAAGCTAGTGAAGGGGGGCTAAAAGAAATGAAGAATAAGTTACAAGGTGCCCAAAAGAGAATAGATTCAGATGAAAATAAGAGTCATTGAAGAAAGGCAGGAAAACCACCAAGGAAATGAAATTGACAAAAGGGTAAGAGAAAAAATAATGGAAGATAGGCAAAGGAATAATATTCATGTTGTTGATGCCCCTGAGGAAGAAAAAAAAAAAAGTAGAACAGAGGTAATATTTAAAACTATATTCCAAGAACACTTTCCAAAAATAGAAAAAATATATATTTGAAATACATATTGAAAGGACTTACCACATACCTGAGAAAAACCAGATGATCAATTCTGAGACATAGTCTAATAAAACTATTAGATTTTAAAGGCAAAATATTCTCAAGGTCTACAGGCAAAAAGATAAACTTACTAAGGCAAAAGAGACTGGCATCCGACATTTAAAAACCAACACACTATACTAGGGGATGGCAGGATAAGACTGATGTTATTTAAGGGCACATTCTTGCAATTAGTAAATAAACCATAGAGATGTAATGCACAATATAATGAATATAGACAACAAAATTATACTATAATCATCAAACTTGCTAAGAGACCAAAACTGAATTATCCGACCACTAAAAAGGGATCATTGTGCAAGGTAATAAGGTAATAAATATTGCTACAATGGCAATCATTACAATATATGAATGTTTTAAGTTGAAACGTATACCTTAAATTTACACAGTTATACATCAAGTATATTCAATTTTTAAAAACCCAACACAGTAAGCAAGATGACAATAGAGCAAAGCAGTATGGTAGCTGGAATCCTAAGGTAGGCAGGCCCCAAGATTTTCCACCCTCTGGTGTACATGCCTGCATCATCCCTGGAACTGTGAAAATAAATTTTACTCCCATGATTAGATTATATATCATAGCTGACTTTAAGAAAGGGAGATTATACTGGTGAGCCTGACCTAGTCACGTAAGTCCTTTAAAAGCCATTTCCTTCGGTTGGTTGCAGAAGGGGAAGTCAAAGATTTGAAGCACAGATTTAATGTGCCCTTGCTGGCTTGAAGATGGAGAAAGCCAAATGGTAAGGAATACAAGTGGCCTTCAGGAGCTGAGAGCAGCCCCTGCTGAAAGCCAGCCAGAAATGAAGAGCTCAGTCCTAAAACTTCAAGGAACTGAAGTCTGGCAACAACCAGAATGAGCTTGGAAGCAGATTCTTTCCCAGACCTCCAGAAAAGATAACAGCTCAGTTGACACCTCGATTTCATCCTGTAAAATCCTGGGACTCAGCCCCATTGTATGTGGGTTCCTGATGCACAGAAACTGTGAGATAAGTTTATTATTTTAAGCCACCAAGGTTGTGGTAGCAGCAATTAAAGTTAATATAAGTAGAATTTTTTTAAAAAAACAATATGTGTGAACCAAGGGTTTTATATCCAGCTAAACTGTCCCCCAAATATCAAAACTATAGAAAATTGGTTATAAATACATAGGAAGTTAGAGAATTCTGTACCGTGTACCTCCTTTTTGAGAAATCTACAGGAACAGAGGTCAGCAAATTTTTACTGTAAAGAGTCGGTAAATATTACAGGCTTTGAGGGTTGTATATGGTTTCTGTCACATACTGTGTTGCTCCAGGGCCCATCACAGAAGCAGCCATTTGAAAAGTGGCCAGACTTTCTGGGAAAGATTTATTTGCTAATCTTAAAGCACTGGCTCGATGGGCAGGGTCCCGGTGGAATACTCTCCAGGGACAGAGGCACTGTCAAGTGCCATTATTGAGTTTTCACTCTGCCTTGCTAAAGCCAGCAGTACCTTTTTTTAACTCTAGACATTTTTTTCCCCTCTTGATAAGTGCCATCTTTACCCTTCAACCATCAGGTGCCGCATTTGAACATTCCCTCTACCTTAAAGCCAGCAAGTACCATTTTTTTTCTCCAGAACTTTTTTTTCCCCCTTGGTAGATGTCATCTTCACTTTCCCTGTCACAATACCCAGCACCAATAACTCATGTAAGGGAAGTTTCACACATATCTGATACCCAGGTTTTATGTCTGGTGCCCTGATTTTTGCAGTTGCTGCCTCTAGACAGCCTGGCTCTGGTGGCTAGTGGGGAGGGGGAAGCTTTGAATTCCTGGGTCCCATAGCACTGTAACAGTCAGAGAGACAGTTCTCGGAAGACTACTACCCCCAGAGCACTGCACAGACAACAAATTGAAACACAACCTCCAGTCCTTCTGTGAAAGAAGCCTATTTTCTTGTCCTGGAGCCTAAGCCTGAGGGTCAGGCTTCAGGTCTGGCATACATCTAGAGACCTGTGGCGGTGCTCTCAGGGAATGGAGCAGAGGGATGCCATCTTTGCGCTCTACCTCTGCTTCATTTATTTCACCAGTATCTTCCAGAAAAGAACTTGTACACTTTTCTGGATCCCTGGTTTTTACGACTATCACCCAGAGACACCTTACTTCCAGATCACCTCATCTGGTAGCCATAGGGCTTATGCTTGCAGTCTCATAAGACTGTATATATTTACATACAGTCTGCTGTCTGAGAGTCTGGCTTCCAGTCAGCCTGAATCTAGGTACTGAGATTTTCCCTCTCCTTTGGGACACTGACAGGTCTTAGCACACCTTCAGCAACTGGGGCTATTAAAAATAAAATAGGCTACTTGTACAATCACAAAGGTTTGAGAGAAAACCAAGAGTTAGGACAGAGAAAACCAAGAGTTAGGTTGAACAATAAGGTTCATCTCCTACAAGAGGTTACACCTTCAAGACTGAGATAGGGCTGTTTCATCTGATACGTGGAAAAAAGTGCAAAATGAGGAAACATAGGAATATGTTCCAAATGGGGGGAAAAAAAAAAAAAAAGATGAAACCTCAGGGGAAAAAAAACCTTAATGAGATGGAGATAAGTATTTCTCCTGCTTAAGAGCTCAAAGTAATGGTCATAAATATGCTCGCTGAACTTGGGATAAGAATGGATGAACACAGAACTTCAACAAGGAGACAGAAAATATAAGAGTACCAAATAGAAGTTACAGAGTTGAAGAATACCCCAGAGGGGTTTAACAGACTAGATGAAGCAGAAAAAAGATCAGATAAGGTAATGGAACTACCTATTCAAAGCAGCAAAAAAAAAAAAAAAAAGATTAAAAAAAAGAAAAGGTAGCTTAACAGACTTCTGGGACAACATCAAGCAGACTAAAATTTGCATTTCAGGGGTCCCAGAAAAAGACAGAGAAAGGAGCAGATGAAATTATGTCTGGAAACTTCCCTAACCTGGGGAAGTAAACAGACATCCAAGATCCAGGAAGCCCAAAGAGTTTCAAATAAGCTGAAAGCAAAGAGACTCACACAAAGATATATTATAATTGAAATGTCAAATTAAAGACAAGGAGAGATTCTTAAAAGCAGCAAGAGAAAAACAACTTACCGGGAACCTCCATAACACTATCATATTTTTCAGTAGAAACTTTGCAGGCCAGAAGAGAGTGGCACAATATACTTAAAATGCCAAAATAAAATAAACTTCCAACCAAGAATATGGTTCCTGGCAAAGTTATCATTCAGAATTGGAGAGTTTTCTAAACAAGCAAAAGCTAAAGGGGTTCATCACCACTAAGCCTTACAAGAAATGTTAAAAGGAATTTCTTTAAGCTAAAAAGAAAGGTTGCTAATTAGTGACAAGAAAACATATGAAAGTATAAATCTCACTGGTAAAGGTAAATACACAGTAGATGTAGTGAATTAATCATCTACGAAGCTAATGTGAAGGTTAAAAGGCAAAAGGAGCAAAAATAACTACAATAATTAAGTGATACACAAGATAAAATGTAAAATGTGACATCAAAACATTGAGTAGGGTTAAAATGTAGAGCTTTAAAATGTATTCAAACTTAAATTGTTATCAACTGAAAATAGACTGTTATACAGGTTGTTATATGTAAGTCTCATGGTAACCACAAAGCAAAAACTTACAGTAGATACACAAAATATAATAAGAAATCAACCTAATCATACCACTAAAGAAAGTCATCAAACCACAAAGGAAGAAAGCAAAGGAAGGAAGAAAGAGGAACTACAAAATATCCAGAAAACAACAAAATGGCAGTAAGTACACAGCTATCAATAATTACTTTAGATGTAAATGGACTAACTTGTCCAAAAGACAGAGTGGCTGAATGGACAACAGAACAAAACCCATCTATATGCTGCCTACAGGAGACTCACTTCAGATGTGAGGACACAGACTGAAAGTGAAGGGATGGAAAAAGATGTTCCATGCAAATGGAAACCATAGGAAAGGTGGGGTAGTTACACTTACACAGACAAAATAATCTTAAAGACTATAATAAGAGACAAAGAAAGTCATTATGTAATGAAAAGGGGTTTAATCCTTTTTGGATATAACATTTTTAAGTATTTATGCACCCAACATAGGAGAGCACCTAAATGTATAAAGAAAATATTAATAGACATGAAAGAATAGAGAGCAATACAATAATAGTAGTAATAACCTAATTACATGAGTGGATAGATCACCCAATAAGGAAACATTGTCCTTAAGCTACATATTAGGCTGCACGGATTACCAGGTTTATACAGAACATTCCAAGAACAGAATATATATTCTTCTGTAGTATACATGGAACATTCTCTAGGATAGATTATATGTTAGGCCACGAAACAACTCTTAATAAAAGAACATTAAATCATATCAAGCATCTTTTCCAACCATAATGGTATGAAACTAGAAATTAATTACAAAAAGAAACTGGAAAATTCACAAATATGTGGAGATGAAACAAAATGCTACTGAAAAATCAAGGGTCAATGGAGAAATTTAAAAATTCCTTGAGACAATGAAAATGGAATACAAGATACCAAAATTTATGGGATGCAGCAAAAGCCTTTCAAAGAGAGAAAATCATAGTGATAAATGTGTATCTCAGGAAACAGCTATTTCAAACAACCTCACTTTATGACTCAAAGAACTAGAAAAAAAAACAAAGCCCAGAGTTAGTAGAAGGAAAGAAAAAGACCAGAGTGGGAATAAAAAGAGCCTAAAAAGACAACCGAAAAGATCAGTGAAACCAAGAGCTGGTTATTTGAAAAGATAACATTGACAAACCTTTAGGTAGTCTCACCAAAATAGAGAGGTCTCAAATAAAATCAAACAAAAAGAGGTATTACAACTAATGTCGCTAAAATACAAAAGATCATAAGAGACTACTATAAACAAGTATACCTTAACAAATTGGACAATGTAGAAGAAATGGACAAATTCCTAGAAACATAAAACCTACCAAGATTGAATCACAAAGAAATAGAAAATCTGAAGACTAACTTACTAGGTTAGATGATTGAATCAGTAATCAAAAGACACCCAACAAACAAAAGTTCAGGCCCTGATAGCCTAACTGGTGAATTCTATCAAACATTCAAAGGAGAATTGATACCAATCCTTCTCAAACTCTTCCAAAAAATAGAGGAGGGAAGGCTCCCAAACTCATTTCATTAGGCCGGCATTACCCCAATACCAAAACCACAAGAAAAGAAAGTAACAGGACATAGATGCAAAAATCCTCAAAATATTAGCAAACCGAATTTAACAATACATTAAAAGGATTATACACCCATGATCACGTGGGATTATTTCAGAGATGCAAGGATGGTTCAACATCCACAAATCAATCTTATGATATACTACACTAACAAAATAAAAGATAAAAACTATATTATCTCAGTAGATGCAGAAAAAGCATTTGACAAAATTGAACATCATTTATGGTTTTTTTAAAAACCTCAATAAACTAGGTATAGATGAAACATAATGAAGGCCATGTATGACAAGCCCACAGCTAACGTACTCAGTGATAAAAAGCCCAAATCTTTTCCTCTGAGATCAAGAACAAGACAGGGATGTCTACTCTTGCCACATCTACTCAACACAGTATTGGAGCAGAGCATAGTAACAGAGATAAAAGGCATCCAAATAGGAAAGGAAAAAATAAAACTCACATTTTGTAGATGATGTGAGATTATATATAGAAAATTCTAAAGACTTCACCCAAAACTGCTAGAATAAATGAATTCAGTAAAGTTGCAGAATACAAAATCGACATATAGAAATCTACTGCATTTCTTGACATGTATAACTATTAGAAAGAAATTAAGAAAACTCCCATTTACAATCATATCAAATAGAATGAAATACCTAGTAATAAATTTAACCAAGGAGGTGAAAGACCTATACACTGAAAACTATAACATTAAGAGAAATTGAAGACTCAAATAAAAAAGGAAATATTCCATGCTCATGGATTTAAAGAATTGCTGAAATTGAGAAGAAAAATTGAAGACTCAAATAAAAAAGGAAAGATATTCCATGCTCATGGATTTAAAGAATTGCTGAAATGTCCATACTGTCCAAAGCAATCTACAGATTCAAGGTAATCCCTTTCAAAATCCCAATGACATTTTTTACATAAACAACCCTACAATTTGTATGGAACCACAAAAAAAAAAAAAAAACATGAATAGCCAAAGCAATCTTGAGAAAAAAGAACAAAACTAGAGGCATCATACTCCCTGATTTCAAACTATTGTAAAGTTGTAGTAATCAAAGTATACTTCTGGCATCAAAACAGACATATAGATCAGTGGAACAGAAGAGAAAGCCAAGAAATAAATCCACACCTATATGAGTCAGTTAATCTATGACAAAGGAGGCAAGCATATACAATGTGGTAAAGACAGTTTCTTCAATAAACGATGTTGGGAAAACTGGACAGATATGTGCAAAAGAATGAAAGGATCGCTTTTTTTACACTGTATACAAGAATAAACTCAATGAATTAAAGACTTAAGTGTAAGACCTGAAACCATAAAAGTCCTTGAAGAAAAAACATAGGCAGTAAACTCTATGACATCACTCTTAGTAATTTTTGGGGTATGTCTCCTTAGGCAAGGAAAACAAAAGGAAAAATAAACAAATGGAACTACATCAACTAAAAAGGTTTTGCACAGCAAAGGAAACCATCGACATTTTGTTCATCAAAACAAAATGACAAACTACTGAATGAGACAAGATATTTGTCAATGATCTATCCGATTAAGGGTTATATCTGAAATATATAAGGAATTCATAGAACTTAACACCACAAAAAGAAAACAATCTGATTAAAAAATGGGCAGAGGACCTGAATAGACATTACTCCAAAGAAGGACATACAGAAGACCAATAGACATGAAATGATGCTCAACATCACTAATCATCAGGGATATGTAAATTAAAACTACAATGAGATATGACTTCACATCTGTCAGAATGACTGTCATCGATCAACAAACAAGTGTTGGCAAGTATGTGCACTGTTGGTGGGATTGCAAATTGGTACAGCCACTATGGAAACAACAGTATAGAGTGTCTTCAAAAATTTAAAAATAGAACTACCATATGACCCAGCAATACCACTTCTGGGCATTTATCTGAAGAAATCCAAAACACTAATATGAAAAGATCTGTGCACCCCTATGTTTACTGTAGCATTATTTACCATAGCCAAGATATGGAAGCAACCTAAGTGTCCATCAATAGATGAATGAAGAAGTAGTACATATATGCAATGGACTTAGCCATAAAAAAGGAAATCTTGCCATTTGCAACAACATGAATGGACCTAGAGGGTATTATGCTAAGTGAAATAAGTCAGAGAAAGACAAATACCATGTGATTTCACTTACATGTGGAATCTAAAAAACAAATGAATAAACAAAACAAAAACTCATAGGTACAGAGAACAAATTGATGGTTCTCAGATGGGAATGGAGTTGGGGGATGTATGAAAAAGGTGAAGGGATTAGATGTTCAAACTGCCAGTAATAAAAAACAGTCATTGGATGTAAAGTACAGCATAGTCAATAATATTTTAATAACTATGTATGGTGTCAGATGAGTACTAGAATTATTGGGATGATCATTTTGTAAGTTATATAAATGTATAATCACTGTATTGTACACCTGAAACTAATAATAATGTATGTCAGCTGTAATTGAGAAAAGTAAAATTAAAGGTTAAGCAGCCTTCCACTTAAAAAAAAAAAGCCTGAAATTCTGGAATATATAAATAGTAACTGTTAAGTCTGTGCTTAGATCTTTATTTCTGAAAATAAAGTATGCGTCAGAGCACAAAAAAAAAAGATAGCCATTCTAACACATGTGAAGTGATATTATAAGACAACACATAAGTGTTGGCGAGGATGTGGAGAAACGGGAACCCTCTGCACTGTTGGTGGAATTTTAAATTAGTGCAGCCACTATGGAAAACAGTACAAAGGTTCTTCAAACAATTAAAAATAAATCTATATGACCCAGCAATTCTACTTATGAATCTCTGAAGAAAAACACTAATTCAAAAAGATATATGCACCCCTACCTTCATTGAAGCATCATTTACAGTAGCCAAAATGCAGAAGCAACCTATAGTTATTGATGGATGGATAAAGATGTGGTATGTATATATAATAGAATATTGCTCAACCATAAAAAAGAGTGAAATCTTGCCATTTGCAACAACATGGATTGACCTTGTGGGCATTATACTAAGTGCAGTAAGTCAGAGAGAGAGAAATACTGTATGATCTCAGCTGTATGTGAACTCTAAAAACCAAACCAAAATATCAACTAAAACCAAGTTTACAATAAATATAGAAAACAGACTGATTGCCAGAGGCAGGGGTGAAGGGTGTGCGAAATGACTGAAAGGGGTCAAAAGGTACAAACTTCCAGTTATAAGTCATGGGGATGTAATGTACAGCATGGTGACTATAATTAATAATACAGTGTTGCATATAAGAGAGTAGACCTTAAAAGTTCTCATCAGAAGAAAAAAGTGTTTGTAACTATGTATGGTAATGAATATTAATTAGACTTATGTGGTGATTTCTAATACATACAAATATTGAATCAATATGTTTTGTACCTGAAACTAATATGTCAATTACACATCAAAAAAAATCTAAAGGGAAAAATCATTAAAAATCTAGGGGGAAAAATCATATTTACATAGATGCTGAAAAAGTCTTTGATAAAATTCAACACCCACTGAAGATATAAATATGCAAGAAAATAGGAATTGAGAGGGTTTTAAAACAACATGATCAAATATACATAAAAATAAAAATGTGTATCTCATTTTATATACAATCTTATTCCTGACATTAAGGTGAGGATGCCCACTATCTCCATTACTATTCAACATTATATAAACGGAAGTATTAAACAATGCAGTTAGAAAAATCAAGGCATAAGAATGGATAAATCAAAAGTAAAATTATCTATTTGCAGATGACATGACAGTATACCCGGAAAGCTTTAGGGAATAATAAAACTAACTCAATGAAAGAATTACGTAGCAAGATATAAATCAAACATACAAAAATCAATAGCCTCTATAGAGGTTCCAGTAGGAAAGTAGAATCACTGAGTTTTCTTAAATAAGACCTGCACAATGGAGGAAGAGGAGGGATTAGAGGTCCAGAGAGGATCAGAGGATCAGAGCAGCCATTAACCAGCCTTCCTGAAGCCCTGATGTGGTTTGCAGGGGAATCTGGGAAGTCATGCTTGTCCAGGGTCAGCACAGGGGGGATCTGGTGAACACCTATGGTAAGTTGTGGCATGTATGGGTAGGTTTGGTTTACTTTGGGATAGCAGAGCTGGCAGTAAGGAAGATGAGCTGGAAGATGAGTAGGGAAGAGCAAGGATAAATAGAACCCACCAACATCTGTTTGTTAATTCTCTGTTAGATGTGGGGAACATCTAACCATCATGATAGTCACAGAATAATGGCTGCTACTTCACTTTCATGTTCTAAATTTCTTGCAGATTCCCCTGGCCAACTCTAACATGGGACCACAGAAGGAAAGGGATTCCAGGAAATAGTTCCAGCTTAACCAAACTGACACAGGTCAAACCACACAGGGGTAAACTACGGGGACTGAGTGTGGATGGCCTGTAGGGGAGCTGGTCACGTTCTCCTTTTTGATGTGGGCGATTTCATGGTTATGTTCACTTTGAAATAATTCACTGGCCCCTACGTTTAGAATTTGAGACCTTCCCCCTAAATATTTATACTTCTGCTAAGTACAGTTCCGCTACAGTTATTTAAAAAAAGAAAATAAATGTTATAAGGTTACGGCCATTAAAATAATTTGGTACTGGCTCAAAAATACAGATTTAATGGAACAAAGTCCAGAAATAGTCACTATTAGAATTTGATATGTGAGAAAAATTATGTGAATAAAGAATTAACAAAACCCTTTCTCTTTTTACATGAGGAAAAGACCTTGGATTTACCTTCTCACAGCATTAATTGCCTGGAAACCTGATCGGGTGGATGTCGGTTGTGTGACCAGGCAATCCTGCCTATAGTAAAAATGACCCCTAATGAATGCATTGCACCTAGGCTGGGAGGACTATAAATGGACACTAACACTGGTGGGACCCTGAAAGTAATCCGTTCGTGGGCTTTTACAGGCAGGACTGGTTCCTATCAGGTCTTGGTTCCTGTGTGGTCTTCTTTCCTTATACCTGCGCTGGCACTTAGAGGCCAAAAGACGACCTCCTGGACTGTTGCTGTAAGATCCTGATGCTGTTCTGCTGACACTGTAATTCCTGTCCTGTATCCTGCAGAACTAAGTGAGGCTGATGCTAGGTGTGGCCTATTAGTCTTGTGAGTGAGTGTTTAAGTGTCTCACTGAAACTGAGATCACTGTACTGGTCCAGCAGAGTGGACATTGCAGATGGCATTTCAAAGCAATGATAAAAAATTTTTCGGTAAAGTCCATTGAGACAATAAGCTAGTTAGTTGGCCTTAGTAAAACAAAGGTGAGTTGCCACCTCATCCTACCACACAAAACAAGCCTTTATATTCAGATAGATTATATATTTAATGGGGGAAAACACCACTTCCCGGTATATACCAGAAAGACTTGAAAAGAGGGACTTGAACAGATATTTGCACACCAGTGTTCATAGCATTATTCACAATAGCCCAAAGGTGGAAACAACCAAATGTCTTGTCAATGGATGAACAAAATTTGGTGTATTATAGAATGGAATGTTATTCAGCCTTAAAAAGGAAATTCTGACACATGCTGCAAGATGGATGAACCTTGAAGACATTATACTAAGTGAAACAAGTCAGTCACAAAAGGAAAATACCCTATGGTCTCACTTAAATGATGTAGATAGTCAAATTCATAGACAATAAGTAGAATGGTGGTTGCCAGGGCCTATGAGCAGAGAGAATAGAGTTACCGTTTAAGGGTACAGAGTTGGGGGTGGCTCCATAGTGTAGTGGTTAGCACATCTGCTTTACATGTAGAAGCTCCCAGGTTCGCACCCCAGGTGGAGCCAAGGACCATACCCTGGGTGTACCAGGCCCCAGGGGTGTGCCGCAAGCGTGTGGGAGGAGACACCCCATCTTCAGAGATCCAGTTCTTAAGGGGAAATGGCAACATCCATAGGTCAAGGGTGGAAGTGGGGGGAGGGGAGGAGCTAAAGAGGGGGTGAAAGTGGAGGGGCAGTTAAAGAGGGGAAAAAATGGTACCGAGTTTCAGCTGGGGAAGATGAAAAAGTTCTGGAGGTGACGGTGGTGATAGTTGTGTAACAATGTGAATATACTTAATGCCGCAGAACTGCACTTAAAAATGGCTAAAATGGTAACTTTCGTGTTATGTGTATTAAGTCACAATTTTTAAAAGGGAACAAAACCATAAAAGTACTAGATTATGAGTGTAAAGTTTTGTCATCTTGTGGATAAAGAGGTATTACTAAGAATGACACCAAATGCAGCTAATCTAAAGGGGAAAAAAAAAAGACTAGGAAAAAAGCCTGATGTTTTACAAACAAAATTAACAAGCACACAACTCCTGAGTTTTCTTCTCTTCTACCTTCCTGTATCCTACACCTGTGCCCCACCTGGTATGAGACAAACACAGGGTCCCCCTCTGGGCTGGTAGCACAGTACCCACATGGAGCCTGGCACACATCTGTGAGAGACCACTTCAGACCATAGTCTAAACTCACAAATGATACATAAGGCCTTGCTGTTCAGATGAGCAACCATTAGCTTAAAAAAACCCTAAAATCCCTGAAATAAAAGTATGCAAAAAGCAAGACTTTGGGAGTTGCAAAGCCTCCAGTAGCATTTGGACTGCTCTCATCCAAAGGGCAAGTACTCTGTCCTCTTTCCAGTCCCAGGAGAGGTCCTCAAGATGCCCAGTTACTCCTAAGTCAAACTGGTAAAAAGATTGATTTCAGGACCATCTGGCAAATGACCTGTAATACCCATTGAACTCAAAACATGTCCTTCATTCTTAGAAGTTGATGGACCAAGGAAAAAATCTATTTGAAGTCAATAGTTATTAAAAGTTATGTGTTTCACATATTTCTCTGAAGTGCAACAGAAATGACAATTAATAAGTGACAGATTTCTTCCCTCTTTATTTCCTCTAGAAGAGTCACCACTTCAGAGACTTGTCTCTCATGCTCTTTCAAAGCCTTTCAGTATCATTGAACTATTGTCTACAGTAGCACCACCAGCTAGTTCATTTCCTAAGCACCCAGAGGCTGAAGACAGCTGAGTCTTCAGTGATGCCTCATACTGGCAAATGTAAACTGCCTTCTCCACCATGAGCATCTGGTAACACCTATTTCTAACACACTGTTCCCATTAGGCAATCCAGAGCATCGTGAACTTGGCACAGTGAACTGATTAATCTAAGTCTGTTTAGTCAGTAATAATTCATACATAGCTTTCACCTATTGGGGATTATTGGAAATGCACGAGGACTTTAAAATTCAGATATAATGCCATTAAGAATTCTTTAATATGTTCCCTCAAATCTGTATAGTCCAGTATGGCAATCAACATGGCTATTTCAGTTTTAATTTTAATTATAATTTAAAATTCAGTTCCTTAGTTTCACTAGCCACATTTCAAGGTCTCAATAGCCATATGTAACTAGCACCCACCGAATTGGACATCACAGACATAGAACACTTACATCATCACAGAAAGTTCTATTGGACAGCATAGAACTTTAAGTCATGGATCTCTGACCATACTCTTTCCAACGTTCACCAAATGTCTACACCCAGATGTAGACGACATGCTTGTTCCTAACCCTCAACTTCTATATTAACCTATTTCTACATTGGGTGCTGGGGAGTACAAAGCACTACTCTGTCTTTAATGCCCTGACCTCACCCCTCCCAGGAGCCCTGGGGAATGCTGGATAGCTGTATTATTCCAACAGTACATAAGCATGTGTGTGATACCTTCTTCAGCCTATTGCTAACAGTGGTTCGAGGAGCTCGTCGTAACAAGCTCACCTGCTGTGATGAGCCCAGGATCTCTAGCACAACAGTGCATGTCTACTACTACTTTTACCCTGACAACACTCTCTGGAAATTTATAGGCTCATCACAGGGTATCCCAACTATAAGTAACTTTGTTTTCAACCCACAGAGACCTTATAAGTATTAATTCATAGAATAACAAAACAATGAGTTGGAACCGGCAATTCTAGGCATGGCTCTCCTTGTGACACAGCTTTTCACCGCCCATCCAATCTAGAAAAAGACCTAAAGTGGCTTTATGGCCTGGAGTCAAGTGGAGATAGAGGTGAATGTTCGATAGAGTCTACCTGGCTCATTCGAGACCCCCAATACATTTCCTGACAGCTCCTCAGTACTTGTGCACCTGTCTAGTACCAAGGGAGGGTGCCTTTGGGCAGGTACTCTGCCACCAATAAGGATTTCTGCCAAAGGAGACACCGTGATCTCAAATAGGAGGCTTTTTTCAGACAGGTGAGGCTTGTACATTTCTAATGTCTACTGCCTGATACTCTTCATAGGTGTTAACATCTCTTCCCACACCTTTCAAGGCCACTTCTGGCCTTAACTGCTTTAAGGTGGCGTGCTAACTGAAAATAGCTACCCTATGTTATTTTCTCTGATTCTCTATAGTCTAGCCCCAGCTTTCCCTCCTTCCATCAGAATTAACAAGTAGAACCTCAGGTGTTTTGGGGATTTTTTGCTTTGAGTTCCCTGAAGTTGGCCCACAGATGCCAGGACTTACTTGACTCCTCTCCAGTTTCAGAACTTGTTAGCTTTCCACCCAGGCTATTTCAACGGTCCTAATGTTTGTTCCCTACTTGCTGTCTGTCCAGATAGAGATGGGGCTAGTCAGCTTTCTACAGGGACTCCTAAGAACATTGATTTTCCAGGGTCTTTACTTTCCTAAACACAATCCAACTTTCTTTTGAAGTTTCACATCGGCCATAAAAACGAGGGGGGCGGGGCGGGGTGACTGCTAAATTTGATTATACAGAAAGTCAAAATTTGAGTTTTACAAAAAGGCACCATAGAGTGAAAAAACAAGTGACGAAGACTTAATTCCAAATTAAATAAAGAGTGTCTACAATTCAATAAGAAAAATAGGACCCACTTTAAAAAAAAAAAATGGGCAAAGGATATGACAAAAGCAATTCAGAGAAGAAAAAAATCCAAAAGTTTTATGAACGTAAGAGAAGATAAATTTCAACCTTACTAGTAGTATGCAAATTAACAACCATTTTTCAACTCTCAGCTGGGGAAAAAATATCATGTTTGAAGTGTGCTTGGGGAAGCAGGTATCCTCACACAATTGGTACAGCCATAGCGGGGGCAACTTGGCAGTGTGCATGAAAGTGCCTGTACCCTGCAATCCACTCATTCTGACGACACACAGAGGCATGCAGTTCCCCCTCCCTCCCATTAGGGTTAAATCAGTTCCTACAAGTCCTAGGCATCTTTGGAGGAAAACTTTAGGTCTTTCCACATGAATCATATGCAAGACAAACAGACCTATGTGTTATTAATGTTAACTAACAGAGCAGAACTTCAGTGTGTCAACATGGTAACCATGTGTGTCTCCTTTCTCAAGCTTACAAGAGACCCTCTTACAAAAAAGTGGGGACGGGAAGAGGAAAGAGATTAAGGAGAGAGGGAAGAAAACCCATTCTGTCATTTAGCACTACCGAAGTTATCAGGATATTTTTAGTATCTGATATTCCCCTGGATATACAGAGTCATGTGAATTGTTTTTCACTCACCCCGAAGCTAGTTCCGTGTCTGGAGATTGACTCGAAAGTAGTGCTTTCCAGCCTTTTTCGCAGATAAAACAGCACTATTTGTAGAGCACACTGGCATCTCTAGGATTTGTTGGCCTCTCCGGAGCCTAATGAGGTGGTCCTGACTGCCCCCCAGCTGGAAGCCTTCCAGCCCCCGTGCAATTCTGGGCATGTCATGCTCCCTCTAGTGGTCAGAGTCGCTACCTTTCTTCCTTAATCAGATAAAAAAGAGCACCTGTAATGCAGATGCAGTGTCATGTCTCACCCACAACACAAACTTACCAAGCATCTGTCTAAATAAGACGGAATACTATAAAGCAAATCATTAGAAAAACACTTCTTTCAACAGTCTATAGGTGTGCAGGTATGCTTAAATAAGAAACATTTGTTCTGCTGCATTCAAACCCCTCTGAAACTAGAACCTGAAATTAGAATCTACAACCCTAACTAGCTTTAGAATGAGGAAACAACTGACATCTTTAGAACTGACTCTGTCAGGATTGATTTCAGCCGTCCTCTTTCATACAGCTGTAGTCAGAGGCATGTTTATTGAATTTCTCTTTCCTCTCTTCGCATGCTTCAACTCCATTTTCTGAATATAGACACCTGTCTTTACTAAAATGCCAGGTGGCCCTGGTAATTCTCACTCTAAGCCTGCTTGAGTCCACAAATGGTAAATTTTGGGTATGATCTTCAGGGTGTGATTAGAAACTTGTCTTGTGTGACGTGGTTACCTTGATATCCGCTAGATACTTTTTGGTCAAGGTTGAAAAATGGACAAGAAACACACACTAGAGCTCCAGCTGTCCTTTCAGTGCTGATGGAGATCAGTGCAAGAGACAGAGCTTTTTATGATTGCTCAAACGTGAAGAATTTCCCGAGCTGAGTTTTTTTCCATCCAGATAAAAAATAGGTGACACCTGCCCTGTGATTGGAAGTTGCTAGTATTGTTCATGTAGCCCTGAAGAGCAGCACATGTGGCTCACATTTGTTATCCTTTTGTGAGCCTCCCCACCTTTTTTATAACAAAAATTATTTTAAAGGGCAACACAAAAATTCTGTAAACTGAACCTGGCTCTAAACACATTAATACTACAAGTAGTCCCTCAAATACATACCTGAGTTTAGCTGCTCATGAAAGTTTACAAGCACCACTCCATTCTTAAGTATGCCCCTCCCCCATCCTGAGCCCCATTTCTTGTTCTGCTTATTAAAAAAAAATACCACCACCACAAACAAAAGTGATCAGTCCCTATCTTTCTCCTTCTTCCTTGGTCAGATAAGAGGAGCATCTGAAATGAAGATGTAGTATCATGTCTCACCCACACTAATCCAAATAAAAAATTAATCTGCAAAAAAATTAGGCTTAATTTTTGGAAAATGTTAAAAGCTGGCATAAGTGTATCAGATGAAGTACAATCCTAAATCTATAGAAATGTACTGCCATCTACTGCATATAAAAAAGTCATTGCAGGAGTTTGTTCCTCCCACTGGAATTACTTATTATCAAGCAAATACCTTGAAGTATAATTGAATTTATACGGTATAGTAACTGCTTCAAAGAACTTGTAATTTAGAATGTTTTGTGACCTTTCATTTTTCTCTGGTTTTCTCATCTCTTCAATGTTCCGTTTTGTCTTTTTTAAAAAATATTGTCCATGACCCTTTCACTGAATATTAATTTTGGCAATTATGTTTTTAATTTCATAAAGCTCTTATTATTTGAATATTGTTTTTTATAACATTTTCTCCATGTATATAATATTTTCTCATCTGGGGGTATTAATTGCATTTTATTTTTCTATATCCTTCATTGCTTCTGTTCCTTTTGAGTGCCCCTACCCCAACCCCAACCCATGTGCTTATATGGATCTCTGTCATTTCAGAGGCTTTCCTCAAGCCTGCTTTGCTCTTTCCTTAGTGTTACTCACCAATGCACCTTTTGTACCACTCAACACCTGCTTCTTGAGGAACCCAATCGGAATGCTAGCCAGTGTATGAAAGAGAGATCTATTGGAAGAAAACAGGTATCTTAGAGAATCAAATAAAATCACTTATGCCTTTCCTTCTTGTGAAAATAGCTAAAAAGCATCGATCTAAATGAAAAGGAAGATGGAATGATAGGGGATCAGTTAGGACTTTTCTTAGTGCAAATAACAGAAAAACTCAAGCTAATGTAAACTTTAAAGTGGAATTTATTATAGAATTGGGGCTATCTTATAGGAAGAACCTAACGATAAGAACACAGTCTTAGAGAGGGAATGGAAAACTGGAAACTTTCTGGGAACCCTTAGGAGTGCTCTCTCCATTTCTCATCTCTGCTTCTCTTAATATATAGGCTTTATTTTTATTTCTCAACAGAAGGGGTTAACTGATTAGTTAGCCCACAGGGAAAGTAGAAAATAGCCTCATAGCTCTCAAGTTACAGCCCCACAAAAAGGC
>NW_006442484.1:60586977-60652748 GCF_000325575.1 Pteropus alecto
CTCTCCTGGCCTAGCTTGCTTCGGGAGCAGACTCTTTGCTGAACCAACTGTGACTAGTAGAAAAGAATCTCACTGTATAAAGTGGCTATCAGGATCCCATCCATGGCTGGAGTGAGGATGATACAGCTTTTTAAAAGACATCCTAAAATGTTTTTTACAGAGGTCTTTTTCTAAAATAAACATGCACAATTTTTATGTTGTTACTCTGAACTGGACAAGTTTGTCCCTCTGTAGGAACATCCCTGAGTCTTAAGGAGTAGCTTGCCAGTGATCTTGAACATGCTGTTTAATCTGATATATAAGATGGAGATGATAATAACACCAATAATAATACCTACCTTGCAAGCGATGTTCTGAATTGTAGATAATGTATCTAAGAATCTGGCACTGTACTTAGCACACACTAGCACTGTAAACACTCAGCAAATGTTAGCTATGTTTTTAATGTTAAACAAAGTCATGCAATAACAACTTTTTTCTTAGAAAACTGCTAGAGATTTATTGTTTCCTCCACGGCTGTTTAGCAGATACTGCAGTCACAGCCCAATGAGTTTAATTAAAGAGAGAAACTCTGAACGCAGACTACTCAATTCCACTGGATTCTAAAACATAAATCTTATTACTGCATCACAGTTAGCTTTATCATTAAATGCAAATGTCACAAAATACATATAAGTGATGTGAAACGATTCACTTTAATTATAAAAATAAATATATTTAAATTACATCTATACATATATATAAACATACAGAGGAAACAATACATTTGCTTATTACATACAAAGATATGTATACAGTGTAAATGGTAGTAATAATTCCTAAAAAGCCTTCATTGTATTTTTTTGATCCTATGTCTTATACTTCCCTACTATAACTGGACTGGGTCTTATGTCTAATATGTATATAATCCATATGCATATTATAACATTTATTTTCCCCTAAAAAGAAACTCTAAAATGCTGTTATTAAACCAATAGTATACCTAACAAGTATTGTTATCCTAAATTCAAGAACATAACAATACTTGAGATAAAAGGCTTTTATCTATTTTTTAATAAGCAGTACTTTATTCTGTATGTATAATTCCCCATTCTTCTTATATTTCTAGTGATCATGAAATGAAAACGAGGTCATGTTATTGAACATAGTCCTTCCTTTTCTATTTTTTTTGTCAAAAAAAGCCATTGGCAAACACTGATCATGCATTTTTTAATTTGCCTTATAGCAGGATATTTTAAGTTAAATCCAGTCTCCCAGGTGTTGGTCTATGTAGCTAAGATACATACAGATGAAAAATTTAAAAATTAACTCAATTATATGTCTTCCTACCACATAACCATTTTAAATAATTTTGTTAGGAGCTAAGTGAATTACCTAATTGTGTTGACATTAGAAAGAGTCCCAATTTGTCTCTCCTTCAATAAGCAAACTCTTTTTCTATGTATTTGAAAAACTATTCATGCAGTAGTAACAGAGTTCTGAGAAATTAATGACTAACAATAATGATGACAGATGTAGAAAAGGAGCAAACATTTTCACATAGACATATGCTCAAATTCTGTATTTAAGGATACTGAGGTCACATCTGTCTTACTACTGTATTCTTACCACCTATCACAGTGCCTGGTACATAGTAGGTGTTTAAAATATAGTATTAAATGCACAGAAAAATAAATGGTATGAGTGAAAAATCAGTGTATTTGACTCAAAGCTGACTGAAAGGTTATTACTGTCCATTTAGCTTTGGGGACAATTTTACTAAAAAACACTAAGGGAAAATGACAAAACAATATACAAATTCTTATAGAAATAATAACTTTTGCATATCTACCAAAAGATCATTATCACATATTAAATATGAAATACACAGTTAGATAATTCTGAAACTATCGCTTCCCTTTTAGGGTTAATAATAAGCCCTGAGACAGAAAATACTGGTCCACGTACAAAAGCTACCCCATGCTCCTTTCTTTGTTGAAGTGTCTTATATAGAACAATGTGTATACAAAAGCTTTTGAGCCATTCCAATATTCCCGCTGCTCTGATAAATGAGAGATAAGTTGTAGGCAATATCTCTTCGTAAGTCTAACTGATCAACTTCTATACCCTAGAGGGAAAAATATATGAATGAGTTATATTTCAAATTGACAACCAGGACAATTTTATGGCAAATAAACAGTTTCTTTCATTAGCATAAGTGTTCACAAAGATATTAAAATTCATAATCCCCACAAAAAAATTATAAAATTATGCATCTACCTTGGATCTAAATTTTTATCAGATAATACTGATTCAATTAATCATTATAATAATCGTATCATTCACTGAATGTTTAAAAATGCCTAACCAATAAGTTAAAGAAAAAGTCTCACTCACAAGCCACAGAATAAAACTCCAGATGAATTAAGGATTTAAGAATAAGAAAATGAAATCATAAAAGAAAAAAATACAGTTGGACAATATAATAATACAATCTTGGGTAGGAAAGGCCCTTCCAAATATAATAGCAAAAATAGAAACTCTAAAGGGAAAGATTAAAAGGTATGACTTCATAAAAATCATAAAATTTCTGCATGTAAAAAATAAATTAAATAAATAAATAATATAAACGACCAGATGGGGGGGAAAAAATACCTGTAGTATATAACAGAAAGGTATATACAGAATAAGTCTAGGAAGGCATACATTAAATTAATTATAATGATTACCTTAGGGTGTTACTACCTTTTTTCCTATTTAAATAACAGAGCAAGGAACTCAATGGAGTAGATTAGATCTATGTTTCTAATCTTCCCCAATATAAAATTTTGAAGTTAACTGGAAAAATATCTGCAATAATAAAAAAAAAAAAGATACCTATAAAGCCTAAGGAGCAATACATAAAGATATTTATGCAATAAAGAACACCAAAGTGTATATATTTCATTGGCATAACTATAAAAGTATGTATTCATCGGCCTAACAACTTAAGTTGAACAAGGGTAAGAGAAAACAGTTGTGAGGGAATGTGAGGATTATGAATGTAACTTAAAAAATTAACATTAAAACATATACTTTTCTTCAGAAATTAAAATAAACTCTACCCTATACTATATTATCTTAAAACACACAAAACTATGTTAATACTGGTCTTTCATGTTTAGAAAGAAACATGTTACACTTGAACTTGGAAATTAACAATGACTATATTACTCAATATTCAGGTTTCATGTCTACCAGCTCATACTTGTAAAACACAGGGGCTATCTTAGGATATTTAAAATGGTCATAACCACAAGTCACATATGTCCACGTGGTTGCTGGTCAAGTCAAAAAGCCAGAATGTCAAAGATTGACTTGCTACTGAACAAATTACATGAATGCATTCAATAAGGGGGGAAAAAAAACATTTTAATATATAAGCTAAAATTTGTTTCACTGTCTGGACCACCCTTATCTATATATGAAATGAAGTGACTCCTCAGTTTTCAAAGTAAATCATACAATACCTCTACCACAAGTGGAGGGAGCTCCAGAGCCTTCTGATAATAATGGATTGCAAGATGAATCAGCCCCAGTTGGTGAAGGCCACGGCCCAAATTGTAGAATGATTCCTGGCAAGGACCACGTAGACTGAGGTATCGATTAAGAAAGGAAAAGCCCTACCAAAAAGAAAGGAAACAATTCAATATTTCGCTTATTTGACAAGTATGAACGACTATATGTGCCAGGTGCCAGGAATACAAATATAAAAAGAAACAGTCCCACGCAAAAAGAACATAGGTCTGTACTATGGTGTCATATCACAGTGTGGTCAAGAACTCTTCTGATGGTATAAAGGAAAGGTTTTGTTTTTTAAATCTAAGGACAGAAAACAAAGCCAAATATTATAACTAGCTGTCAAAGATCCATAATCTATAAGAACACAGGATATATTATTTTTATGCTTTTAAGTTGGCTTTTGTGGCATTAGAGGCAAGAAATGGTTGAAATACCTGTCTAAAAGCTTAAGAAAATATAAAATCTGAGCCCTTACAATGATAATTTAGAAAGGCTTATCCTCAGGAGCAAAGTCACTTGAGTATACCTAACTTTTCCAGATAAATGGTACTTCTCAGGACCTTCATAATCTCTTAACCCCGAAAACTTGTTTTTGTTTTTTTTTTCCCCGAAAACTTCTGATTTTAAGGCTTTATGGAGAAATCGACTATTTCAGACCACAGTTGAAATAATGCAGGCTCCCTGTGTGTCACAGAATTCAAAAAGCAACTTGCTCCTCTGCCCCATATTCACTTTCCCTTTTAATACAGCTGCAACTTTTATTACCCACAGAAAGTTTCAAACTGCAAAGGCACAAATGTCCTATTAATTAATTAAACAAATATATTACTGAGAATTAAGAGTAAATCAACTAATTTGTATGTATAGAATTTAAAATGCAATTATTTGCCGGGTGATCTGCTATATAATAAATGGTCACAAATGTTCCTTCATAAGGAAATAATAAAAATTAATGAATTCCATAGAATTAATGCATTTTAGGGACAAAAATAGTTACATTCAATAATTCTGCATAATACTTCTGCATAATAAAAGGGACCCATTCGTGTATATGAATATGACCTCTACTTCACTGAAAAATATGGGTCTCTTTTAAGTAATAGAAGACAAACTCTTAATCTCAGAGAAATATCAAATCTTCATATTTTAAAATGACAAACTGAAAGATAAAAATCTGAGTAAGAAAGAATAGTAATACCAGATGGATCGTGACAACCCAAATGAACTTATAGGTCTTCTGATATGGTAACAGGAGTTACCTGATGCATTTTAAGAAATTTTTAACAATATTAAAAGGATAATCTCCTTGACAACTGAAAGACTATTCAAATATTTAGAGACTAAAAAACTTAGGTAATGTGGGCACATCCACTTTATTTCTTAGACTATGAATCATCAAATATAAAAACTATGTAAAATGACAGACAAAAACCTTTAAATGGAGAAAAGGGTTCTTTTTACATTGACTATGTTATATTTCAAATATTTTTATCACATCAATCACTAAAGGGCCCAAATACATATTGTCTATATAACATTAAATAAAGGGAGAAGTAAGGAAATATGAAAGAGTTTACTCATAGTATGATATAAAGGTAGGAAAGATAGTAAAACATAGGAAATTAGTTTTTTAAAGTAGTACAAAGGAAAACTACAGTCCTAAAGCATGAAGAAATAGATTCATGAGAAATTAAAACAATTTAAAATCATGCTATTTACAATAAAACTTGCTGTTTAAAAACTTTTTTCAATATAAAATGTTTAACAAACACAACATAAGAAAGATTAGTATAACAGAATCCCATCATAAAATCACTTCGTTTCATCTCTATCCCCAACCATTTAAAACCTACTATTTAACTATAAAAGTCATTTGAAATTTAGCTTCCCAAGTACTTTGAAGTACACTAAGTCCTCACTTGACATGGTTGATAGGTTCTGCAACTTTAAGCAAAATGACATATAACAAAACCAATTTTACCACAGACTAATTGATATAAACTTGAGTTAAGTTCCTACAGCATCTCATCCAGTGTTGTAAGAAACAACACTGAATGAAATGATGTTATTCAAATTTTTGTACTACCAGGCCTAAAAGCTACATTTAACTATTTAATAATGAGTTTGTTCATAAAAGTTTCTATCAATTTTTACCAGAATATAAGCTTCATAAGCTTCATGAGGGCTTCTGTGTACTCACTCATTGCCATATCCTCAGTTCCTGACACATGGATGCTCAGTACATATTTGTTTATTTTGGAAACAATCCTACATTACTTAAAAGAGCAAAGTATCCACTGAGGAACAAAAGGAATGTGTGGCAAAATATTACAAGCAAATACCCAAAAAAGAAAAAATTCAGGTTTGGGTTTTTTGGGGTTTCTTTACTTTTTATTGTGGACATTTTCAAATATACAAAAGTAAAAACATTATAATGAACCTCAATACCTAGTTTTAACAATTAGCATCATTTTAATTAGGCTTTCTTTTAATGTTTTTTAAATTTATAGAATTTTCAAAAATAAACCAAAAAAAAAATCCTTTACTAAATCCTGCTACCCCACTCAAGCCAACATTTTTTTCCTTCCCTAACTACTTTAAGAAACATGTCTATACATGCATCAAACATATAAACGTAAATGCAATCATAAAAGTGTTGAAGATACAGTCGCGAACAGGATCTGTGATTTCTTGGAGTATATATTCTTATTAGAAAAACGAACTATAAAAAAAGTAAACCAGAAAACAAAAAGGTAATTTCAAATTGCTATAAGAACAAAGAAAACTTTAAAAGAGCAATTTGTTGCTGATGATGTATGGAAACAGTCACACATTCACATATTCGCACATTGTTCTATGTATATATCATTATATATTTTTAAAAACTAATTTAAAATGAATCAGTCTTCAGGACCTAGAAGGCTGGAGGGCTTAAGGGTTCCAGAGTATAAGGAAGCCTGCACAGGAGTTCCCCAGATTCTGCCTGCGTCTTCTTCCCTTATGATCTGGGTGTGTACCTTTTCTACATGGCTGCATAAGTCTTAGCCAGGAGTACCTTTAGGTGTTAGTCTGTGATTGCAGAACATAAGGATAGGTGTTGGGGATTCTCAAAATGTGTACTTAGCAGGTATTACTTCTGAAGCAGGATAACAAATATATTAAGTATATTCGTTTTTAAAGAAAATCAAGTAATGAGAAATCCAAATGAATTACCTGCACAATTAGAGCATGTCTCCTTAATACATACTTCTGAGATGCCATGTGGATAAAGGTTAGGCCTATGCAGAGGCTATAGAGAGGTTCATGGGGATGGGTACGAAAGGCTTGCACATACTGGCCTAAAAAATTAACAGCAATGTCAGATGGTGTGACAAGAACATAGTCTCTTATTTCTTCAACACTTATTCAAATATATTTTAAGGCTAAACAAATATTACTGATATTTAACATATGCAAGGTACACATTCTAAAATAGCAATGAGATGCAAATTTATATTTAAAAATAATGTATAACATATAACAAAATTAGAAGGATTTACCCATGAATGTATCCTGACTATGAAGATTAAATATTAGTGATGAAAAGTAATATTCTTTTAGGCACAGCTAGACATTTTCATGTAGAGTTAATACTTCCAAAATAAACAATTTATCAATTGTGATAATAAATCTATCTTAGGATCTTAAATCTATTTTAAAAAACAACGCAGGAATGTCTTTTGGTGAATTCTTTTATAAAAAAATCAATTGATCTATCTTATAAATTCAGATGTAATGGATCATGGAGGTGAAAAAAAGAAATAGTTTTGTTTTGTTTTGTTTTTTTAGATTATAGGAGTTGTTTCCCCAAATGTAGCAACTACTTTGTCTTTCCTCAGAAAAGTTAAATGTATCTAATAATAAAATAAGAATTGGGGTTTTCTGAATTCCATATATTCTATAATCATTTCATGTCAAAGCTTACCCAAATGAGATAAAGGAATTTAAGTAAGTTTTTCTTAAAGGAACGATCTATAATTTATCATATGTAGATAAAAACTTCTATTCCTTCCAGCTTCTATTCCAGAAGAAATGACACCATTAAAATCTCTAGCAGCACAGATGGTAGACTGCCATTTGAACTTTCTATTTTGACCTTCTGTAAGTTTCTAAATATGGAAAAATAAAATAAATCTCTATTTTATATTTTCTTGTATTAAATAACTCCAAAAAGTACACACAGTAAAGAAAAGTTTCAACATCTGATGTTCAAGGTTACTGGCTGAACAATTATAAAAACACCAGCCATGCGCAAAGAAACAGAAAGTATTAAAATAACCAAATCACAGTTAATTCAGAAGTGAACTTGGCAACATTGGCTTTTAGGTGGCAGGAAATACATGCCTCACTTTAAGTTTAAACATTTGGTTAGGTATTTTTCTATTTGTTTGATTCTGATTCCTTATTATAGAACTTTGTTATACATGATTAATGAACTTTCCCTTACTTTAATTAGAATTGGTATCCATTATATAAATAAATCTTGATATAAAGACTTTTCTCCTAAAGGAATGAACTATCAGCAAATCTTAAATCTTTTTTTGTACTATAGCAAATTAAAATCAGGTAGCAATGCACCCATAACTAATGAAAATAATTTTAAACACAAGCCTAAGTAAAGGAAAATTACTGACCTTTAAAGTAAATTATAAGACTTCAGCCTTTTGAAACCAAAACTTCATAAGAAAAATAAATAATTATCATTATTGCTAACACAGTCACTTACTATATGTGCTAAGTACTTTTAAAGGACTTTATATTAAACTCATTTAATTTTCACGATAATCTAAAATATAGGTCCAATTATTATCTCCATTTCAGAGACAAAGAAACTGACGCAGAGGAAGGAAGAATAATTTGCAATGCTGGAGCGGCTGTTAGAATCCAGGCATTACTGCTCCAGAGGCCTGGTTCTCAACTGCCACACTGCCCATGCCCGACAAAGCCATGTGCCAGGACACTTACCAAGGGCATGTTTAAAACTACCAGATACGAATGCATTGTGTCCATTTAAGACACACAGGGCATGATTATCTGGGTTTTTCAGCATTAACCGGAGACAGAAGCGATGATGTCGAACATCTTGAGAGTGCATGGTAACTTGATTAAAAATGTTCCAGAGCTGGGGTTTATTGACATTTTCCATTACCATTATCCTAAAATTGCAGAAAGAGGGTGGGGTGAAAAATAATGTAAAAAAAACCTTCTTGATTTCTAAGAATGAAACCCTTCAGTACTGCCCTCTCAGTGAAATGTACCATCACCAACCAAGGAAGAGCAAATTGCTTCAATCTATTTAAGCAAAACCACTTACACAGTTAAAGATTTTTCCCAGAAATGCTGCTTGTTTGTAGTTCTACATCATTTCTGCTTTTTAACAAAACTTTTAGACTGAAAAACAGAATCAAGTGGTTTAAATTTCATCTTTTCTCCCTGCCCTCTATAGCTGCTGTATAATGAACACTGAATAATAATGTGTGCCAGGCATTATTTAAAGGCTTTATATATACTAACCCATTCAGCCCTCACAATAACCCTATGAGGCAGTAGTAATCATGATGCCCATTTTATAAATGGGGAGGATGAGGCACAAGAGATTAAGTATATAAGACTGCATGCTTTCATACACTGCCTCTGAGAATCACCAACAAACTGAATTAACCAGTAAATAACAGGAAAGGTAAAGTAAAATAGCTTATTAATTCTTGGGCAGGAGACACTAAGTCAAAGTAAATGTATAGACTCTATCAAAGAATCTAATTAAAATAAGTTATTGGAAACTCACCTGATATAGTTATATGCCTTTCTGAAATTTTTGTCCAGAATTGCAGCAGAGAGACCAAAGTATTCTAGTTCTTTGCGTTTTTGTCTGTCATCATAAAATGAATAATATTCCAATGAAGAATCAACAAGTAACTCAGCCTCCTCAAATCGGGACAGGTCACATAAGGAGTATATTGCCTTCAACAGAAGGTTCCACCAGTCATCTTTTGTCAAGACACTCGTAAGTACAGCAAATATTGCTAAAATGAGACCAATGAAAATCAGTTAGGACACGGTATTTCCAGAAATAGCAGTATTAGGAAGAAAAATTCACATGATTGATTTTAAGGTTAAATTTAAAAACCATGGTCCTATGGGCCTGAATTCTGGCCAACACTCTTCAGACAATGACAAGAAGGGGGTAGTTGCCTGTCTACTCTCCTACACCTCCCCACTTCTGTTCTGCCTGCCTAACAATCTGCAGTCTCAAGTAATTCTCACTGCTGATTTGTTCTCTCCAAAGTCCAGCTACCTCATTTGTGTTTCAGTGATAGCTAGAATATATGGTCTTCCAGGCAGAATGAGTGTGCTTTCCATGACTGAGGTCAGATACAGGATTCTGTACATACACAGCATTCAAATGATTGCTCATTAAAAGACTTCAAATTCATACTTTGAGATTCAGATTGTTCTTGTCCTTTTTATAACCTCAATTTTCTTTTCTGTCTCAAAATTTCTCCTCTTCTTCAAAACTCTTCTCTTCCTTATTTGTCTGTAAGAAGCCTGCCTTTTATAACCCTTGAGAAATATCAAAACCATAAAAATGTTTTAATTTTTGACCTAGTAATTCTCCTTCTGGGAATCTATCCTAACCAACTAGTCAAAAAAATGGATAGATCTATAGGCATGAAGATACAACAATATTATTTTATAAAAGAAAATTATCAGAAGCAACCATATATCAAAAAATAATGAGAGAATGATTAAATTATGGCACTACTATCCAATGGAATATTACACATTCCTTAAAAATAATAGCTACAAAGAAAATTAAGCAATATAAGAAAATGTCTGTGAGAAAAAGTTAAGTGAAAATATCAGAGAACAAAGATGTGTAAAACATTAATGATGCCTAGCTCATCCTTTCCTGGTACACCAGTGTAATGTGATCCCCTCCATGACGAAGTTAACTAACGAAGCAAAACAAAAGCCTATAAGCCCAAGAAAAACAGACAATGGACCTGAAATGAGGAAATATGGAAAAGAGAAAACAGGCAGGATCAGATATACAGATCTAACTTAAGGAAGCAGAGGTAGAGGTCATTGGATGACATCAGAATCAATGAACGGGAGAGATGGCAGGGCTCTGAGACAGATTATGAGCAGCTGAGCCCTCACTCCTTTTCCTCTGACTCTCCTCTCACAGGACACCTTATCCCATATCCTTATATTGTGCTAATAGAGATTAGCTCTTCTGGATTCTAAAACCCTGTCCATTGCACAGTGCCATGCCTGTAACAATAATTTACTAAGTGTCTGTTGAATTAATTAACAATGAAATAATTTTCTGCCAGACTGACATCTCCAGTTCATAGCTTAGATCTTTTCCCAAAGTTCTCTTTCTAAGTAATAACCTCACTTAAACAAGCTTGATGTTTTCCTAGCTAAAAATAGATGACTTTTAAAGTCATATTACTTGAGACTGGGTCAAAGCAACTTATTTTCAGAGTTTCTATGATTATTGCTACATTTGTCAAAAAAGAACTTAACAGAGAATATAATATATGTAATTGTAAAAGTGACCGGATAAATATAGTAATCTGTACTGTCATCTAATCTTCACAAATTTCATAAAATGAGATATAATTTCATCTTAAAGTCAAAATTTTAAATTGTTTAGTTTTTTCACAGAAAGATCCAAGCAGATGTTTTCTTTTTTAATTTTTTAAAATCAAAGTATTTACAAATGTCCTTTCTTTTTTTAAAACAAGTGAGTTTACCCCAAATGAGTTTATTATACTTGAAAGATTTAGACTAGAAAATTTCATTTTATTTGAGCAGGGTATACTATTAGATTACTGTCAGGTGTTACTTCATGAGTCTATTTTTCATCTCAACCAAATTTTATGTAATAAAGCAAATGAAAAGTAATTACCTTTTGCGTCACAATTTGCTGTCTCTTGGTCATTATTGTCTGATATTTTGTCTCTTGACACTTTAATAAGGTAAAGATGCCGCTCTCCAGATTTGGAACTGGATATCAAACAGACTTGGGCTCTATTCATTGCTACCTGAATTAAAGATAATTTGAGGTTTTTTTAGTCATATAATTTTTTAAAGAAAATCTATGGGCCACAAGTACCACAGATGTGCCTGAAAGCTTCTTAAGTAAGGAAAAAGAAACCAAATTAGTGTTTACATAAACATCTAAAAAAGATTGAACGGAGATTTTTTTCTTACCAAAGGAATTGGGGTCACTCTACTCACAAAGAAAGCAATTTACATCAATTTTATAACATATACATATACACGCACATAACCACCTCTCTGGAAAAAAATTAGCCTCAGAAAGGATGTCATAATCTGGAAAACATTTTTTGCAAAGTGAACAATTTTGGCACATAGTGTGTCTACAGGGCCAATAACTGATAATATTGTGCTTCTCACTATTCTAAATATGTACTAGCAATAATCTTATTTCACTTAATCTACTGTCTAGTTTAAACACTCACAGACTTTCAATTACATACCATCTCTAAATCTTTTGTCCTTATCTGACTTTCACTTTAAAAAGTTTGAGTTTAATGAAACAAAACAGAACTATAAAATAGCCATAATCTATTTAAATCTAATTCTAAACATTTAAAAAGTCAACAAAGTTAATATAAAAAAAGATCATTACCAACCTTTAAAAGCATGGCTAACATGGTAAGAAGGGTATCCACATAACCATACATTTTGCCTTGTGAAAACAATAGAGTAGAACGATGAAGCAATAACTTCAGTTCCTAAATAAATAAGCACATGATAATCAGTGTGACAAGATTCCTTTGCTGTAAGTTGTTTTATTTGTGTAGAAAAGTTTAATGTTAAAAACTAAAGTTTAGGAATATCTGCTTTATGATCTTCATAAGATCCAATCTTTTAGAAACTATAATTTGTAATGTCTAATGACTGGCTGAAACTTAAGACTCAAAATTATTTTTCAAAAACACTGAATTTAATACACACTAAAATAATACTTTTGGATGTAAGCTGTAGAGAGACATCTGAGGAGAAAGTTTAAAAATATAATCCACAAGAAAAACTTCCTTCTATGTTACATGGCCTACCTGCTGTGCAGCGTTTGCATCTTGTGCTAAAGTATCGGGATCATACATTGGTTCCAGAGCTTCCAGAGCTTTCTCAGGACGGCCCAGCTGCTGCTGAAGGGTGGAAAGTGAAATTCTTGCATCCAAATGGAGGGGGGCCAGATCAACCACTTTGCCATAGCTTTCAGCTGCACGCTCCATATAGCCTAAGGCCTTTAAACATTCTAAAATATTAAAATAAAGTATAAATATGAACTACAGATTTGTAAGCTTTACAAAATTATTTCATTGCAATTATATCCTTTTTAAGTACTTTTGCCTCCAATTGCTTTCTCAAATCTCAAATTTCTCAAATCTATCCTAACCATCATCTTTAGGTTAAACTTTGATAATAAAGAAGACTAACAAATATGGATGGGCCATCAAAATGTCACTTCTCATCATTTTTTCTCTCTTTTAAAGATATTTTGTTATTAAGTTTTAAATTTCTCTAATGATCTTTCTTACATAACAACCCTAAATTTCTTTATGATTTTTAGATGATGCTGAGGTTTCACCTTCCACTAATCTCAAGCTACACAGCCTCAAAATGGAAACAGCATTTATCAGCATCATAATCATAATTAAATAGGATATGTAAAGTATCTACTTTTAGTAACAGGAGCAGGTTCAATATCACAGTCTTAGGAAGGCAATAAAAATTACAATTCTCTGCTCACGTTTAAAATTCAATACTGCAAATAATATAACTTTTTATGATGAATATTACATTAGTATTGATATTTACTCAGTAAAGTGTTATCTTCATTATTAAGTGCTCTCTTTGCTATTTTATATTTGTGATACATTTCAAAATTTACCAAAATGTCAATCAGTGGTTCTCTAGTTATAGAGAACTTTCTGCCATTATATAATATTTTAAGAACTATTAGAACATTCTATTATCATGCAATATTTTTAACAAAGATTATTCAAATGTTAATGCATCTTTTATGTTGATTCAATAGGAAATCTTATTAGAATATTTTTGGCTTTCATACATTTCCTTAAGAGATGTAGTTTTTTTTTCTTAAGCTGTTTTTTCTACTCTAAATGATTTGCTTCTGATTACTGTGGACTTACAAACAAAATTTATTTCAGATTACTATAGACTCAGAAATAGAATGACAGATAAAACCCAATATTGAGCATATTTCTGGCTCAAAGAACATTGAAAATGCATTAATATTTCTCAAAATAACTATTAAATATAAATCAAAAATTAGATTTTACCCAAAGTCTGATAATCTATTACTAGAAATCAGAGCCTACGGTATGACAGGTAGAAGACAGGTATTTAAGGTATTTTTAACAGGGACATGTTAGTCCTTTTTCACGCTGCTACCATTAATCATTCATCCAAAGCAATAGTGAGGGGGGAATTCACTTAGTGACATACAATTTAAAACACTGACTTTCAAAAAACTGCCCTGAAACCATAACTACTTTAGTAAAAGTAATATTTTATAATAATTATTACTATCTTATGAAAGTAAGTCTTGTCTCTTTATACGATTAAAACTTCATCCTCCCACAAAAAAAGTATTACCTGCATGCCGAAGCCAAACTACTGCGAGGTTGTATCTTTCAGAGCAGACTAGTGCACTAAGGAGAGGAAGTGCAGAATTATATTCACCAACATCCAGAAAAGCTTCAGCAACATCTAGATAGAGGTCTCCCATATCTTCAGGATTCTGTTCCACTAGTGTTGTCAAGAGAGGCTAGACCGCAAAATTAAACCCCAAAGTCAAACATTCCTTACAAATTTGCACATCTATGTTTATTTTTCTTTTTAACATAGACATGGGGCAAGCCTAAAGAGCACAGCTTAATAAAAACAGCTTTAAATAATCACTTCTGTACCTCCTTAAAAAGAACTCATATGACCATTATTCACTCCTTCAACACATTACTTTTGAAAGCCTGTTATAAGGCAGGCATGGCAGGAGCTACAACACTGATCTTCTGGGCTCCTCCTCTAACAAGTCAAACATACCCATGCCTCGAGGCCTCTGTGTTTGCTGTGTTTCCGGAAAGCTGTCTCCTCAAATATAAGCATGGTTTACTTCCTTCAAGCCTTTCCTGACCACCTTATTTAAAACTTCAACTCCTCCCATCACCAATATTCCCTATTTTTCTTCCTTGTTTGATTTTTCTCCAGAGTATTTATCACTAACATTCTATATTTTATACAGTATTTTGTTTATTATCTATCTAATCCCATTAGGAGAAAAAGTCCACAAGGGCTGGGATTTGTATATTTTATTCAATGCCTTATCCTAAGGTCTGCAAAGTAGACGCCCAATTTTTTATTCAATGAAACACTTAGTCCGACGTTAACAAAAGAGACTAGTTGTCAGAAATTACCAATTGTCTAAAAGGCCCACCCTCACATTCTGATCTCTGGATTGTTCTAATTTTAAAAGAAAAACAAAGTATTATAAGCCCAGTTCCACTTTTAGCTTTTGTAAGACATTCACACAAAATGCTTATGGTGACTATTAAGAAATGTAGAAATTAGAGTCAACTCCTGTCATCTAAAAAAAATACTGGATTTGTTCTGAAGTATCTCAAGTATAGATCTTAATGTTACTTACATTAAGTGGTTCGAAGATGTTGAGATGTACAAGGCAGACCATCAACTTCACCGTGATATCTATTGGCACGCCATCAGGTATAGTGCAGGTAACATTCTCACCAACTGTGAATTAGACAGATAAAAAGCAGATCCTATACACAAGCTTAGAATGTGGGACAAATGACGCAATGTAAGATCTCATTTACTTAATTCAAAGCAAATGATTCCATAGTCAATTCTAAATTTAACCAACTCTAGTACCAGGTACTAATACCTCTCTAAGTTTGTCCTTTGGTAGCAATTACCCTTCATATTCTTTTCCCAGTACCTCATCCACTTATCCAAAACCTACACACTTTCTATCAAAACTACAAAGAATTAAAAAGACAAAAATAAAAAACAAGAATATACAAATACTCTCGCTTTTATTCTTGAATTCGAAAGCCTCTTTTAGTCTTCACTACAAAGAGGCTGAAAAGAGATATTATTTTGCTTAAGTTTCAGGTAGCATTTTATGTGTATGCTTAAGTTTGAAGTAGAACTTTTTCAATGCTTAAGTCTGAAGTAAATTAGTAGAGAGCATTTTAAACCCTTTTTGAAAAGTAAATTGTTTTTGATACACTGTCTAGTAATCCATTCTTTTTTCACATTAAACTAAAAAGACCATGGGTCAGTGAGAAATGCCATATTCAAGTGGACATATTGAGGAAATAAAAGGGAGAGAAAACAATTTTTTTTAAAAGATTACAAAAAGATGTGACACCTCTCTTAGGAAAAAATACTCCCTGGGAAAACTTGTTATGAAAACATTAACTTTCAATTTCAAACTGCCACATTATGTACTACAACCTTTATTCTCTTCCAAAGAGCCTTCTTCTGTAGTTTTTTTTTCTAGCACAACTCCAGAAAAATCCGTAATTACCTAAAAGAATGGAGGGGAAAGAAAATACAATAGATATGTATGAAAAACCTTTCCACAATGCAAAGATTTGTATAGTTAATTCAAATATTCCTTATAACATATAAATGAGCTATAAAAAGCAACAGTCTCTTCAAAATAAGAAACCATTGTGGTACATTAACATTTTTATATCAGATTAACTAATGCTTAACCGAAGATAACATTTTTATACCATATTAAGTAATGCTTAATCAAACCAATCTACTTTCTCAACAGATTAAGAATTGAATCACAGTAATTAGTCTGGCTGCTGAATCCTGCTACTTTAGTACAGACACGTCTGGCACCTGTGATAATGGTGATAGCTTTTATCATGTGATAACTACATTTTATATTTCATATGGAATTAATATAGAACTTAGAAATGTTTCCTTAAAGACTTTAAATATATAAAAGTTAAATATGTAATTTAGCACATAAGTAATTTAGTATATACAAATAAAATGAGGACTTGTCAATTTGTAAGAATTTCTAGAACACAAAAATGTGTCTAAAACCTAACAAAGAAACACATAAGTGTTCCTACCTCCAAAGCTTTGTCATATTGTTTGTTAGAAATATATAGTTCAGCTGCTATGTTAACATCTTCCATGGAGACTAGGCCCTGGTGTTTTGAGAAAGCTTCTTCGATTATGTTAATAGCTGAAGTAACATCATTAGCTTCATAGTAACTCCTAAAAAAGTAAATGGCAAAATGGATGAGTGTTTATTTAATTCAGATCATAAAATTAATTTCCTTGCTTAGGCCCTCTAGCTATTTACTATAATTTTCATTTTCTTAAAATTTGGGAGGAAAAAAAGTCTTACTTAAAATCATAATCAGAACTGATCCAGAGAAAAATGTGCAATGTCAGTATAACAATGTCATAATGTAAAGCATCTCGCTCTCCCAAAGCTACCTCTTATCATTCCAGCTCATTCCCTCTGTAACCCAATATCAGCAACTCTTCTACCTCAATGGAAACTACAAAGCACTGGTCCTACTACGTTTTCCCTGTCTCTGCACCCTTCCTGTTTTCTGCATCTCTTCAGTTCTCTTGTCCTCTCTCCCTTTATCCAAATCATCTGATAAAACTCCAACCTTAGTTAATCCAAATATGCCTACTCTTCACCACCAGCTGCCCAGCTGACCAGGCTGACCGGACTCATTCTATCTTAATGACCACCAGCCTCAAAAGGACCCATGGTACTTTTCAAACTTGAATGTGTATACAAACCAACTGGGGAGCTCATAAAAAGGTGTATTCTGATCCAGTGGTGCTGGGCCAGGGTTGAGATTCTACATTTGTGGCAGGCTCCAAGGTGATGCAAATACTGCCAATTGGTGCGGTAGCAAGGTCCCAAGGACCTAGACAACTATTTCACATGTTCTCCTCTCCAAACCTCCAACACTCTCCCATCCTCACTCTCACCTAATAGGCTTGCTTCTTATTTTACAAAGAGAACTAAATCAGACATCCTCCCAACACATCTACCTACTTACCCATATTCACAGCTGTATCTTCTCCCTTCTCCTTTTATAAGGCTAATCCCCAACTAGCTCCCATTCCCTCCAATCTGCTCAAGGATATCACTCAAGCAACTGTCTCCTCTCTCATGAATCTTCAATATGTTCCTCAGTTGTGAATTGCTCCCATCTGAATACAAATATATTGTAATTTTTCTCAACTTAGAAATTATTTCTTATCCCTACAACCCATTCCAATTACCTTCCCATTCTTCTGCTCCCTTAAAAAATTTCTCCAAAGAGCTGCCTATCCCCCAGAAGTCCCTACCCTGTTCCCAATGTCAATACTTAGTCCTCATTTTACATGATCTATCTGCACTGTTTCAAATAGATGATCATCTCTCCTCATTGAAATGGTTTCTTCAATAAAATTCTTGATTATATTCTCTTAGTTTCTTCCTACTTCATTGCCCATTTCCTTACAGCCTCCTTGCTCTTTCCTCCCCATCTTTCAGACTTCTAAACACTATAGTACCTCAGGCTTTTGTTCTCAGAACTCTTCTCTCTTCTCTCCCCACCCTTTTCTCTCTCTCTCACTCTCTCTCTCTATCACACATAGACACATCACCTCGTATTCAATATACCAGAAAATCCTGAGTTCAGCCTACAAAATACATCTAGAATATGATTACTTCCCACCACCTCCTGCTGCTTTTACCCTGATTCAAGCTACCATTATCCCTTCCATAGATTACAGCAATTATTTCCTAATTGTGCTCCCTGCTTATGCCCTTTCCTTCCTTAATCTATTCTCAAAAAAGCAGCCAGAATTGATGCATTTAAAGTGTAAGTCAGATTATGTCACTCTTCTACTCAAAACCTTCCAATGGCTTCCAGATTCATCCAGAGTAAAGCCAAAGCCCTTACAATGGCCCACAAGAGCCAAGTGATCTTTCCCTGAGACCTCTCTGACGTTACCCCTACTATGCTCCCCTTAAGCCTTCAGCTTCCATGTTGTTCCTTGAGCACTCCTTTGCACTTACCATTCCCTTTGCCAGTAACACACTTCCCTATTATCTGTTCCCAAATCTCCTTCCATTCACTTTCAGATCAGTATGACCATAACATAGGGAATTAAGTCCTTCTCTAATCACCCTATTATATATAACACATTCCCATTCCTCACCTCCTTTCCCTGCTTCGTTTTTCTTCATATCACTTACCAACATCTGACATACTATATATTTAGTTCTTCATTTGCTTATTGACTATCTCCCCCAACTAGAATGTAAGCTCCACAAGTACAGGGAATTTTAAAACTCATTCAATACTGAATCTCCTGGTGCCTTATACAGTGCCTAGCACATAATTTTTATTCAATAAATCTTTCTGGAGGGAAAGTAGAGACCAAGAGAAAGCCTAATTAATCAGAAATTATAGTAACAGAATTCTATGTAGAAAAGACCTCTTATGGCAGTGGCAGAACTGTTTAGCACCACCCTGACCCAACAATAAGATTATAATTTTTTTTGACAAATGGTAAACAAATTTACTATCTAATAGTTCATAAAGTAGAAGCTTACTAGGCCAACCACTATGATAGCTAGAGATTTGATTAATGTAGCAAATAACCTGGGAAGATCCTCAATGCTCATTATATACATCAAGGATCAATTTAGGGTTGTCTTGCCTCAACAAATTTCCAAAAATGCTTCCAGTATTCCTATATAACCCATCCTTGAGAGCATAGGGGGTGATTTTACGGCTAAGCATCTTCCTGACAATGATCATGGAATAGGGTTAACCCTGAGATACCCATATCAAGATGGTTAATCCTAGACTGAAATACTCTAGTAGATTATCTCTAGAATGAAAGCATATCACAAGGCATTACTTAGCCAAAATGTTTCCTATGTTGTTTCGTTGTACAATACATAAGTAAATGCAGTTGGGCATAATATTTTAGAATAAAATATATACCAAAGTCAGCATAGCATGTTCCAACTATAAAGAAAATTTTCATCTTAAAATGTTATTCTAGTATTGGCTCAAGATAAAATGATTACAGTAGATCCCAGATCACAAACAATTCATTAGCACATATGCAATAAATAGTTTAAAATATTACTGCAAATGTACATAACTTCAAATAAGTTATAGAAACCTGGGAAACTAGTCATCCTTTCAGAACACAATCTATTTTTAAGCTTCTGAGTACTTGAAAAGTTAACTGTCTATGCAAATTTTTCTAAGCAATCACACAGTTGACTTGAAAACAGAAAAGTACTGAAAAAAAACGACCAAACCAAAAAAAATCCACCTCTACATTTAAGCACAATATAAAATACAGGAAGTAAAACATTTCTTTGAACCTCAGTAAAAAGTATATTCTACTTCAAATATGCTTTGATTTCTAAAATAAGATTAATAACAGCATTTATATACATTTTACTCCAAACTTACTTTGCCATATCTCTAGCCAATTGCATAAATCGTTCTCCATCAGACGGAGACAAAAGGTTTAAAATACGCCTATAACCATCCATTGCCATTTTATGATCTCCCATCTGTTCGTAAAGGCTTGATCGCTCCCACAGATAACGGACATTAGTAGGTTCATATTTAAGAGCTAAAAAGAAAAAAAGATTTATCATAAAAAGAGTTTCATGGTACCTGGGTGTGACCCATCTTCTCTTCAGAAAATTTAATAAATGCTCTAAACTAATTCTCCTATAAAATCAAGCAAGTTTTTTGGGACTAAATCTACCTTCAAAGGAACTCTCAATGAGGTCTGATCTAAGACCAGACAGAACCTAAAGCATATTAATCTTCATTTAATCATTCTAGTCTGATATTAACACTCAAGGAGCAGCTTAGAACCAACACTGATCTCAGTGGGAAAATGAAAGTATTGTTCTTCTGCTAGCTTTTATGCTGTATTAGCTCATAATGTAAGTAAAGTGCTAATTAACATGAAATTACAGGAATTCCAATACTTACCTCTGGTAGAACAAAGTGTAAGGAATAAACACATTTCAGCTAATATCACCTCAAAGTACCAAGTACAATTTTCAAAAAACCTATTATGTAACACTTTATCAAACAAAATTGAAAAACATTTTAATTACCTTTTGTGTAGCAAAAAATAGCCTGCTTAATATTGTCTTGTTCCAGGGACATTTCTGCCAATCTAACCCATTCTTCAGTGTCACTGGGATTTAAATGTGCAGCAATCAACTCAAACTGCAGTGATTTCTCCATGTCACCTTGGTCTTCATATATCATGGCAAGAGTAGAGAATGGCTCATAAGCCAAAGGAGCTATAACAAATTTAAAAAAATAAATAAATTACTTTGAGGGAAGAGACTGGAACTGTCAATCCCATGGCTCTATCTATGGGTCCTTTCTTTAATATTTAAACTCTTTAAATAACTATCAGGATTATACAAACTACTTAATGGAATTTAGAACACTATATTTTTTATTTTCATATATTTTAGCATTTTTAAAGCATTTTCTTTTCTAAGCAAGTGTAATTTCATGGAAACCCTACTCTTCGCCATGCCCCCCTTATGAAAATCCCCCTTTGCTAAAGCTAAACTGCAGTTTTCAATAATCCCCACAGAAAACACCTTGTCTTATGATTTCCATGCACATCAATATTGCCTCTTCATGTTCTCCTCGAGCAAAGCGTATGTTGGCTTCACCCATGAGACCTCTCAGAGCTCTGGGAAGTTTACTCCGAGGTCTTTTCTCCTGTACAGAACAAAAATGACATTTAGGTTAAAATACAGTAATGTTTTAGATTTCAATTCCAGCCATATTAATAAGCTGAAACTTTTCTTTAAAACTTTTCAGTCTACATTCAGAATTAAAGACAAAAGGGCTGCAATTCTAACTGACTCATTAATATTAGAGTCCATATTTCAGAAAAAAGTCTAAAACTCAACCACAGTAAATAACTAAAATTATTCTAATATTCTCCAAAAGAGCACTTCAGAAAGTTAAAACAAAAACAACAACAGTAGAAAATTCAAAGCACAGTAAAATAAATAAAGAAAGTAAAACCAAAGTGGTCAGGAATTACTAAGTAACTAATTAGAATAATAAATGTAGAACTGGATGCTGCAAAATGAATCCATATGCTAGGAGACTTATTATGATGCAATTTACTGAAGATCCTCCTTTCAAATTTATCTACTCAGAATGAAGTATGTTAAAAAATATCAAGTTACAATATGGACCTTTTAAGAGCAAAACTATAGTATATTTTGACACATGCAATAATTAAGATTTTACAGTTTTAAAAATCTCTAAAATGAAACAAAAGAAATAGGTAACAGTGGTTGTCTCATAGTATTTCCTTTCTTATAGTCTGAATTCTTTCCAACTATGTGTATAATTTAAGATTTTCAATGTCATATTTTCACATTCTGCTTATTAATACCAAAATAAGTAACAATTTACTTTCATCATTTTCTTGGTTTCACGATTAAGAACCATTTCCAATACAAACACATCGCCTGCAGTGGGTTGCTCAGGTGTTTCTTCCTCCTCCTCCTCTTCTTCTTCCTCTTCCTCCTCATCATCCTCATTCTCTCCAAGCATGGAAGCAAAGACCTTGTGAACTGACTTACTAACTCCATCTGATGTTTCTCCTGAAAAAAGACACATTGAGATAGAAAAAAAAAAAAAGAAAAAGAAAAAAATGATAGTCAAAAGAACAAAAAACTCCAGTAAATTCTTGAATATAAATTTACTCCAGCAATACCAAACTTGAATGCAAAAAACAGACAAATGAACACTCTCAAAAACAACCCCAAAAAGAAAGCTATCATGAAGCTATGTACTTTACTCTGTAGGAATTACTGACACATTCTCATCTAGACATATAGGCAAAATTAAGTGGGAAATCAGAAGCACACACAGTATCAGTTAAGAGCAGAGAGTAAAAAAAAAATGAATTGTAAGATGTAGACCTAAAAACTAAATAAGTCTAGTGGTACAGATCTAGGTAGTACAGCATAGTGTTTAAAGGTGAGGCCTGTAGAGTCAAGCTATCTGGTTTCAAACTTCATCTCCATCTATCACTAGCTGTGTAATCTTGGGCAAATTACTGAAGCTCTGTACCTCAATTTCCTCATCTGTAAAAAGGGGTTAATAATAATGTCTGCATTATAGTGCTACTCTAAGTATAGGTTTTTATCTATATGCACTTAGAATAATGGCCAGCATATACTAAGAACTTAATACATGATATTAATATTAAAATAGTATTATTATTATTTCAGAAACAAAATAACATGACATACTTCATTTATATCTAAGGGTACCTCTACACTACAATGATTTTGTAAGTTCATAATGATGATCTTGAATGATCAAAAAGTTAGTTAAGTCTAGAAGCCAATTTTCTATTAGAGACATGTAACATATTTTAGGAAGTTCTAACAATATAGTTAAAATTTAAAAATATATATTTCTTTGTGTTCAAAAACTCTTAAGCTTATTCACTTATGTGAAACACCTCAAACCCCAAAGATGCTGGATAAATGAGATAGTATGTTTAAGAAAGAACAGAATTAAAAAACTTACATATTCTGAGCAACGAATAATTATTATGAAGTCTTAACGATCATCTTCAAGAATTCCAAACATCCAAAATATGAAAAAAAGGGTGTAAAACCCTACCAATCAATAAAATTTATTACAATAACAGAAAAAAAGGAGAAAAATATCTTGATAGACACAACAAAAGTATTTGATAAAATCTACCACCCATCCTAATAAAAACATTTAATCAACTAGAAATGGAAGGGAATATCTTAAATTTGATAAAGAATATAAAAAATTTTTCCACAAACACAGTTAATGGTGAATTATTCAAAGTTACTGGGAATGAGACAAGTATGCCACTCCTTTCAACATTTTACTGGAAATCCTAGCTAATGTAATAAGGGAATATAAATAGAGGGCATAAAGATGGCAAGGAAGAAACAAAATTCATCATTTACATATGATTATGTACATAGAGGATCCATGTATTTGAACTTAGAAAGGTTCCTGGATACAGGGTCAATATACAAAAATTCATTAAACTGTAGTTTTTATATCAGTAACAATAAACTGAAAGTGTAATTAAAAGAACACCCTAATTGCATCGTAGGAAAGGTGCTAGAGAGCAAGAATTTAGCAGTGGTATTCAGCAATGTATAGGAAGAAAAAGACAAGGACAGCAGTGGCCATATAATACAGTTAGCAGACTTTGCCAAAGCCTGTTCAAAACTGAACCCTTCTTCTGCTTTGAATATTTGCCCAAACTCACTCAGGGTCTTGGTAAAGTTCTGGGACAATTCCTTCCTGAGAAACTGGGAACTTTTTATCTTAAAAGGTCTGATGGAATTATTTGAGCTGAGGCCATTTAGAACTTTTGTGCCTGACTGCTCATGGTTAGGTAGAATTAGATTCACTTAACCCTTTTTTAGGGAGGGCCACCTGTCAGGCACAGCTTTAGGCAAGAGGACTTACAGACACTAGTGCCTGCTACGACAGTTGCACCTACAAAGACCTGATGATGGAAGAGCTGCTCCTCCCCTGAACAGATAAGGAAGGACCCACAGGTTGTTAGAACTTTGGCCCTCTATTCCACCCCACTTGCCTGGCAAGGTAAGAAACTATAACCCCAATTTTTTCTCCTTTGCCATTTCTTCCCAAATTGGTCAAAGGGGACAGGAATAAAGCCTGTTTGTTTTATGTCCACCCTACTAGTGTGTTTTCTCTGTGTAAGGGCTTATTTGTTCAGAGGGGCGGGGGGAAATAGCCTCTACTTCTACCTTCCAGGTCTAGAAAGTTTAACTTAGTTGTCAGTCAGAACCTATAATGTCTAATTGACATCATCCCAGGAAATTTGATATGGCAAAAGGGATACCATGAATTATTACCAGTAGTCTTATCATTAGAAAGGTATATCTATCACTGGAAATTAGTAAGTCTGTACACTAGTTTATCAGTTAGGTTCTGATAAGTTTAATTAGTCTGGGCGCACTACCAATTTAATATCTGGATATGCTGAGCTGAGGACTGGATCCTAGAATGAGGTAGTATATCAAGATACCTATGCTGTGTGTGAGGTCTCAGCTGGGCAAATTGGGCTTCCACTCTGACATTTCTATTTTATTTCCTATAGCTAAAGCAATGTTTTGGAAGCCATTTTGTATAGAAGTATAATTCATTACAATTTGGGTGAGTAAAGTCTGGAAGTAATTAGTAACCAACTGAGAGAACCAATTTTAAAAAATAACTCTAAAAAGCCTCCCTAACACTGATGTCAATTTGAAACACTTTTCCACCCATAAGACTGACTAACCATCACCATATTCAATAACTCAACAAATATTTATTGAGCCCCTATTATATATTAAGCACTATGCTCCTAATAAACCAGGTAATCAACAGAATGCCACTGCACTGAAAATAGAACGTTTTCACTAAATTAGTAGATACTCTTAAAATTTATTGCAGGTAGCAAATGATCTTAACATACCTTCATTGGCATCTTTGTCCCGAGATTTGGTAGAGTCAATTCCTGATGATGATGGAACTTCTGAATCATTTGTATTTTCTTCAGCTGATAGCTTTCCTTTTTCCTGAAGACTCTGTGATTGAAAATAAATTAATGACTCCAAAAACTAATGCAAATTTAGCTGTCTCCTGTTGAGAACCAGGCATTTGCTTCATTTTGTTTTTATAAAACTTGAGCTCTCCGCACATACAGTATATAGAATCTAAATCTGAATATTGTCAAAGCCTTTCAGAGTACTTAAGACTCATCCTTCAGTCTAAATCAGTCAATTGTAAAAATTAAAATTATCTTTGCATACAATGTAAAAATTTGTATACAATTGTAAAAATTTGTATACAATTTGTAGACAATTTGTATACAATTGTAAAAATTTGTGTACAATTTGTATACAATTGTAAAAATTTGTATACAATTGTAAAAATTAAAATTATCTTTGTATACAATGTATACAAATATACATTGTAACCTAGTTTTGTTTTGTTTTGTTTTGTTTTTTTAATGAAAAGAGATAGGGCACTATTACTTGCATGAATTAGGAAAGAATCCACCAATTAATTTCAAAAGGTGCAATTTTATTTTCCCTCGGACTTCAACTGAGAATATATGGAAAATTTTTATATTTCTTCATAAGTATGAATAACTGAGTGAAGATTTTGTCACACAAGAAAATTCACTTTTTTTGCGTGAAAGATTGAGAGACTTCCCCCAAAAAGGGAGCTCAAATCCCTGTTTAGAAATAGAGAAACTGAGGCCTAAAGAAGAGAGGTGCGTCCACCCAGTCACAAAAAGGCTTAGTGGCAAAGCGAGGACTAGAACCAGATGCGAGGACTAGAACCAGATACTCTGACACCAAATTCTACTCCCCATTCTCCCATTTAACCTACTAGCGTTAAGCTACCGGCAAGTAAAAATTAGTATATTTGACAAAGAAAAAAAAAGGTCACAACCAAGACAAAAGCATTTTGGTGGGGGAAATGTTTTTAAGAGGAGCTTGGCACAGGGATGAGGTGAGAACCGGGGTTTCAGTAAGAAGTAGGAGAAGCTGCTGGGTTCCCCACATTTCCCTAAGCGTATTAGGGCGACAAGACAGTGAGGGGCATCCTGGCCTAGCATCTCCTCACTTTCCTCTCGCGGGTTTTTCTCTCTTCTCTCCGCCTTTCGAATTCCTCAAAGGAGATCTTCCCTTCCAGGTAGTCAATGAGCTCCGGGCTGAACCCCGACATCTCTGCGGGGTCCGGATATGCTGCCCCAGGAACGGGACAGCGAACCGAAAGAGAAACGCCTCCCACACTCAAGCAAGCGCTGGGGTGCCGAGAGCAGGGACCTCGTGTCCTTCGGGAAAACGGGCCCGGCCTGCACCGCAGCCGCCGCGCTCGGGTTCCGCGGGAGCGCCTGGCCCGACCTCCTTCCGGGCGATGCGGGCGGGACCATTCCGACGGAACCTCCTCGCGCCCCGCCCTCGCCTGCCGCCTGGCTCAGGCCTCCTGCTTGTTATTAAGGAGCTGGGAAAAATGTGCCCCAAAGAGATTTTCCTTAATCCAGATCATGTCTTTTAACTCTCCATTAAGATTCTCACTCCCAGTCCTTTTCCTTTTCTGAATATTTGTGTAAATTAATTTGGTTTTGGCTGTAGTAATTTTTTTTTAATTGAACCAATTTCACTGTCATATGCACGGTCCACTTTTCAGTTCTCCCCTACGACAGAAAGCTAAAGTCTTCCCCCAATTTATGGTCTAAATCTCATCTCCAATCAATAGCATCATCACTTTTCCCTTCTTCCACAAATCCTCAAACACCCTTTCCTCAGGCTCCTTCTTAGTCTGTCAATAAGTTTATCTGGACTTGATGTCCCACCTCTAACTCCCACCCAAGTTTTCTTCTCTTCTTAACAGTCAAATGCTTCATATGATTACCATACACTGTTGCCCATTTACTATGAGCCAGGTCTTATGCATATTGCATATATGTCTCAAATAATTCTTAAAAATGGATGTTGTTATTTCTAATTGCAAGGATCCACATCTAATTAGTAGTAGAGACAGGATTTGAACCCTGGTCTATCTGTCTCCAAATCCCATGTTTGGAATTAATATGATATACTGCTTCCCTTCCATGGAACTATTCTTCACCTCCTACATGCTCCTGTAGTTTGTATTTTACCTTGTATTATAACTATTTCTCTGCTGTCCTTCTCTAGAGACACGCGCTGTCAACATCTTGAGAACAGCACTACCCGATGCATCTTTGTGAACTCTCTATAGCCTAGTAATCTGTGTTCAAAACATATTTATGACTTAAATTGGATGGAATTGAAAGTGCCTTAGGAATGGTCAAAGGATTTGAGGTATGGGGAATACAGTTCAATATGCAACTAAGGTTAGAGACGAGTTACAGGGAGCCTATTATCTGGCCATTTGTGCCTCTTTATAGATGAAGATAAGCAATTGTGAAGATATAGATTCACGTTGTGGAGAATAGAGAGCAGGAAGCAAGAGGTGGAAAGATAGTTTCTCTGCTATGGAACACCTTTATTCTTTACAGGTCAGAATGCAGCAACATAACTTGAAATTGTAATCATTCTGTTTTTCTTTTTCTACTTTCCTGTACGTGATTTGTCCCCCTGGTGAGTCAGAGGCATCCACATTACCTTGAGATGAAGTGAAATTGTTATAGCAGTAATGAAAATAGCAAGAAGAAACTTTTTAGACTTTCAGACTCATTTTTGAGAATCAAAATTGAATGTCTTAAGAAAGTAGAACATTGAATTTGTGTCCTGACAATAGAATTAAGAATACAGAAGAAAAAGATGACTCCATCGTTTCTCCTTATTAAGCAAAGGAGCTAGAATGGAGTGTGACCCTTCTGGGGAGATAATTTTTCCATGGTTCTCCCACTTTTCTATAAAAGCTTATGACGGCTTTCATTCTGAGCTATCTTTTCAAGGATGTCTGTAGAACAAAGAGTTTTGAAAGATGAGATATTGTCTCCCTCTGGGGCAGAGGGCATATTTGTTTTCTGGCAAGTATAATAAAGACAATGTTTCTCTGTGGGGCAAAAGTTGAGCTTGTTTGTTAGTAAGCCCCTTTAAGAGTGAGTTTCCTAAGTTCAGGATTCTTCAGCTGTGGCACAAACCCACTTGTACACAGCATACACTCTGACCCACCTAGCCCCATGATACTTGAGAGAAAAGGAGAACAAAGGTGAATGTTAAAACTGGTGCTGCCTGTTGCACCATGAGTAACCAAGTCTGTTGCTTCAGACCCAAGAGTCTCATGTGTCTGCCAGGATCGGTGAAACTGTAGCAGACAGCATGTAGCTTGCAAGTAGGGTAAAACCTCATACCTTTAACAGTTCTTTGCCAGCATTGATCTGGGATAGGAGACAATAGAACATGTCCTGGGGATGGGGAATGGGGTACTCATCAAAGAGTCAGTATTGAGAGGCTGTTGATGTAAGAAATGTCCAAATCTGGAGAGAATTTTTATGAGTTTATTATAAGCCAAACTGATCACATGTTCAGGGGAGCAAGATCTCAAATGCTCTAGAGAAAAACAGTTTTGCAGCTTCTTTTATGCATTTGGAATTAGGAGGGAGCATAAAGAAGATTACATGGAGGTGGGAAAAGGCAAGGAGGAGAGTGGATCACAGGATAGTTAACAGGATTCTGTGCTCTTGTGAGGATTTGTTACTGGTTTCTTTCAAAGATGTGTTAACTTCGATGCACAGAAACAATAGACAGGGCTTGCTTAAGGCAAAGATGAACCTTTTACTAAAGAAGTTATAAGCCTGGGGCGTGACTATTCACCATCACCTGACCAGTTGGGAATTTGTGACCAGAAACCTCTGTGAGGTTATTTTCCATAGAGCCTTCTCCACTTTTTTTTTCATCCACAAGGCTGTCAGAGGCCTATATAGAGAAGTGACCATGGACCCCTCGAGAGCCTAGATCGCCTGCAGAACATTTATTTCCATTGAAGGAAACACTATACTTCTACTCTTTTCTTATCAATGGTTCTCAGCCATAAACAAAATCATTTCCCCAATGGGCTTTTAGATATGTGCGTAGGGAAGTTTTGGTTGTCAGAATAAAAGAGCAAGAGTGGGGAAACTACTAACATATAGTGTCTGGGGACAAGGTATGCTAAATTGTCACACAACAGGGAAGACTTGTCCTTTCCCAACTGCCAATAGCATCACCATTAAGAAACTCTAGTCAGTGTGGAGATAGCTACCTTCCAATTGTGAAAAATCTCCAGATGCATGCCCTTGCCCTGAGACTTTGCAATCTCATAGCTAAAAGTCTGTGTGGATGCCCCTTCTTTTCAAAGGCCCTGAAACTGATAAGCATTCCTTTTGTGGAGGTCTTGACACCTAGAGCACGGAGCAGTAGAGAGAAAAGGAAAACCAGTCACTGGTTCTTGAGCGGAACTGAACAGTGGTGAAATACTCCCTACCACTCTATCATTTATCTGAATAGGCAATATTTTTATGAGAAATAGCTCATCAATAATAACATGTATTTTCAATGGTAAAAAAATATTCTTGACATTAACTAGAATCAACTTCCACTACTGTGTGAATAATAGCAGAATAGCATGCATTTACTTCAATTTAACAAGTATTTATTGAACACTTGCTACATACTAGGCATTGTGTTAGGTGCTGGAAAAATAAAAATGGCTTACAAAGACCTCATGATCCTCCAGGGAAAACTGACACACGTACAATTAATTACAAGAGAACATACTAAACCAGACACAGAATCTGTTCTTGCAAAAATATGTTATTCTTGATATTCAGTTTCTACCATCCTCAAAAAAAAGTCACAGAAAACTAATTTGGAATGTACAGACTAGTGTTATTAGAACACAGATGTTTGCTTCTAGGACAATATTTCTTTTGCAGGAATCACAAAGAAAATGATGCAGCTCTCCATAAAACTATAGGAAGAGCAGTTATTCCAAATGAGAATAATTCAGCCCAAGTGAGGAGGGAAGGGAGAAGGTTGGTTGTGACTCACACCAGTTTCTACTCTCCCTTCTTGAGGAGGTTGTGCATGGGAGAGCCAGAGCTGAGGCCTGGCTTGGATACTTGGTGTAGCACAATGTCCATCTCTGAATATAGTGGCAGAGAGCATCTTCTAGGGACTCCAGCAACTCCTAGAATCCCATGTTTCTTTGCTTTCTATTTCAACTTAATTGTGTATATTTATCACTTATCTTCCTTTATATGAAACTAAGACTGCAGTCTTCCAATAGCATATGTTTAAAGTGAGAATGCATCTTCTTTCTATGAAAAAGGCAAATTTTGAACTAAAGTAAAAAAGAACAGTATTCTTTTCAAATAAAAATATTGATTGGTAAAAGGTAAATACATATAAGACAAACTTAAAAGAAACATGTAATTGAGAAGATCATCCTTTCTTTTGACTTCATGGTGTTTTTGTAACTCTTGCAGATATGTACGGTGCTCTACATTGATATTTATGGTTATAGAATGGAAAAAACACCAAAAATATGTACATAAGTTGCCTATGTCTCAAGAGTCAATCTATTTATATGTAAGTCTAGAAATGTAGAATAAAATCATTGCAAATTGACAAAAGTGGAGGAGGGGAAGTTTACCATGACCATGATTTAGTTTTTCTAGTAAGAGTCTTCATCTGTAGTTTTAAAGTAGCCAGACACCTGAAAGAACAAGAAAATGTTATAATGACATAGAAAATGAAGACTGTACAGTTAACACAAAGACTCAAATATCAACATATTTCAACAAAAACTCTTTTTGTCTTCATTTTCTAATCAGTTATTTTAGGAAAAGAGAGCTTGTAATTATGAAATATTCTCCAAATCAGAAGCTTCGCTTATTTCACAAAGTTGAATAATTCCCATTATATTTCACCACCAACAACTGGGTGCTTTCTCTGTTTCCTGCCTTCAAACATTATCTCGTTCCATGCTCACATGAAAGTATATATTTGATATTTTCTCTGATACTTTTTATGAGTTAGAGATTAGTATCTGCAATTTATAGATGAAGAAACTAAGGCTTACAAGCAAATTGTCTGCAAGACTGTCTCAGACTAAAGCAGGTACTGTGTATCCATAACTATTTTCTGTTTTAGTGTCTGATTGCCTAAAGTTTAAGTGTGAAAGGTAGTCAAGGGAACACTTTATGAATATCTTGTTTCTCTATTTTATGTTCTCATTGTAGGACAGTTTTCAAGTGAATATGCCACATGGTAAGTTGTATTTTCTTTTTAGAATAACATCATTATTTTTAAAAAATCACATTTAAAAGAACTGATCAAAATCCTTTCACATGCACAATAAAGTGCAACAGTGGTATGCTTCCTCACAATTTCATTCCTACCCTTGTGGAAGAATGGGAGTACATTTTAATTATGATTCAGTTCTCTTTATTATTTGGCTGAACAAAAAGCTAATAGACTAGAATCATAATGTATTTTTCTGGAATGCACCATTAATACCTGTTTTTTTTAAGGGTAGGCATTTATTTGCTAGGAATGCTAAAGTAATAATAAAACTCAAATCTTAAGTATAAATAAATTTATACTATTTTTCCTATGAAAAATTTCATTTTTACTAATATTTTACCTTTTTTTTTCCCTGTAGATGAGGAAGTTCAAGCTCAAATATATGCTTATTATTTTTTCCTAAAAAGAACTGTTATTTTAACATCACTTCCTATTTCATTCAACTGCACAATTTGACATATCTTTTTATATATGATTTTCCATATAACTTAGCTATATGACCTGGTCTGGAAAAAAAGGGTATAGATAAAAGTATGTGGTATTCTATTATATTTAATAATCTTATTAAGAGTGATAATTCTATTTTAATATATCTCTTCCCAGAAAACTATGATTAAAAAAATTATAAATGTCATTTCTTTTTAAAACCAGACCAAGAAATATCTAAACCAAATCCAAATATTACCAGTGATATGCATCTTCTGATGTAAGCACTTATTTCTTTGAGAAAATAACATCATTTTACAAATAATATTTTCAAAATCTCTTTATGACTGAGTTGTATGTTTGGACAGATCCTGGGAATAAAGGGATAACTTTTACCTGCTCTCAGAAGAAACATTCAGCCTTTGAAGTAATTGGGAAAGGAGTTTTTCTGCTCTTCATAATCTGCAAATGCAGAGGCAATAAATTCTGATTGGAAGGAGAGAGGTCTGGGATTCTCGTTCATGGAGAAAGTACTTGGAAACTTTTTAAGATCAAGACCTCTTCCCTTAAAATACTCCTGAAGGGTTCTGAAAAACTGAAGAAAGAAAATATTCAATTGCCATATATAAATTAAACACCAAAAATACTCAAAAATGGATATTCCCCCCCCCCTCTTTTTTTCCTCTGGATTGACTTTAGGGCTTATCTAGGAGGCAAGAGGTGGAAAACTGGGAAACAGAAGGACAGCTTTGGCTACTCCTTCCCCTCCCCCTGCTCTGTCCTCCGCTTGGCTTCTTTCCAACATTTCAACCCTAAGCAAGATTATTCACCATTCTTGGTGGAAATAGAGAGAGGAATATCAACTATTTAACAGCACCACAGAGTTCATTGTAAACCACCTCTGAGTAGCAACGTCAGAGAGTAAATTGAACTACACAGTGATGAGAGTTGGTGCCTCCACTCTGACTAAAAATAAGATTCCAGTCGTTGTCTTCTGAAATAGTTTCTTTTCAGACATGTGTTTTTCAGCTTCCCTTTAGGAAATGAATACATAGAAGCTGTGCAAAGGGCTATTTGTTTTTACCCTATATTGTTATATTTCACATCATTTTCTTTAGGAAAACTGTATTTTGAAATAGTAATGTCAGCGTGTTTATTGTACTTGGCATATTTTTTAAAAGAGCATTTTTATACATAGCTCATATTGTATTTCTTAGATAATTTTATGTTGAAAATAATGCCTGGTAAATTGATAAGAAGGCAGGTCATCTTTCAGTTTTTGCAGCTGAGCTTTGCAAGTGTTGGTTATCTGAGAATCTGTTTTATTATCAGTTCAATCTAAACTGTGCAAAAAGCAATTCTGTTACGCTCTTGATTTTGTGTATTAGAAATCGAGGCTGTAAAGTCAATGTGTATAAGATCATTTACAAATGTAATGTGCTGTGTGTGTACAAGATCATTTCTAAATATAAATTTGTTTCTCTGTACAGAAACAAATGTAAATTGGCCAGAGAAACAATAGGATGCCAGCTACTAGGCGAGCAAAACTCTCACCTGGTCCTCCCGGGGAATCTTCTCAGCCCTTGGGAGCCCCTGTGCACTGTGCTCTAGCAGAGTGCATTGTGCAGAAATCCAGAGTGGTGCCAACTTCACCCTGCAGCCCAGCATGCCCCAGTGTATGTTCTCACCAGATCTCGGTTTCTAGGGTTGTTTAGTGGCTTCCATTTCTCTTTGTTTCTCAGTGTGGCTCCATGTACAGGTCCAAGTATCACCAGAGCAACACACAGCAGCAGGAACATTGTGGGCATGGTGAGAACGAAGCTGAGTGAAAGGAAGGATCAGAGAAATGTAGATGGTCGGTGGGGGCAGGGGGGGTGGTGGGTGAGAAGAGACATAGAAGAGAAGGGAGGACAAAAGTAAAAAAGAGAAAGAAGAAACATTTTTAAAGGGAGTCAAGGAAAAAGAAATAGTATATTGGTTCACCTGAATTTTGTAGCCTTCTTTTTTCTAAGTTCACTTGCAAATGAGACCTCCAAAATCCAGTTGATGAGCTTAAAGGAGTCCATGATGACGAGAACATTATACAATGATAAGCAAAGTCATTATGAATACAACCTACAAAGTCTGAGTATGCCTTTTCAGTCTTGAAAAAATACACTTTGTTACCATCAAAGAAAATGAAATTCTTAAACAAAAAATTAAAAAGCACCCAAAACCAATCTTAAATTACTCATAAGTGTTGACAGCAGTCTCAAAAAAAAGAAAGAGAAAGAAAGAAAGAAAGAAAGAAAGAAAGAAAGAAAGAAAGAAAGAAAGAAAGAAAGAAAGAAAGAAAGAAAGAAAGGAAAAGAAGAAAACAGAATAGTCTAGGAAAGAGAAAGAAAAAGGATGGAAGGAAGGAAGGAAGGAAGGAAGGAAGGAAGGAAGGAAGGAAGGAAGGAAGGACAGAAGGAAGCAAAAAAGCCAAACTGAGAAATGAACCTTACACACATGTCTGAGACAGATGCACACCACACTAGCATAAGTAAAGATTGTCTCCCACCCCAAGGTGTGAAATGAAAACAAAGCACATATTAAGGGCTAATAAAGCTTACCAGGAGTTGGGCTTGGGCTGGCCCTGCCTACAATCCACAAGGGGATTCATGGCTACTTATAACCCCTGGCTTGTCTGCAGTGGGAGTCATTGACGTGAGCAGAGGGAGTTCAAAAATAATGATTCCATTTTCATCAGAACAAAGATCTTTGAGAATCTCATCTTCAAGCATTCTCAGGGGTAACCAATTTGTCTTATAAATATAGCAACCACTAAACTTTTTTACGTGGATTTTATAAACACACAAGGCACTTCCGCACAGCAAAGTGGCTTTCTCCTTTTCTCCTTTTAGGAGAAGGCACACACAGCAGCTGGCCATATGATGATGAGTATCCCAATCTAATAGAAAGCTCTCCTGGATATATCAGCTTTTGAAATTAATGGCAGTTTTTGAACAGGAAATTCTATTGCAAGAGATAAAATTGCTCTTTAAATGTCAGATTAGAAATGAATTGATGGAAAGGACAGAAAGGTGGTACATCAAGCTCTAGAGAAGTTCAGCTGTGAAGAAAGAGGTCCGGGAAGGAGAAGGCAGTAGGTAACTGGAAGAGGAAGTAGAGTAAAGGGGAAATAGTGTCCTCACTGTTTTTGATGTGAGAGACTTGGGTCTGTTTAAACATCAGTGGTTAAGCGAGTAAATAAATACCCTAGAATTTCATTACATCAACTCTCCTTAAAAAACTCCTGGACTTTGAAGTTAAAGCACTCAATAATGTTGAAGTAGTAAATTGTTAATTAGATTACAGCAGTCACTACACTGTATGCTCCTTAGACAATGCTCACCCTTACATTTCTAGCATCAAGCATGTTGAGCCCAATCCATAAATAATGCACTTTATAATTGGGAAAGACTAAATAAATTAGAATAGATTTTCATAGCTATTTATCTATGAATAACTTCTAACTTTACTTACATTTGTATAAAAACATAGCTCATTTGTTCTCCTTTATAAGAGCTCCCCATTTAAGAAATATTTATTTTCCTAAAGGACCAATGAACTAAAGGAAATATTTACATTTTATCATTACGTTCACAAAGACCAAAGTTTCCTTGATTTTTAAAATAAATTATACATTTAAATAAAATAATTCTTTTTAGTATACGTGCTGCTGAAGCGAGCACAAAAACAATTGTTTTTTATTTCTTTGTTTCTTAACCTTAAACCTTTGTTTTGAAGAGCAGAATGTATTACTGATAAAGCTGATGATGACATTTTCTTCAGAATGTATCAACACAATACTAAGTAGATAATTTGCAATCATTTGGTCGATAAGTACGATCAAATGGAGGAAAAAAACTTTAGGATTATTCAGGTTCCTAAACCATTATTTTCTGGTCTAAGTTACCCCGTTTGGCCTTTTTATTAAACGGAGCATTTGCAAAAGTAGCAGTTGAGATATTCCAGGCAAAAAGGCTCTTCCAAACCCAGAGGCATCTGAATGAAGGTCTGCTAGCATTTCTCAATTAGAAATTGAGAAGAAAATAGAGTACTTGGCCCAGAGCTACACACATAAAAGAAATCCAATAGATATGTGTTGATCAAATCACTAACGTAATTAGATTATAAATTCAAACATAATGGTAAGGAAGAGGAAAGGACACTAAATGAAAAGGATACTGTGGGAAGCAGGGAGAAAATTTTAAAACGTTCACTGTTGGACTGTATAACCTTTTAAAATCCTTCCTGTCTCTACTGGGGGTTGGGGGTAGGGGGTGGGAAGAGTTGACATAGCTATTAATGTATCACGAACAGGGACAAGAATTTCATCTCCTTTTTCTTTCCTCTGGTCTGAGTCAGGGAAAGGAAAAATTATTGTTTATAGTCTGATTCCTGAGTGACAATGAGAATTTCAAAGATAATAGAACAGTCGCTCATGTGATTAATGGAGTAAGCCAGACACCTTAAGATCATAGCAGTCATAACTGCTTTTTGTGGCAGTGGGCAGATTTCAGTTTGAAAGTACACCAAAGAGAAGAAGCGAGAAGAGAAATAAGCCTCTTGCCACACAGAGAACAGAAGCAAAGAGCTGTGGGTCAGGGGACCATAGTGACTACGGTGGGTAAAAGAGAAGTTCACCCTCATAGCCTGGGGCCATGTAAAGCTTCCAGATCCAGTGAGAACCTGGAGGTGAGGGAAGGCCCAGAAACCACTGAAATTAAATCTCTCTCCTCATCTCCCATTTGGATAGAGGCTCATAGACAAAGTTGGTTTAAAAAAGAAACAAAAACCTATGACCATTTGTCCCATTCGGCAGTATCAATACAGTGTTAGTAATCTGATTGTTTAAAGCTGACCCTTATAATTCTCTCGTCATTCACTATGTATCCTCTGTTTTGTTTTCAAAATGTTAAAGGGGTTTATTAAAAAGGAAAGATCTTCCTCTGTTTAAAACATGTTACAGCTGTTTTGCCTCTTAGAGTATGAGGCAATTCTAGAAGCCAGGATCTGTAAAGGAAGACAGGGCTAAGCAGGGTGGCCACCTTCCTTCAGAGTGTTTGCTCTCAAGCCCAGCCTGACCTCATGGCCTCTGCTTTTGTCAGGTATTCCTTATCATCAACTGGGACTTGGCAGCAGCTGTCATTTCACCCACGGTCCCTCCTTCGGTCCATCTTCCTCCCTACTACCAGCCTTCCCAAAACACAATGGCATAATCTGGGCTAGTCAGAGAGGGACAGAAGAAATAGAGGGATTGCATATCTTTCAATCCTGCTCAACTTCGAGCTATATCTCCTACAACTAAGATGGAATACAGGCAACAAAAAGTAAAAATCATGATAATCATGCTTGATTTGAAGCCAGCTCTGACAAACAGAGCAACAAAAACGACACCAACAACAAAGGACATCCAGATTCTCCCAGTGGCTGAGATATAAACCGGACTCTCTCGACTTGGTTTAGAGATCTAGGTTACCAATTCAGTGTCATCTCAGGCCATATTAGTATCTCCAAAGTCATACTAAAGGAGTAAAGCGTTGTTCCCAAAATGTAAAAGGCTAAATCGTTTCTTAGGTCTTTCAAACAGCATTTCAGCAGGCAGTCTGCTTTTGTAGCAGAGAACCTGAGGTGGCCGGCAACACCTTTGGCTTTGCAACTGACCCTGAAGCAGAGACAACAGAAAAACAGGGTTATACTGATGCGGAAGAGTGTACTAGCACCACACCTGCGTCTAGTGGCTTCTTGATGCCCATGAGTCTAAACTCTCGACCTGGATGTAAAGGTCTTCAAATGACACATTTGCTCCAACCCTACTATTGAGGCTACTTTACCTCTTCAGTGAACACCGCTCACCCTTATACCTCAGTGCCATTGAACTTGCTGTTGCTTCTGCCTGAAATGCCTTCTTGAACCCTTGTGTGCCCTCAGAAATTCTCCCTGTTCTTCCAAGCTCACCTCAAATGTCACTTCTGAGAAAAAAAAAAACAAACATTTAATCACTTCAATAGCTCTTACCTTGTTGAATAAGGATGACTACATTTTCTTCCACACATCTCATTGTTTACAAGAAGAGCTTCTTGAAATTGGCGCCTTGTCTTTTTTATCATTGATTCTTCAGAGCTGAGCATACTGCTTGGCATAAAGTAGGCAAGCATATCACAAACGTTTATGGAATTAATAATTCTCTAGGTAAAATTTGAGCTTAGATTCTTACAATGTTCTTTTGAAATTTGAGCCTTGTTGCATTTCTATTTTGCATACAAACCAGTGGAGATTGGGAGGAATATGTCACTTTCACAACCACACACACCTCTCTGTTTAAATTATTCTGGAGTTGAGGCCACAAGCCAAAAAATGTGAGTAACTATCAGAAGCTGGAAAGGGAGTGTTGCCCTGCCCACACTTTGAGTCAGAAGTCTGGAGGTCAGACTTCTGACCTCCAGAACTGAGAGAAAATAAATTTCTCTCGTTTTAAGCCACCCCTTTTTTTTTTTTTTTTGTAATTTGTTACCTTAGTGACAGGAAATTAATACAAGGAGTGTAAAGGTGGCTGGCCAATCATGAAGGAGGAAGATCCATAACTCAACCACAACTGCGTTGGCTTCTCCTGAATATACTGCAGTGTGGACAGACCTGAAGTTGGATCTAAATTCTTTATTCCTTTTTCAGGAAGGAATTAAATCTAAATTCTTTATTCCTTTTTCTTCTGTCATTCAATTCACAATGCAAAATAGATTTGAGTTGAAATGTCTATTATGAACCTGAAGATTTATGTGAGTTAAACTATACTTTAAAATGTCTTTTTGTTACAAGAGAGGTGAGAAAAATTTCCATCTTAGACTATTAAATTAGATAGAACCTCAGCCATGAGTCACATAATTTTGTAATGAACCACATATTTTAACTCATTAATAAAATTATTTAAGTACCTGGAAGAAACACCATTTAAAAAATATTACCTAAATTTCTAGGTGCATATTTTGTATGATAAAGAGAGTAGTTTCAGAGAAGGAAAAAATCGAGAACAATTCAAATGGGCATTTCTTTGGCTATTTGGGGCATAATGGGCAAATGATTCTCTTTCTTAATGTTATTCATCAATTGTGAGCTCTGAAATAGAGCCAATGAGCTTTCATCCTAGAAAGAAAAAAAAAAATCAAAGAACCCCTGTCCCCAAACCAAAAGCATCCCCCCCAACATTTATGGTTTGTTCCTAGTATCATGAGAGCTCTTTAGTATTCTAGGTGCATAAAATGTTATCCAATTATTTTAAATAAAATAGAATAAACAGCAGACCTTTACCTTCTCCCTTCAAAAGTGCATTCTGTAAGTCAGGCCCTGGGAAAATCCTCAAGAAACCTCAGTGGCAGAGATGACTTTATCTAATCCTCCAACAATAATAGGCTCCCAAGTAGCATGGGGACAATCTAGGTTTCTGCTAAAAATATTACTTGCTGACTTCCATTTTTAAAAATTCCATTTTTAGTCTATGGCCATGCTACCCTGAACAAGCCCAATCTCATCTGATTTTGGAAGCTAAGCAGGGTCAGGCCTGGCTAGTACTTGGATGGGAGACCACCTAGGAAGACCAGGTGCTGTAGGCATAAAAAGTAAAAAAAAATAAGGGTTTGTAAGCGGACAAGGTCCTTGCAATCTGTGAGGTCAATCAAGGGCTGCCTCGCCTAAAAAAAAAAAAAATCCACTTTTAAAAATTGGGTTATTTGAATATGATCCAGCAATCCCTCTACTGGATATTTACCCCAAAGACTTGAAAACATATATCCAAAAAGATATTTGCACACTGATGTTCATAGCAGCATTATTCACGGTCGCCAGGACACGGAAGCAACTGAAGTGTCCTACAATAGATGATTGGATAAAGAAGATGTGGTACATTTATACAATGGAATATTAGTCATACGAAGAGATGAAATAATGCCATTTGTGACAACATGGATGGATCTTGGGATAATCATGCTAAGCGAAATAAGCCAGATAAAAATCTAAGTTGAAAACCACATGATATCACTTAAATGTGGGATATAAATCTAAAAGCAACAAACATGACAGAGACTTATGGACATTGACAATAGACTAGTGGGTAGATGACGTAAAAAGGGTCAAATATGTTGTGATAAATCTAACTATGGGCAGTAAACATACAATGCAATATATATATGACTAACTGTTAAATTGTACATTTGAAACTTACTGGATTCCATTAACCAATGTCACCATAATAATTTTTTAAAATTTGGGTTATTTGAGGTGTTAGGATTGAGTTGTAGAAGTATTTTATGTACTCTGAAAACAAATCCTTTGTCAAAATGTTTCTCTGTGGTTTGCCTGTATATTTTAATTATGTTTTGATGAGTAGAAGTCTTTCTGTTGAAGTATAATTTACCAAATTTTTAATTGTTGCTTTCTTTATTCTAAGCACCTTTGCCTACCATCTTGTCACAAAGTAGTCTTCCATATATATTCTTCTAGAAGCTTTAGTTTTTACATTTAATGATTCATCTCAAATTAATTTTTTTCCAAATTAATTTTTGTGCATGCTGTGAGGAATGGTCTAGGTGTATTTTTTTCTCCCACATGAGTGTTCACTTATTCCAGCACTATATATTGAAAATACTCTTCTTTCCCCATTGGAATGTTTTGGCACCTTCGTTAAAGATAAATTGTTTTCTTATTGTTGAGTTTTGAGAGTTCTTTATATATTTTGGATACAAGTTATTTATCAGACATGTGTTTGGCTTCTCCCACCTGTGAATTTTCTTGCGTTTCCTTAGCACTATCTTTTAAAGAACAGAAGTTTGTATTTCTGTTGAAGTCGAATTTATCAATTTTTTTATGGTCTGGGCTTTTATAAACTTTTAAATTTCTATTTTAATTTCTCCATTGGCATTTTAGCTGTACCTCCTTGTATTATTATTCTAGTGGTTGCTTTGAGGATTATAATATGTAATCTTATATATATGGATAACCACAGGTAATAATTCTTTGGAAATAACTAGGGTTAACTAAAAAAGAAAAACTTTTTTCAATGATTTCTGAAAGTCTTTCTAAATGTATTAAGCTACTTAGTAAATATATTCAGACCATAATTAAAATGTCTTTATTATTTAAAACTCCCAACACATACAAAAGGGAACAGAATAATGCAAGTCCATATACTTATCACTCAACTTCAGTAATTATCAACACATAAATAGTGCATCACTAAGTGTGGGAATAAAAAGAGGTACTATATGGAAAGGGAAACAATCCCTGCCTGCTAGAAGTAGACAATCTACTTGGAGAAATAGCATGGTGTGGTGGAGTTTCAGACCAATCTTCGAAACCGGTCTCTGCCATTCCCTTGGTCAAATATTATTTAATCTCTCTGCACCTCAATTTCATTTGTAAAGTAACCCTACTTTGCAATGTAAGAATTAGAAATGATATGGTAAAGGACCTAGCACAGCACCAAACATGTAGATGCTAAGTAAATATCACTATTATTAAGAACTACACATAAAGAGTACATGAAATCTAATGTGATGATTCCCATAGAGTATGGAACTATGACAGTAAGAAGTAGAAGGGCAAGTTCACTCCTGACTGGCAACTGGTAGACTTCTATGGAGAAAACTTTGACAGATGTGGGAGGAAGTTCTTGAGCAAAAGCAGAAAAGTAGCGAAAGGAAGATACTCAAAGAAGAACACAGTAGCCCAGTTTGCTTGTTACAAACTATTCTTTGCTTCCTTTTATTCCTTTCTGCTATGAACTGAATGTGTCTCTCAACAATTCATATTTTGAAGTCCTAACCCCTAGTCAGCTGGCACATTGATCTTGGACTTCCCAGCCACTTGAACTGTGAGAAATAAATTTCTGTTAAGCCACCCAGTCTGTGGTCTTTTGTCATAGCAGTCCCAGCAGATGAATACCTGTCTCAGATGTTGTTTTGGGGTAGCAACACACACACAACTTGAAAACTTGCTTCTGAAGCCTTCCTTGCATTTCTTAATGGCCATGTGGTGTTCTAGAAAATGGGCTGTAGATGGAAGTCCATGAGGGTGGAAAGGGAGGAGAGAGAGAATTCCTTGTAAATAAAAAGCAGAGCTCCTTTTGTTCCTTCCCCCTGGAATGAAAATATCATGCAGCCACTACTGTGTTATGAGTCACACATTATGGACAGGGAACGAGATAAGAGCTTTGCTTCTTGAAGACTTCATGGAGTCTTACCCTGGACTTTCTACCTGAAGCTTTGACTGTTTAAGGAATTGTTGGTTAGGTTTCCATTTCTTGCAAATTAATCCTAACTGAAATAGTTTGTGTGGGGAGATGAGTGTCTTTGGAAAATGGTAGAAGACTGGAAATGTAGATTGGCCGTGTCAAGAAGTTTGAACTGTATATTACAGAACACAGAGGAAGATTAAAAACTTTTTGGAAAAAAGTAACAATACTAATTTGTTGTTTAAAAAAGAACAATGGGGATATACGCAGAAGAAAAGTGGGCGAGACAACAGAGAATCAGTTACAAAGTTGCTTTAAGTCTGGAGTACTAGTAATGATGATCTAAATTGGTCTCACTAGCGTGGGAGCCAGGAAGGGGTGAACCAATGTAAGGGTGACCTTGAAGTGCTAGACTGTTTAGGGCTTAGTAACTAATTCAATGTAGTTAGGCAAGGGAGAAATTATCAAAATGAATGGATTTTCAACTTGTGTAACTGGATTTAACAGAAATTTGAAAACTAAGAGTTGCTACTCAGGGAGGAAAAACTGTTATGGTTAAATTTCAATAGTGAATAGACACTAATTTTATCTAGTTTGGAGAAAACTAGAGATTGGCAAGTTAGGAAGAAAGCACCTATCATTTCTTGAGGACCTACTATGTGTCAGGTGCATTTGGTCCATTATCTCATTTAATCCTCACCCCAGGCTTGTAAAATAATAACACTAGCCATAGTTTGCGGATGATAGTCTCAGGGAGGCTAAATTTATTGCCATTGATTCGGAGATACTTAGATATGAAATGGAGGGAATAACTGTCTGATTGGGTGAATCATCCACCAAGAATATCACACTGAAGTCACATAGCTAAATGAAATCTGTAAGGGAAAGTATAGAAAGAGTAACAAAGCAGGCTGTGAACAACAGATCGGGAATTTTTTTTTTTTTTTTTTCCAAAGCAAGAGGAAGAACTAGTTGGTCAGAAAAGATTTTGACAGTAGAAAGTGAATACTGATCATTACATATTACAAGTCTTCACTGGAGGAATTCTATTTCTTAGACAATCTGCTTTGAAGTCTACTATAATCTACTATAAGCAAATTGCTTAATTTCTCTGAGACCATTTCCTTTCTTGTAATATGGGGATAATAATCCTTCCTCTAAGGGTTTTTAATGGAGAACGAAATGAGAAACTAAATGTGAATGTGTCTTGCATGGATTCTGGTACAATAGGTACTCAATGAATGTCTGCTAAAAGGATAAAGTAGGTGACAAGACAGTCTGTACAAACTCCACAAAATGGTCTAGAATGTTTTTATTGAAATTCCTTGTACTTTTTAGTTTCCTGACTTGTTTCTTTTCCTTCACAGTTGAATTAAAGAATATATTTCTGATTAAGGATTCGTCGATTGCATTTTAGCACCCCAAAATCTTATTGCATTATAGTCTCACTGGAACAACAAACTTGTTAGTTAATCTAAAACTGTAAGACACTGCAAGAAGATGAAGAACAAAATGGAGATTCGGAAAACCCATATATAGTCTCTCCCTTATAGTATGGTACCTAAGATCTTTGAGATAAAGAAAATTGAGATAGGTTAATTCTGTTCAGTTCATGATATCCTCCACACCTAGGATGTTAGGCAAGGGCCCAGGTCTAATCTAAAACAGAAAGAGGCTTGTCTACCACATCCAATTACTTGCTAAGCCTTAGAATCCAGAACTGTAGGTCACTAAATGTTTCTAACAGTAATGCCAGGAGAGAGTGAGGCATTATTTCAGTACCCCATTAAGATTATCGGGGAAAAAATGCTTCATGAATATGTTCATGTTTCTGCAGGGTTTGGCGTCCTGAGCAAAGGAAATTGACATGCTGTCTCCATTTCCCAGAATCATTTTCTCTTCAACGCTCTTCTTCCTCTTGCCTGTTTGGTGGAGCCACGTTTAGATTTTATGGAGAGAGGAAACCTGGAGCCATGTTTACATTCCAAAGGATTATAAAACATTTGAGAGCAAAGGCTTCTCTTTTCTCAGAAGGAGAGGGAGGCAGCATATGGTTTATATAAACTCCCCGACTCATAATTTCAGAGTTCTTCTGTGGTGCAAAAAAAAACCCCGCTAAAAACTCTTTTGCACATACAGGGTTCAGCTGTTCCTCATCACGCAGCCCTCAAAGGGGAAGAGTGGCAAGGGGAACTGATGTGGTTATTGCTTTGAGTAATATTACTCTGTTCCTGATTCAGAAACCTCATTTTTGCTTTCAGTATTATACGCAGATATTAAAAAACTATCAAAAACAAATTCAAAGGGTAACAAAATATATTCTAAACTACATTTCTCCAAAGGAGGTACTTACATTCTAAGTGGTGTGCAAGGCAACATATTGGGATATGGGAGGAAAACATAATTCGTTTTTAATCTAGTAAATTATGTACTAATATTTTATACATGGATTGATACCAATGCCCTCACACATGAAGCCTTTATCATAGCTGATCACACATACTGTGTGGGAATATTCTGAGAGGACTGAGAATTCTGCAGCATGTAGGAGGAAGCTGATAGGATATCCCATTCGTTTGTTCATTTGCTTGTTCACGTTAAACGTATTCTGACCTACACATTCCTAATTTAAAATGCAACTATGAGGCATACGTTGTTTTTCTGAAAAAGGTACATCAAGTTCTTTTCTTAATTAAATTCCTTTTAATTTTTCTCCAGTAGGTCAAAACCTTTAATAGAAAGAAAACAACTCCCTTCTCCCCTTCTACTCCAATCCCGTATCATCTACTTTAGGGCAACCATCTCTGTAATGCCCACAAATATATAATGCTGTTATTTTCTGCAAGCCAGGAAACAAAAAGAAAGTGTCCTTCTCAAATACCTTCTAACTAAATCTTTGCAGTTCCAGTTGAATATTGTACTGGATTGTAATACTTAGATCATTCTAGTTTATCTCTTAACCTTCTATAGTTCTTTCTTGATCAGAATGACACAAATACTGAAGGTAAAAAGCATGGTGACTGAGTCCTTTTTGTTGAGCCAGTATTATATGAACATATCTTATAGAACTGAAGGATGAGATGATTTACATACGAATGATTTACATACAAATATCCATACAAATGCACATGGGAAGCTATAAAATATCAAGTTGGAAAAATACTAGAATTTACCTTGTTTCCAATATTTACCTGTGACGCATCATGTTTATCATATTCCATGCTTAGGCATTCAAATTTCTGAAATGTCTGACATGCTGTAAAAAAAAAATTTTTAAAGGTTTTTGCCCCAGACGGTATTATGGAGAGTACATGAACTGGTAAGCAATCTCTGCACCACATGTTCTAGTTCACCAAATTTATTGAACATTCAGAACACCAGATTATGACAGATTAAAAAGAAAGCACCAAAAATTGCTACACATCAATCAATACCTGAGCAGAGACTGAAGGCAAATATTTGTCTATTAAACCCTACACTGTAACGTTGAAACACAGATAAAAACAGTCACAACACCCTACAGAGTACAATAGCACATTTTGTGAATTACAACCAGTTAAATGTAATAATGTTAACTATACCATACCAAAAACACAAAATTACACATGTGTATTTAGTACACCACACATTGTACAAAACACTGGAAAAGATCATGCATGTTTAAATGGAAAGATCTACAAGGTGACAATCATTTTTCAGTATATATAAGACAAGTTCCTTTGCACTTAAGTATCGTTACTATGCACTGCATTTTCTGGATGAGAACAAAATTATCAATTTGCAAATAAATAATTACGGAGCCTATCTCAGCATAACACAATTTATCCTCTATAAACTTTTAACTATAATACGAAAACTGATGTATGTTGACGGCCATGTATTTTATTTTATTACATACCCTTGCCCAAACTACTTCCATCTCAATTTGTCCACATGTTTTAAAGAAAGACATGTTTTCTTTTTACACATTTTTAAAGAAACCTATATTTTTGTCTTTTTGGGGAAATAGTGGATGTGAAATGGGAAGAAAGGTGTTACGTTTATGTTCAAAATTGAAACAAAAATAAACAAATTCTGAGAGTTGTAGGCATCTTTCAGTAGAGACCATGAATGTCCTATGAATGGCATAATTTGTTTTAATAAAAATTATATCTGTTATTTTAGATAAACACTAAAAAATGCAAGTCTTTCCATTAATAAAACAAAACTGGAGCCAGTTCTCTCAATACCTTGAAAATAATTAGGAAGAAAAACAGAAAGGGGAAAAAATATTTAAAAATATAATACATAAATCTAATATTAATTATTAAAAAAAATTATAACTTTATTTTACATATAAATACAAACCTCAATAATCTGAGAAAAAAATAAACAGATCTTAGGGAAGAACTTAAGTCTTTGATACAGTATTCATTAAAAAGACAAAAAATTACGCTTAAGATTAAGCTTTCCCTGCATAACAAGTTCAGAAGTGCCACCACCTTCTCAGAAACTTTAGAGAAACTTAAATTTCTATATCTATAAAGTATAAGTCAAGTTTTAATTTCAAATGAGAACGCCTCTAGCGCAATAGTTCTGTAAATAGTAAGGGAAACAATGGTCAACTTTTATTTTGAACTTTTACTTCGACCTGAAAGAAAAGGAGTTGGAGCAAATTTGAAAAGGCCAGCAGTAGTAAAATATAGAGTTATAACATTGTAGGGCATTCCTTCATCATTTTAAGGCACGGTCTGTTTTATCCCAAACAACTATAAGTTCAAGGTCACAGTGATAATATGCATTCAATTCATATTTTGGTCTGGTTTCTCATGGGTACATTGCTACATTTAGTTAGTCATAAGTTTAAGAAGCTGTAATACAATCACTTTAAACTTTAAAATAATTGTCATTTTTATATTTTTAAAAATGTAAATATACAATTTCCTAATTCATATACACTAAAAATTGGAGCTTTTTCTTCCTCCACTGTGGAGGAAGGAGAAAGTCATTTCTACCAATATCCTAACAAATATATATTTGATTATGTAGAAAGCATGGTTATGTTAAATACAGGCATCTCTTACCTAGGATAAAATTATTCCACATAAAAGATAAACTCATACCAAAATATAATGTTCACTTAACTTTTAGGTTTAGTACATCATCTTTTTTACTGATATCATCCATAGTCCTCACTAGATAATTGGATAAATGGTCACTAAATCAAGGCTCAACATTTTAATATTTGCTGCCTTTTTACTTCCAAGGCTACTTATGCAAACTGCATCAACATTATTAGGCAGAGAAACAGTGAGTGACATTAAATGATGGGAAAAATTATTATTATAATGAGGGACTGAAATCCCCTTTAAGAATTTCTATAGGGGAGAAATTGAAAAATTTTAACCAGAGCAACATATAGTTTTTGAGTCTATCATATTTCTACCTTTCTTTCAAGAATATAACACTGTATTGATATTAACATTTTAGCATTAACATCTTGATTGTTCTGTAATATTTTCCTTTAAGATATGCATTTTAAAATATTTACTTCATTGTACTATATTAGGTTCTAGTGGATTATTTTCTCCTGTGAAACATGTGACTGTACAAAGGGATGAAATGGAAATACAGAGAAAACAAATTGCAAATTCTATAAACTTTCATTACCTAAATGACAGACACTTGTACTAAAATAAACCAACAAAATTCAAAGTTTTACATCACAGGATGAATCTAAAGCAAAATTACTTCAAATGATTACTTCAATTATTTACTGAAAGATTATTATTTGGTAAACTAACTTTTACCTAATAAAATCAGAGGACACTATTACAGAAATCAGACGAAATAGAATACAACAAAGCTACAAGGTTTATATATTTTCAAAGAAAAATTAGGGTATAGAATATAAGTTTTGAGGATTTACATATTTAATATGTTTTAGATGAAAAATACTGAAAACATTATTTTTGCTCTAAATCTCAATATGCTAAGAAAAGTTCATTGGCACAAATATCTGGAGGTATTTTACAGTGTCATTTAGCTTTGGTGGCAAAATGTGTTTTGCTAACCATATAAATACAGTTATATTTTCCAATGTAGAGAATTATGCTAAAAAAATTCAAAAGTATTTTTTTCCTAAAAAAGGGATGTAAAAAGTCTAATATGAAACAAAACAAGTGCAACATGAAATATAAAATAATGCCTATCATTTAGGCTTTCAAACAATTTGTAGTTCTATGCTTTGTTTATAAATCTTTTACTAGTAATAGTCCTATTATATAAATACTAAAAACCAAGATAACATAAAAAAATAGCAGATGAACTTTACAAAAATGGCTACTTTTAGACTTTCTGAACTAAGATTAGGATTCCAATATGCAAACGAATTTACACTTAACTAATCAAAATACATCAACAGATACAGTTTTCCTAAGTGTTCAAAGTTACAAGGTACAAATCGGTACAGAATAATTCTCATTCATATATATATCAAGTTCTATACAAAGTCATCAGAAATTAACTGGTTACTTGGTATTTCAAACAGTAATTTTTGGCAGCATAACATGCCAAACACTTTTACAAAGTACTGTACTTGATTTAAAAATTTTCAGCCATACACACTGTAATCTAGCTACAGCTTTGAATATCATCTAACTTTTGAAAGACATGTTATCAATTCAGGTATACTGTTATATTCATACTATTAATAAAATAAGTCTATTCTATTTCTAGATTTTATTCTATTCTTAAAACTAAGTTATTAATATACAAAATTCAATCTTCTGTATTCATAATATATTTATCAAAAAAATGTGAATTTTCGAGCATTTATAGTACACATATTCAGATTTGGATTACTGACCTTTCTTTCCTATCATCCTTATTAACAAAGAATGTGAGTAGCCTCACAACTTTTCTATTTCTTCAGACTGTTAAAACTTATTGTGAAAGAATGCATGAGTAATATGTGTAAACAAAAGTTCATTAGAGATTTTGTCTTTTGTTCAAAAAGACTGGGATAAAATTTAGCTCCCAATTATCTCCCTATTTTGTAAATCAGATAATGTGCCTCATATAATTATGTGTGTGTGTGTGGTGGAAATGTATATAAATATACCTGCATGAGCCATAACAACAATCATTTTTTAGACCTACTAGTTTTTTTCCTTACTGTATAATCATGCAAACATTATAGTGTAGTTCACTCAAGAAAAGGTATTCCATTACATATATCTAAATTTATCTGACCAAAACATGAAAAAAGTTAAATTGATTAATACATGACAAGCATGAATGGATTTTTTAGGACCATTATTTTAAATATTTTCATTCCGATGACAAACAAGAAAAAATTTAGCAGAATCTGTTTAATTTCTGGCATGAAAAAGATCCAGAAAAAAGAGCTTTAATGATTTCTATTATATTATCGGTTCTAAATTATAGGAGTAGTAATTCTAGAGGCGGCTTAAGAAACACTGAAAATACTCAGAATTTTTCTTATGCAGTCTATATTTGATCCAGTTACCAACAATAGGACCCAGATTATTTTTATAAGCACAAAATTTATTCAAACTCAACAAGCTCTAAATAAAAATGTTATAACTTCAGAGCTCAGAAGTTTGATGAATTAGATAATCCCTAACTACCAAAAAATAATTTCATTTTTAGTAACATTGCTAATAAAGCTGTGTTTTACCAGCTAATAACATAGGCTGTAAGCATGATCGAAACAATGTGAAATTTAAAGACAAAAGGACTTTCCTTTTCTCAAGGAAAAGTAGAAACATTAATTTCACTAATCTTCAGACAGACCCTACCTTCTTATCTTGGGTAGTTATTTAGGTTTAAAGTACATCAAGACTTGATGAAGACCCCGTTCAAATATTTAAAAAAAAAAAAAAAAGGTATGGTATATATTTATATATGTATAAATAAAATTTATAGATCACATTAACAATGATTATGACTGTCATAGAGGATCCAAATTAATGGACTTTATAAAGTTCTTTCTGTATACGGACCTAAGTTCAAACTCAGGAATAGTTAAATGACACATTTAACCTGTAACTTGAAATAAAATCATATCCATGAAAAAGTAAAAATTACCTATGTGTATAAAAGTTATGAGAATGTATATAGCTAAACATAGGCAGATGTGTCTTTATTTAAATATGTATGTGGTATGCCCTAAGACAAGTGTATAATAAATTCTCTTTCCTTCCAGGTACTGAACCCACAAGCATTTTGCATTTTATCCCTTTTCTACTTCTCTCAAACAAGAGCCTGGTATGCCTGCCATGTCTCCTATGAGGTTATCACTTCCCTTAATGGTCTCAGTAAGTGAAATTATAAATTCTGAGCAATAAGCATGAAGTTGGGAAAGACAACAATAAAATCAAACAAACTTACAACCCTAAGAGATGACAGCAAGATCTTCTTTCAACTGATGCCAAAGAGCAAGGACTGAGGAACAACTGAGAAGTGGGGTAACCGTGCGTAGGCAGTAATGTGGGGGTGACCCTCTACAGGCAGTTAACAGCTGAGAGGCTGTAAGGGAATCCAGATGTAATGGCAGATAAATGAACCTGGTACTCTAGGACATCCTTGGGTACTGAGGACACAAGTTCATGGGTGCAATGTTGGAATTACTGGGACTTAAGGACTTGAGAGATTGTAGGTATTTATAGCATACATATCTAAAGGAAGGGCTCTATCAGCTAGGTATACTTCAGCCTGAGTTTATTCTTTCTTAAGGCATAGATACCTAACTCCAATACCTATTTCCTACTCTTTTGGAGCTAAAAGTGAGCTGAAAGCTGAAATGAAATAAAAATATTCTCTTATCTGTCAAAGAGTAATCACCTTGGCTAATTAAGATTCCACTGTAAACCTAGTGGCTGAATCCTCCAATTTATTCAGGTATACTGTTTATACATCAAATGTGGTACTGCATTTGATCATGCTAATTTTTTTTCCACAGTAGTAAAAAATTGCAAACCTAGAGTTTTTTCGAACTATTGGAATTTAGTTATTTTAACAATCCATCATGATCTGAGGCACTTTTGGCAACCATGGGTTCAATGGTTAAATTGACAAATAAAATGATATAGACAACTGAACTGTTTCAATTCCAGTAAGTAAATATCTATGAGAATTTAACAATATATCTCTTTAATAGTCTCTTGATATTAACCAAGAATACAAACTAAGAATTGTATTTGAAAAGTAAGAAGAAAACTTCACTAAGTTTTGAGTTTAGATTAGGTTTCCATCTGTCTGTCGGTCTTGCATTGGTTACCAAGAAAACATGTCTCCTTAGAATTAAAGATGTATTTTCATAGATGGAAGAAAACAAAAGACCTACTTTGTTCCTGTGGCTGCCAAAAACTGGCCAAAGACTCTTCATGGATGCTTCATTTTTGAGAAACTAAATTGTTGTGAATTTCATCAATCTTTTAAGACTCATTTCTCAATATATGTACTGTAGCAAATATAAAGTAATCCACTTTTCAGAAGAAAGTTTGATGAAATGAGCAGAATGCTGGAAGAGAAATTACAAAAAATGCTTTTCGTTTACTGAGTGTTTAGAGGATCCCTAGTATGGCCAATCAAGCAGATTAGCTGATATGCAGAGGAGTCCTCAAAGACAGTGTCCACCACATCTTTTTATTAATTTTTCAGAAATGACTAACACAGATGCCACAGCACTAAACAAAACCATGCTTCAACTACTTTCTTCAAGCATTACAAAACTAATTTCCTATTTTCGATATTGTAAAAATAGATGTCTTCTCCAAAGGATCTTGGTGTCCACATTGATAGATCTGTGCATTCCCTCTTATTACTGACATAAAATCATCTTTATCATCCCTTAAATCCAACCTTACATAAAGTTGCATAATGCATGGAGTAAAAGAGGAATGAAGACAAAGCATGGAACCCTGTATAAGTGTGCAGACCCAAAAGCAATCACACCAACGGCCAGAGGAAGTGGAAACTGTGAAGTAGTCTTCAACAATTTACTGTAAACAAACAGAAAAATATACATTATATAAACTACATTGTGAGCAAAAATAGAATATGTTGACCCTTGAAATGATTAACATAAGCCATATTTCGACTAGAAATAAATTTTCTATAAAGTAAATAACTAGTTTTGTTCAGTCTTTTAAACTTACTAACCTAAAAATACTAGTTGGACTTTTATTCAGCAATTATACCTTTAGAAATCTATCCTAACAAAAATAATAATGTTTACTAAGACTTCGCTACGGAAATATCTAAGTCTATTTATAATTGCAAAAAAGCCCTCAATCAAATAAATAAGGAACCATTCTTAATTTGTAAGAGGAACATATAAGATATTTTTAAAAGAAAAATACAAATAGTTCCCAACTTATAATGGTTAGACTTATGATTTTTCGACTTGACGATGGTATAAAAGCAATATGCATTCAGTAGAAATTATAATTCGAATTTTGAACTTTGATCTTTTCCCAGCTAGTGTTATATGGTAAGATACTCTCTTGTGATGTTGGGCTGCAGTAGTGAGCTACAGCTCCCAGTCAGGCACGCAATCACAAGGGTAAACAACTGATACTCTACAGTGTAGTATTAAGTGCATTTTAGACTTAAGATATTTTCAGTTTATGATTGGCTTATCAAGACAAAACCCCATGTAAGTCAAGAAGCATCTGTATTATCAGGAAAGAAACTAAAGAGGAGTTAAGAAACTTCCCTAAGAATATAGAACTATTAAATAGTAGAGCCAAGATATAAACACTAGGTTGGCCTGATCCTAGATTATCTGCAAGTATCTGCAAAAATCAACTAAAAGGGCCCTGAAAGCAAATAATCAGTCAATGAAAAGTTTTATTACAGAGAATTTTAAACATATACATAAGTATAATAAACTTCATGTACCCATCACCCAGCTTCAAAAATTATCAAGTCATGGCCAATCTTACTTTACCTATATTCCTATCCACTTCCACTCCTCTATATTTTTTGGAAGAAAATCCTATCTTTTAAGGGTTAACTTTTTAAAGAAAAAAAACATTATTATATCCTAATAAGTGAAACCCACAATTAAGAAAATAAGTATAATACCTTTCATATAAATTATATTTGAATATAAAACATAATTACTATTATAGCTTTACCTTTAGGAATACTCAAAAGTAATCAGGAATAAAGAGCATGCTTCAGTCATAAAAAAAAGGGATGATAAAGACCAAGAATAGATGAGAAAAAAGAAAGATTAAACTACTGTACCTTGATTTTATTGAAACGGTGTAAGTATTTCCAAGAATTGCCATAGTTGGAATAAGAATAAATGCCAAAGGTTTACATGGATCAGGGTTAAGTTTAAAATAATACCTATATCAAAAAGAAAAAAATAAATGTAAATCAACAAAGCACACCTGACCATTTTAAATTATCAGAATCAAATTAAATTTCAAAACATGCCAGTAGCAATATGGACATAAGACAGCTCTAAATAGCTCATGAAATCTTTAATAATTTTTGCTCTAGATTACCTTTATACTCAAGTTTTATATGGAGAATTATGTTCAGAAACTACTAAAGGAAATTAAAATATTCATTATGAAAGCATTTCCTTTTCATAAATATATGCCTGAAAGTTCATATACAATTTTATAAAACAGATTTTAAAAATACATTAAGGCTGCTCTAGCAAAAAAATGAAAAAATAAAGGTTTACTATATAAAGTAACAGTTCCTTATCTTTTTAAAATTCAAATTTTCATCCCTTGCATTTATTGACAGTGAAATAGCTATAGCCTTTCAGAATCATAAATTTGTGCTCCTTAAATAATTTTCTCCCTAAATCTGTGAATAAAAATCTAGATCTTAAAGTGAAGGACAAGAGAAGAATATTAACATCTGGTAACCTATGCTGTAATTTATCACACTTATTTTGGTTCTGCTGACTTTTCAAAAAAAACTTTCAGTATTTAGATAATCAAAGTTTTATATCATTTTTCAAAACTATACTGAGTAGGGGTTCAAATAGATGAGGTAGCCTTTTAAAAAAAAAATCAATTTACCAATAAATAAACATTCTAGAAATATCTTGGAGGGCACTTTCAGACTCTCATTTAACCTAGGACACTTATCAGGTAGCAAAACAAATAATGGTTTTCAGTAAGTAGTAAGATAGCTGATTATTTATTCTAGTTAATTGTATGGAACACATTAGAAGAGTGCATATTTCTTTCATTACTTCTAATATTTTTATTTTCATTCATTTATTTATTTTAGGCAAGGCAACCCTTGGTTGACCTCACAGATTGCAAAGGACCTTGTCAGCTTACGATCTCTTATTTTTTATTTTATTTTTTTATGCCTACAGCACCTGGTCTTCCTAGGTGGTCTCCCATCCAAGTACTAACCAGGCCCGACCCTGCTTAGCTTCCAAGATCGGACAAGATCGGGCTTGTTCAGGGTGGCATGGCCGTAGATTTTAATATTTTTAAATAGAAGCATTTTTCTTCCCTCCAAATTTAAGAAAACATAAAATTGATCATGAATTGAAAAATACATAAAACACTAGCATTATGAATACTTTAAGTCAACAAAATGAAGCACATTTTCATGTATGTCTAGATCAAAGAAGGTTAAAGGTGACATTCCTTCTTTTTGGGGGCAGATTTGGGGGAAGTTTATTTTCCCGAAGTTTATACTCTCATGGTAAGGGAGAAAATGTGAATGTATTATAAATGAATTTCAGGTGATATATAGCTTCCTATTCTTGAGAAAGTTTTATGGATCATTAGGAATCTAGCAAGTCTATACTTATAGATATTTATTGTTTGAGCCATATAAATTTTAATTATATAAATAAAACGCACCTAAGATTCTTTAACCAATAAATTAAAGATGGCATGCTGAGTAATACAATCCATGTTAATAAGTTAATCACAGTACTGTGCATGCGAAGACTATCTTCAGCATCACTGGCAGATAAACGAAGATGGTGTGCTGTAGAGTCTTTATGGTGATTGGATTTTTTTTCACTTCTTCTAGAGTGCTTGGGATTCTACAAAGCAATAAAGTAAACATATCAAGGTACTAAGTAAAATTTAAGTATATTATTGTATTTAGAATCATCTTCAATTACTTAATAGCTAAATAAATATATCTTTCCACTACCAAATTGATTAAAAGTACTGAAATTACCTTGTTTTAAAGTGGCTATCAGTTATAAAACATTTATTCCTCTAATTACTCAAAATAAGTTAAAATATAATTTGTAATAACAAAAACGACAAAGATCAAATTAGACTTAGTTTACTTTAATATTCATTAAGTTCACTTTTCTTAAAATTACTTAAATTCACAATACTTTTTAAACACTGGAAAATCTCAATTTAAAAAAAACACAGAAAATTTTTCCCATATTCTTTCATATTAAAGCAATGTAAAGTTTTGAAAACAAAGCTTACCACAGTTTGGCTATTTTTAAAAGTTGTTAGGCTGGCTTGTAGATGAACAATCTAGGAAAAAGAAATGACTTTAATTTTAGTTTTATTTTGAAACAAAAAACAAACATTATTATTAAAACTGAGAAACACTATAATCTAAAATTTAAAAAAATCTAAACTAAAATTCATTTAAACATTTAAAAATATTCTTTTAGAAAAGATAAAATAATAACTATATGTGTTTTCTATCATGGATTAAAAAACAGAAACAAAATAATACACACTTCCAGAGTATGTTGGTGCCAAGATATATTGCTATACTTTTTTACATTCTGGAGCCTCTGAATGATACCTTTGCTATAGCAACTTAAAAGTGTCTTGTGAGTGAAAATTTTGATTACATTCAGTACAGTATAAAGAATAACATGTTTTATATGTTCTAAATCTTTGAAAATCTGAACTCAATTATATATGGTGGTGAAATGTTTAAAGAATCCAAGAAAGTCTATAAGTTTAATTTATTAGGTTTGCTTAAGTATTTGAGAAAGTTTTGCTTATTGAGTCAGTTTGAAATACCTAATTAAAAAACCAAAAATTTATTCATAAATAAAAGTAGATCTGAATGTTTTTCTGAAGGACATAAATTTCCTTTAGAAAACTAAAAATAATCTATAATGTGCATTTATTAGTGTTAAAAGTAGATGCAAATAAATCTTTGTTTAATAAAGAAAAAAATATTATCCATTCTGGTATCAACTGTCTCCACATAAAACTAATGTGGAGAGTATGTAGTGTATGACCTCTATTTTCTTGCAAAGCTGTCAGCCTTCTTGAAAGTACTTTTCACTTCCTCAGTAAAATTATCAGCCTACTTACTTTTATCACTGTCTTCTGACTCTTCAGCAACATATATAACATTTTACATTATCTCAACATAACTGATAGCTTGCTCCTACTGACCAAACTTTCTATTTGTTCTATTACCCATGTTCAAAGGGAGGTGTGAATAAAAATTGCTCTAGTAAAATGTTTTCTAAAAAGTTAACATTACTTGAAAGAGCAAGAAACAATCTGAAACAGATTATATCTTCTCCCTTCTGTTTTTTTTTTTTTAACAAACCAACTCAGACTAATAGTTTCAGTTCTACAGTTAACTGTGTATTTTAAATAACTAAGATGTTAAAAACGTTTACACTTAAACCTATTATATAACAGAAGGTTACTGCAGTGGTAATTAAAATTTTGTTAACAACACCTACAGGAAATTCTATGCCTGTCTGATACAATGCCCAGACATTCTGACTTTATTGATCTAACATACCTTAAACACATAGTAAAGATAAGTAAGAAGTATGGCAAATGCTCCACAAGTTGCCCAACTAACTATGATCAAAACAACTGTCAAAAAGGGCAAGTCTGGTGATATCGTCTTGATATCTTTAGGAAGTTCAGAGGGCCTGGAAAAGCAAAATTAAAACTCTTAATAGTTATTTATACAATTACATATAAAAAGAAAACAATACAGTACTCTACCATGCTTTCCTGCTTATTGATATGCAAGCACCGTAAGGTAAACAGTAAGATTTTTTAATAAAGGCAAGGGGTGACACATATTTGATTGTAAATTCTGTAATATACAGTGATAGCTCCTCTTCCATTTAGAAAAACTATGGCTGATATTTGCACTAAGAAAAAAATGTTGCTAAGGATAATCATTAATTATAGGCCCTGTGGCATATGTTTCTGATCTTGAGAGGTGGAGGAATGGTTTTCTATTTCTTAGACTCTTGAGATTACTCAGACATGTCAGGGTGTCAGAAGCACCTCAGAACTGTGGAGAAGAGGCATCACACCATAATACCCTCTATGACAGTAAATCATTTAACATGTTTGGTGAGGAGTGGCAAAGGAACTAGATTAATGTTTTACCAAAAAAGACTACCAGTAACTTCAAACTATGTATTTGGGCCTATAATGAAACTATAGGTGATGTTTTTGGAGCTCTGCTACCTTTACCTAATCTGATCCTAAATATCTTGATTGGGGTCTTTTGCTCTCAGGTTGGATTGAAAATCAGCATAATAAAAGCATTGCCAGAGAAACACTTCCTTCTTAGAAAGATTTATAACAGTGAAATTTAAAAATACTTGTGTAATCTGCCTAACCTTTTTGATTAACTCGAACATTAAGGTCAAAATCAAATGTAGCATTTAACTTGCAGTAAAATGATTATCTGTGATAATAACACAACTTCCAACACTAATCCACATTTTGCTATACATCTTTACTTAGAAATTATAGTTTAGTAAAAGCAAATTAGTTTTAAGGTTTCCCATCAGAATGTAATTTTTTTTCTTAATTAAGAGCAATAAGAAAGGTTTTAATCATTCATTGTTTACCTTTTCAAAGCTAGCCACAATGAAGAAAGGAGTTTCACAGATGTAGAAGAGAGTAGGCCACCCCAGTAGGCAGTACATGTTCCAAACAGAAAGAGAATCAAGGATACAAGGGGGAAACACATACTCTGACTAGTTAAAACGATGGCATCTAATTCTGGTAATAATAACACGTCCCATAATTCTTTAAACCATTTATACCTGTGGATAAAAGAAAATATACAATAAAAGCAAAAAAATAAATAAACAACTGACATTCAAGGATTTAATATTTGAAGTATATGATGATTCACCAGAGTCCCCAAAGTACTATGACACTTAATTCGTAATTATATTGAAAAACAAATTTTAATTTCTTATAGGGAAAAAGTAATTTATCTTCCAAAGGAGTCTACTGATCTTCAAGGACCTGAGTCCTGAGTCTCGATTCAGCTTTACTGCTCTCTATTAATCCTTGTACTGAAGTAATAAGTGTTTTTTTGAAGTTAGAAAGCCAAAAGTTAGTTTTAATGACAGAAGAAAAGAGATCTAAGTAATAGTTCTTAAGCAAAAAACAAAATGTGAATAAATTAAGAATGGAATGTTATGGGGAGGAGGGAGGTTGATGGGGTAAAAGGAGTCGATTATGTAGTGCCATTAAAGAATTAAAAATTAATTTAAAAGAATGCACTGTTAAATAGGGCAGAGACCTAAAATATACATTGTATGAGAAAAAAAAGTAATCTGAAGCACTGTTTCATTAATATCCTATAATGGTTGTGTTCGTAATCTGGGATATTCAAAGATCATAGATCATATATATCTCTGCAAATGCTAAAGGCCTGGTATATTTACAGTCTAAGTTTAGACTGATATATATATATATAAAAATTCAATAATTACTTTTGAAATGGTCAGATTATTAAAGTAAATGTTGATATACTTATTAGGCCTTCGTCTAAGAGAAAAATCTCATTTAATAAAACAAGTCAACTGCCAAATTTGTAGGAAAGTTTATATTCCATTATGGAGATAAACATAATGTTTTATATGCAATACAAAATTAAAATCCTTATCACAGATAAAACTTACCCCAACAGAAACTTAATCATAATTACAAAAGGATCAACTTTGTATGGTTTGGCTTCTTTATCCAACACAGTAGCATATTCTAAGCAATGACCTGGTGGATTAAAAAACAATTCTATGTAGTTAAGAATTCATACTCATTAAGTATAAGACATATTTATATCCTGCATTGTCTGTAAGAGCAACATATTTCATGTCAGAAAAAGCAAGATATTCATTCCTATCACAGAGACTCTCTTCAAAAGATTAAAAAGTTATGTAATTCAATGGTTCTCATACAAGAATACCCATTCAGTCACTTTTGAAACAAATTCTGGAAGCCGAGGGTGGGGTTTCTCCATCTGTATTTTCACAAAGCTCCATGGCTTATTTTTTTAAACTGAGATATAATTTTCAAACATACAATTCATCCATTTAAAGTGTATGCTATTCGCTGGTTTTTAGTTGCGCATCTGTTACCACAATTAGTCTTAGAATATTTCCATTACTCCCAAAAGAAAATGTCCACCTTAACTGTCACCTCCAATGCCTCCTCATTCCTAGACAAATAAGCAATCTAGTTTCTCTGTAAATTGGCCTACTCTGAACAGTTCACAGAAATGGTATCATGTAATATGTGGTCCTTTGTAACTGGCTCCTTTCATTTAGCATGTTTCCAAGATTCATCCACGTTGTAGTATGTATCAACACATTTTATTTATCTATTCATCAGGTGATGGACATTTGGGTTGTTTCCACTTTGGGGCTATTATGAATACTGCTCCTGTGAACACCTGCGTACAAGTTTAGTGTGGGTGTATGTTTTCATCTCTCTTGGATATATACGTGCTGTATAAATGATTAAACTCTGTTTAATCATTTGAGGAACTGCCAGACTGCTTTCCAAAGCAGCTATACCATTTTAATTCTCACCAGCAGTGTATGTAGTTTCCAATTTCTCTACGCCCTCATTAACACTTGTAATCATCTGTCCTTTTTCTAGTAATTCTTGTGAATATGACCCATGTGATTTTTGATAAGCATCCCGGGTTCAGAATTACTTCTTTAATTGGTTTGAGACATAATTCCATACTTAAATCTAGATTAACTAATATCTGGGGTCTCTGTGGACTATCTAGATATAAATTCTGTATGTTCAAGAATCAATTATGAGGTCATTTGAAACTAAGAAGAGTAAGATATGTCTTTCAAACTCTCAAAAAAAGATATTTATATTCAAGTATAGTTGATGTCATATAACCAAAATAACCTCTTAATTAAAAGGTTGGATCTGGGCAGAGTGCACTGAATGTTGCTTCTTTCTTTGTGGAATATAAATAAATCAGGTTAAAATGAATACAAATGGCAGACTTGAAATTGTAGAAAAGTCATTAAAAGGGAATTAGTAGCTGTGAAAGGATTTGGCAAGATGGAAATGGCAGGGGGTTTTTGGACTGCTTTTATGTATTTTGGCCCCATTCTCTTTTCCTATCTCTTGCCTCCCTTGATTACTGTCCAAGTTCAACTGAGTCGAGACTCCTGGGAAACTGTTCTAATTGCTATTCTCAATGGAAGGTTTTGTACTACAGATTCTATATTTTCCTCTCCAGGTCTGTTCTCCACACTTTCCTTTGCTCTAAATTTTGGGAGGCTAACTTTTATGGACTGACTTCTAGTTAGGTTCACTGAATGTGAGGCACTGGCAGATAGGAGAATGAGTGGAAATAAGGTTCGCGTATTTATTTCCCTGCCTTTTTTCCTGTTGAGCCACAGACTGACAATGGTCAGTGTTCCCATACCCGAGGCTGCAGCTACCATAACACTGTCCTCTCCTATAGCTCTCTAGGTTTGCTCCCTCCCTTGCCCTGGTACCTAGGAGTATTAGATGGCTTTGCTGTTAATCTGGCATTTTATCATTTCTTGTTGGTTTCCCTTAATCCTACACATATTTTGAAATATGTCCTTCATTAAACTCTCAATTATCCATTCAGTGTGCCAGGACCTAATCGATACAGTTGATACAGTCCAAATATTATAATGAATATCTACTATGTGCTTGACACTATGTGAGCTACCCAGAATTGAATGGTGAACAAGATCCCTATCAATGAGCCTCTACCTATTAAGAGGTCTTCAAAATAGAAGAAATTTCAGGCACAAAGATATAAAATGGAGAAACAAGTAAAGAATTTTCTTGGGGATCTCTTAAAACTTAGAGGATCTCAAATCTCTGTGAATTTGAGAGAAATGGGTTGTAAATTTTCAAGAAATGATGTGTCTCCCTTAGCCACATGAAGGATAAAAAAGTAGTAATAAAGCACTGTTGTAAATTTTCAAGAAATGATGTGTCTCCCTTAGCCACACGAAGGATAAAAAAGTAGTAATAAAGCCACATGAAGGATAAAAAAGTAGTAATAAAGTAATAAATAGGAAGGAAGGGAGGGAAGGAAGGAGGGAGGAAAGAATAATATTCTTACCTGTTGAGAAAAGAGAGTATAACTGTCCTCCATAAGCAAGAAGGATGCTAGATATAACATAAGCAGGAAGAGCTCCACCATGAAATCTAACTACCTAGAAAACAGGCAAAGCAACGAACAACTTCTAAATGTTCATGTTAATGAAATAAATGTACTTACACATAAAATAAAAATACTTTTCATGACATGGCTACAAAGGTATTTCTAGTAATGGGTATCAAAACTCTAAGTAAAATAAATGTTAAGAGTCTATAGTATATCAGAAATGTATCTAAATTTTTCATCAAGGGCATAACAAAGAGAATGTATAATTGAGTAGCAAGTGCTACAAACATTTTATAAGGCACTCTTATTGAGCATTTACTACATTTCAGGCATGATATTAAACATCTTATATGCATTATCTCATGCTCTCCTCCCCCAAATCCTTTGAGGTAGTTCTTATTCCTATTTTACAGATGAATAAATTTAGGCATAGGGAGCCCAAGTAATTTGTACAATTAAAAACATAATACACAAGCAAGTTATTTACTTGTTATCCGTCTTCATCAGTAAAATGGGAAAATGATAGTACTTACCTTATAGGTGGTTTTAAGGATTAAATATGTTTGTGTAAAGCATTTAGAATATTAACTTGAATGTGATATCAGAAAATATTAGCTACCATTATTAAATTTTTTTGTCCATTATGAAAATCTTGTGGAATGAGATTTAACTCAGAGCCTAAATTCATAAACATTACATTATAGTGCCTCAAATCAGTCCAATTTCTGTAAAAAACATACACATAACAAAAACGAAGTGTTAAGTTCTTATTTTAATAATAAAGTTTTCAAAGAAAATTCTATTCTACTGAATCTTTTAGAAAAAATATAGATCCCGTGGCAATCTGATGAAAGCTATGGAAATGCATGGTTAAACAAAACACTGTGTAAATTTTCAGGAAGCTCAAGGTCTTCTTGAAGCTCCTCTGTGGATTTCCAGGTTAAAAGAAATCGTTAAGGACTCAAAAAACTTATAGTCCATACTCATGATTTATAGTTTATAGTTCTGAGTGGAAGGAGAGGAGAGTAAAAGAGAAAATATAATTTTTCTATTACTAAAGATACTCATTACCTGCTAATGACATGCTAAGAGATATAATGGCACACATAAGAGTATGGAAGGAAAGTTAAGAAGCCTAGCAGTCTGAGACAGACTCCTGGGTTTAGATTCCAGCCTTGCCTCTCACTATCTCTGTGTCCCTGGGCAAGTTACTTTACCCCTCCCCTTCTCTTTATGCCTGTATCAGTAAAACGAAGATATATAGCACCTACCTCACAGAGAGTCTGAAGCTTAAATATATTCATTTGTGCAAAGCATTTGGAATAGTAACTGGCACAGGTAGGTGATCAGAAAATATTAGCTGTTATTATTAACTTTTAATGCCTTCACTGTCTTTAGAAATCTTGTAAGAGGTCCTACACAGAGCATTCTGAACATAAAATTTCTTTTTAATGACTATCATTGTTTTGAGTATTAAAGGTTATGCTGGGCCATAGATATTGCTGGTATAAGATACAACCAAATCAATAGTCATAAGCTGGCCTCCATGGATCAAATTCAAATTGTAGACATGCTTCCTTTGGTTACATCCAGATATCCAATTTCTCTTAAAATTTAAAGATTTGTCAACACTGTACTTCATCCCTACATAGAAATGATTTACTATAGCTTATGTAATTCTTTTGAGAAAGTTATTTCAGTTTATTTTTCACGCTCCCTTTAGTAGAAGTAGACTAAAGAATATGTAAATATATTTTCCTTTCCTTTTTCCGAAAAAAAAAAAAAAAAAAAAAAAAAAAGTTTTCTATTCAAATGCTTTGATTCTCCGATGTAGTTTCCATTTATTCCTCTTCCCAGTTTCCTTTGAATGAATCAGCAACATTGAAAATATGTATTATTTCGAAACGACAAATAAAATATATTTAAAAATTTAAATTCATTATCCTTCTGTTCTTGAGCTAAATTTATAAACAAACACGAGGAAGAGCATCTTCTACCTTTTCAATAATTTGAGGACTTAATTACCACAAATTCTCTGACATTTAAAAAAGTACCTACCTCTAATCCTGTAATGTCCACACACCCTCATTTTTTTAAGAAAAATTTTCATGTCTGAAGAATATCAGTCTGTCTTTTTTTTCTGTCTTTTTTTGATGCACATAAAATTACACTTGAGGACCCCCGGCCCACGCCCCGTGCTCACCACCACTGTGTGGCTCCTGGCGGCATCCAGAATGCTCTGGGGTCTATATCTTTGAAATCCAGAAATTGCTAGTGCTGTAACACCAGACCAGTGTAAATTCTAGAAACCATTGGCTTTAATGAAAGAAGTAGAGATGCTGGAGAGTTTCCGACAGAGACTGAAACCAAGAAGCACCAGACTAGGAATTTAGTAGGTGGGAGGAGGAGGAAGTGGAGGAAGAAGCAGCGATTTGTCTTCTCGACTGGTCTCCCCCTGGCTCTACATGTTCCCCGCACTGAGGAGATGGAAGAGGAGGCATAGCCATCACCTCGCCTCTCAGCCTGGATTATAGTCTCTCACCACAGTGGCTTCAACCTACCCTTGGATTCAGACGCCGATTCGCCCAGTTGACAGCTACCTTTCTAGTTGGTGATTTGATGAAAAAGATATTCTAGAGGATTCTTGGAAACATGGCAAAGTGAGAGATGTCCTCAGATCTCTCCCCTTGAAACAACAATAAGCTGAACATCTAAAACTGAACAAAAAACATCCAAACTGCACACCAGCACGTCTCAGCATGGGATCTGCGCATGAGAGCTACCACAAGACAGAATCCAGGGTGTGCGGTAGACTGGGAGAAATAAAGAAGCTGCCTCTTGCAACCTCCAGAGCTCCCTGCAGGAGGAGGGGAAGGGGAGAATGTGCAGCAAGTTCCCTAAACAGCCCTGCCTGGGAGACCTGTGAGTTCTATGCAGCCAGCAGCAGGGCACAGTCATCAGGGCAGAAAGCAGAGAAGCGGGATGGAACTGCAAAAAACAACAATTGATTTTTACCAGCCACGGCTGCAAAACCGAGGCTGAGCCGCAGCCCTCAACCCACAAACCAGAGGGCCCCTCCCCGCAGATGCTCTGAGACCGATCACTGCGGAGCCCCAGGGGATTCTGAGCAAACGCTGCTGAGACTGTCGCTGACACTGACAGAGACTAAAAATGAGGGCAGCAAGCGTGATTAAATATCTACGAGAAAATAAAAAAGGCATTATTTAGCATTTGTATAAAGCAAGGATCCAAGAGGCTTACATGCCACCTACTGGAAACCAACAGAAAAGTGCCTTCTTTGCAGCAGGTTAAAGAGAGATCTTTATATAATAAATCTTCTTTCTGGAAAAACAGCAGAATACACTTCCATTAATGCCCAGGTGGAGAAACAGCCCATTAAACACCATGAACAACCAAGATGACAAGGCATCTCAGAAAGAAAGAGAAAAATCTCCAGAAAATAAACTTACAGACATAGAAATATGTGACTTAAATGACAGAGAATTTAGGATGGTACTTCTGAAAAAACTCAGTGAGTCATAGCAACAATTTCAGGAATTAAAAATAACTAGATGAGCAGAGCAAAGAAAATGAAACCCTCAAATAGAACAGAATAGATCTTCTGGAGATAAAAAAAACACACACACACACACACATTACAAGAGTTGAAAACTGAAACAGCAGGCTTGGGAAACAGACGTGACCAAATGGAGGAAAGGATCAGTGATATCAGAGATAGAAATCTAGAAATAAATTAGAAAAAGAACAGAGAGAGAAACTGAAGAATGAAAAATAATGAAAGAGAAATACAAGAGCTAGCTGATACCATCAGGAGAGGAAACATGGGCATTATCAAAAGTGAGGAACAGGAGTAGGGACTAGAAAGCATTTTCAGACAAATAGTTAATGAGAATTTCCCAAATCTAAGGAATGAGCTGGAGCTTGGAATTCAAGAAGTCAACAGAATACCCAATTATCTCAATCCAAAAAGGCCTTCACCAAGACACATCATATTGAAATTATCAAAAATCAACAACAAAGCCAGAATTCTCAGGGCAGCCAGAAAAAAGAAGACGGTAACCTATCAAGGAAAACCCATTAGATTATCATTGGACTTCTCAGCACAAACCTTACAATCCAGAAAGGAATGGAATCAAACAT
>NW_006442484.1:60656254-60703643 GCF_000325575.1 Pteropus alecto
CACATGTTGGAGAGAATGTGGAGAAAGGGAACCCTCTTGCACTGTTGGTAGGATTGCAAATTGGTACAGCCACTATGGAAAACAGTATGGAGGTTCCTCAAAAAACTAAGAATTGATATACCATATGATCCAGCAATCCCTCTACTGGGTATTTACCCCAAAGACTTGAAAACCCATATCCGAAAAGATATTTGCACACCAATGTCCATAGCAGCATTATTCACAGTGGCCAGGACATGGAAGCAACCTAAGTGTCCTGCTGTGGTACATATATACAGTGGGATATTACTCAGCCATAAGAAGAGATGAAATACTGCCATTTGTGACAACATGGATGGATCTCGAGATAATCATGCTAAGCGAAATAAGCCAGACAGAAAAAGTTGAAAATCACATATCACTTATATGTGGGATAAAAACCTAAAAGCAAGAAATGAACAGGACAAACGAACAGAGACTCATGGACATGGACAATGGACTAGTGGTTACCAGAGGGTAGGGGGTGGGGGAGGAAGGGGGAGGTAGTTGGGGTAAGTGGGGCAAATACAGAGAGGTAGGGGTAGGGTGAAGTGAGTAAAAGGGATCAAATATATGGTAGCTGAAGGAAACTGTACTTTGGGTGGTAATTGTACTTTAGATGTCAAATTATAATGTACACCTGAAAATTATATAACTGTATTAACAAATGTTACTCTAATAAACTTATTAAACAAAATATATAGAATTAAAAAAATAAAATTAAAAATAAAATTATACTTGACTATAGAGTATCAAGTGAACCAGATTTCTGTCATTAATCTGAATTATGAGGCATAGGTATGATATGAGAGTACGTTATATCTTCAGCTCATACCACTATGTATAATACCATCCTTCTGTATATATAAAAATACAATAGCAAGAATTCCTCCCCTATATTCCAAGAGGTAATTTTTCTTGATAATTGATGCCTTATCACTTTACTCTCCATGATGTTATTTTTCAACTTGTACTAAGATTTAATCTTCTTTCTAATGTAGTGCAAAATTTTTACACATTAAATTAGAATTTACTAATGTTCATAAATTTAATAATCACAATCTAGTTTTCATCAAGTCATTGTGAGGATCAAATGAGATAATGCATATAAAAGAGTTTCTAATTTAATTTTGTGAATTTTATTGTAATTATAGATTTAAATGACAAATTAGAAATATGCTACACTAGAATTGCAAATTTAAAAAAATAAAGTAAAAATAATACAGGCACAATATTTAGTGACTTTTAAAACTATATAATTTCTCTGACTAATCAATATTATCTATGTCCTGGTTGTACAATTCTGAAAATTATAATTATGTTTAATAATATAATGTTTCTACTTGATAAATTTTTGTAACACTATTTACCTATGAATTATAGATATTCCTCAAATAAATTTAAACTATTTCAACATGTTTGTTTTTAATACGATTAATTTTACCTTTTATAAACTTGAGTATGCACAAAATAAAGTTTTTCTGAAAATGTTAATTTATATGACAGAACCTACAGATTTTATTGGACTATAATTATAGTGTAGTATGAGCAACATGAAATCTTAATATGCCATTCATTTAGTCAAAAATATTAATTTGTTTCAGAATCAGCTCTCATTTCTAGGAAGAATCAAACGTGAAAGCATCCCCTTAAAGCCAGGTTGGCCAACTATGGCCTGTGTGCCAACAATGGTTTTTAGATCTTATTAAAGTGGGAGAAAGAAGAAAGCAGCAGGTATAATAGTGCTGGCAGAAAGAGACTGTATGTGGTCTGCTAAAATATTTATTATCCAGCTCTTTAGAAAAAAAGTTTTCAACCCCTACTTTACAGTATCTATTCATAAGGCAATAATCGAAAAGGAGTCTCTCTTACCTGTCCAAGTATTTGTGAAAAGGAAGTCTTAACTGTCACCTAGTTTAAAACAATCATTTAAAAAAGATTATTTTCCCTAAACAATTCTAGTTGACTTTTTATTTAATTAGGCACTTCTGTACATCTCTAAGCATAATCCTTAATTTTTTTATAATAGTAAACCTACAGGCATTCAAGATCTCAAAAGAATCTTCTGAACCACTAACATTTAATTTCTATCGAGTGTAATTTTATTGTTCAGTATATTTTCTCATATTCTAATTCTTTGACAATTGGATGAATGTTATGATATATATGGTAACACTTTACTAAATATTTAATTAAACATAATATTTTATCAAATCATGCAAGCTAAAGAATTTATTGAATGATTGAGCCTAGAGCTATTCATGTTTGCTAAAAATTAAGCACAAATTAACCAACCTATTATATAATTAGTACTTTAAACTCTCAAATCTATAACTGTATAGCGCTTTAGAGTTAAGTTTCTGAGTAAATTTTATAAAAATAGGTTTCACATGATATAAGACCAAAATAAACAGCACATTTAGTAAAATTTAAGCCAAAACAATATTACAAAGAGAAATTCATCATTAATTATGTCTAACATAAATACACCTTCTCTGATATTAGGAAGTCTAGGGAAAGGAAATAAATCTTTCATAGGAAGGTTATAAAATGTCTTTTTTTTGTCAAAAAATAGACTTTTTTGAAAATTACAAGGTATCTGTAAAAATGTAAACATTTTGAGAGCATGCAGTATTTGGAGCCAAAACATTAATACAATTCTTACTATCTCTGTAATATTAGAAATATGAGGGTACAAGTTAAAAACCATTATTACAGCTCTGTAAATCCTTTAATGTTAGAAAGCAATATAGCAAACCATTAATAAATTCCATGAAATCTAAAATAACCCACAACATTGGACCAATGAAACTTGGTTGTAGGAACAGATTCTGTTCATTGACCTACCAATCCTAGTTTACCTTAAGAAAGTTAGGTCTAATAAAGAGTCAAATATTTAAGTTTGGTTTAAACCAGCTGAGTAGAAATAAGATATTTCACATAAACTGGCGATCTGTGATGTCACCACAAATGTGTACTTCAACCACTTAAATCCAGAATCCTTAGAACATGGTATGCTGTAACACAGAGAGGGACTCTTCGTTTATGAATCCACAGTAAATACAATGTTACTCTCGAGTCTATTTCCCTTCTCTTAGCACAAAGAGATCAATGTGATTGTAATATAAATGCAAGAGGCACTAAATTATACATATTAATGACTAACAGAGCTTAATATGATTAGTGAAAAGATCCTTAAGCTTATCTAGAACTGGAAACCAATATACATCATATTGATTACTAAATTTAAGCCACATCAGCTGATTTCATGTTCTTCAATTTATAAAGGATTCCAGACTTTAGGCTTCCAAATTTAAAAGATTAATCTATGGTCTCGGTTTTTATCTTATTTTCTATTATTTATTAAGATGTATACTTTCAGAGCTAAGGAAATACTGAGTGGTGCTAGCAGGCAAAATGGAGAATAGAGTAATATAAATGTCTATTTCTAATATTTAGTGCTTTCTACATCATCATCAAACTTAGGCTAATATAAAAATGTATTTCCACCTTATTCTACAACTCTTAAAAATTAAACAAACATACAGCTTACCTCATACTGACAGTCTGATGATGTGTACATTTTTAATAATGCTACACTGCTGTCATTTTCTGGTTGAGCAATATGGAGTTTCAAAGAAATTTCTGTAGAAGATGGAACCCTGAAAAGATAACTTATATATCAATTCTCAAATACAGAATGCTGTTAAATAATCATAGCTAAGCCAATCCTCATCACGACATAATGCAATGATGTAGAGGAAACTAGATGTCAGGCGCATTATTATGGATGGACACTTCTAGGCATAGCAGAGTTGTCTGTCTAGGTCATAGGAGCTGGGGCAGAGGGTGGGAAAGGGTTCATGTTTCAAGCAATAAAGGTTTAAATTATATATAATTTAAATAAGAATTCTATATATTACATTATTTATGGGCACAATGCTACATAAAGGATACCTACATTTTACTAAGAGGCACTTTAATAATTTCACTGATTTAAATAAACAAAGTAGAATATGTATTATTCAAAAACACAAAAGTTTAAGGTAAATTCTTTCATATACTTACTGTGCAATGGTTAGTGAATCTTCATAAGACCAGGGAATATGAAGTTTATAGATACTAGTTATTTCTTCTGTGAAAAAATAAATGAAATACATATTACTAACCTTATGTCATACTAAATGTTATATAAGCTACCATAATACCTAATTATACAATTACCCATTTCATAAAAAATCAGTAAGAGTTATACCACATAATAAGAAATTGTGGAGAATTATTAAGTAATAATGTATAATAAGACTTACAGAAGATATTAGAACATATGAGAAGTACTAAGAAACTGTAAAAACAAACAGCTACATCTGAATTATTATAATAATGAGACAGCAAGATAGATGGTATTTTTCAAATGTGGATATTTAAACTATAAGAGATGAAGATGCCTACTATTAAGAAAGGGTTTATGTTAAGTCTTTGGAAATATAAACAGCTTTTCTATTATCATACATTTAATTTTACTTCACATAAGATATGTAGAAGCATAAATATTAAAGAAAATTCAAGTGAAAACCCACTGATTCTTCAAATGACAATACCATTATATTTTTTCAGAAAATACACTTACCTTTGACTCCTGAACACTTGCTTACTACGTTGATTTTAAAAGCTTGGTATATCTAACAGAGGTTGACCACAAAAATAAAACAAAAAAAGTTTATTTGTTTGTTTAACTAAACAGTAAAGTAAAATCAAATCCCTGTTATAGTAGGATAATTACCTGTCCAAAGTTCAGAAGCTCTATGTTATAGAACAGGCCACTTGTATTTAATATCACTTTCCTTGAAGATAATCCTGTTAAATTAAAAGCATTATATTGCTTAGAACACCAAAGCATTAAAAAAAAGCATCTATTACTTAAAAAATGTTAAAACAGTGTTAACAGATTTTTAAAGTAAAAAGACAAAACAGTTTACAGGTTCTAGCTTCTGATATGTGGGGGTGAACGTCTAAATATTCAATCCTCCTTCAATAAACTCTGGACAAAACATTTATAATGTCTTTCAGTTACATGTGTGCGTTTTAAAAAATCAAGTATATATTTCCAATATCAAAATCATATGCTATGTTTTCTTGGTAGATCTCTTATTTTAATGAGCTAGATGATTCAGAGTTGTCATTTCTGTATTGTTCTGAGTATGTTTCTACCAAAAAAAGGGGGTGGGGGCAGAAGAGGAATAAAAATCTTAAAGGAAGGTTCCTCTATGAATACAGATTTTTTTCATGAATGGCATATAAGGGCACAAGAGCTAACCAAAAAAGAGATTCTAACATTGAAAGCCGAACAACTCAAGCAAAAAAATTTAACAACAGTACTGGATTATAACCCAATAAATAAAATAAATATATATGAATCCATTACTGACATAAATAAAAACTGGATAAATAAATCAGGGAGAAGAGACAACTTTCCCTCAGGAAGAATTCCAATACATATAGGATAGCAGTAATAATTGCTTCAGACTAGATGAACTGATAGATGCTAAGATTAGTGGGTTCTTTTGAAGAAAAATAGGATACTTACTTTAAAAGTGTCTTTCCCAAGATATTTCTTAATTAAAATAAGTAACTTTACAGTGGAAAAACCTGGCAGACACCACTTAACGTGATCAAAATTAACAATACCAGTAATTAGACACAGTGGTATCTTATGTCCTCTGACATACTGAGAAGTACCCATTACTTCTCTGTGATATTCTTGTCTAAAATGCATAACCTCAACTAATCATAAGAAAGCAGTATACATATCCAAACTGAGGGATATTCTACAAAATAACTGACCAGGACTCTTCAAAGGTGTCAAAATTATAAAGACAAGGAAAGGCTGAGGAACTATCAAAGATCAAAGATTAGAGGAGATTAAAGAGATATGGCAACTAAATGCAGTGTGGGAAGCTGGAAAAGAACACTGGTAGAAAAACTAATGAAAACAAAATCAGCTCTGTAGTTAAAAGTATTGTACCAATGCTAATTTCTTAATTTTGACAACTGCATTGTTTAAGAGGGCAACATTATAGAAAGGTGAGTGATGGATATACAGGAACTCTGTACTCTTTCTGTAACTTCTCTATAAGTCTAAAATTATTTCATAATAAAATTTAAAAGACTGTATAGTTATATATATTTTACCACAGTAAAAAATTGAGAAAGATACAGTTAGAGAAATTTTGAAAACTTCATAGGATAGAAATTTATACCTTATAATAAGCCTTTTATAAAAAGGGCCAATTTAGTATAAATTCACATGAGAACATGAACATGTGCATGCATGTGCACACACACACATAACTGCCTGCCAATGTATGTGATCATGGAGAAATTTCTTTCAAAAGTTCACTTCTTAGAAGATGACTGCTGGTCCAGTGCTGAATAAGAATCAAACTAGTGAATCACACCATATGGTTACTCTAAGAACTACACTTGAAATACAGAACAATACTTCTATTACATAGCTCTGCTTTATTGCAACTAACTTGCGAAATAAATTAGCCCTGTTAAAGATGAAGGCAATTCTTAAGATTTCCAAAATCAAAATACTTACCAAAAGAAAAAAGATGAGTTACAGGAAGCTGTATGGATCTTGTCTCTTTTTTAAAGAATTCACAATCTACAACAAACTGAAATATAAAACATTGTTTATTAGGAAAAAAAAATTAAATTTATAGTAAAATATCTTGACTTGAATTTTGAGTGGAAAATGAAAGCCTTCAGCTTTGGAGAAGGTACTGTGTCACACTAACTCTGGCTATACTAAAATGGCAAGTAGAGATGCTAAACTAAACAAATTTGATAAACGAGTGTAATTTAATAGATAAATTATCAGAGGATCCTTTCTATAACAGATCTATACAAAGTTTTCATGTAATTAGTTTTAGGTGTTTCCAGAAGAGAGACATTAAAGGATGGAGCAAAGCAAGCATTAAGAGCCAAAGTTAACTCAAGATGAACTAGGGAGTTATTTGAATAACTTTCATAGTCAAAACAAAAATTTGTCCCTTTTTTTTTTAAACTCCATATTTATTATCTACAGTCTAATTAGACTACAAAACACTTTCAGAGACATACTGCTATCCATCTACAGATGGCTAATGTTATTTGTATAAAATTACTTAATGCTAAACAATTATAGTAAACAGAAAAAAGACGTCCTATGAATAAAGAAAAAGAAATGCTATCCCAAAAAAAGAAATGTAAAATGTGACATTTGTATCATTAAAATTTTTTGTAATGACATTTTTTTCTAATACCATTTTAACAAAGGTATAAAAAACTCTCTGCTCTAAGCTGCAATAAGAATGGTTTCTTTATTTTTTCGATCTACAAGGGCTAAAGAAGAAATTAATCTGATACCTAACTATAGCTAGCAAATAGTTTGCTGTCCACAGAAAGCAGAATGCCAGAAAGGTCTAGCCTAAGCTTTTGTAATAACTATACCTTGGACTGTGTCTGTAGCAGTGTTTTTGTGTTTGCCTCTTGGGTGAATTTTTGATTGTTTTTGAAAGTGAAAAGCAGATGAGGGAAAAATGCTATTAGGCTGTACAGTGCACATATAAGAGAATAAAAGGAAAAACATGTTAAGGGGCTTTGCTTTTAATTTTCCCTCTTTACTTACAAGGCAAAGAACATATATTCTCATTATAGAAAGCAGCTATTAAAAGATTAGAGAAGTTATTTATTGAACAGATTTATTATATTTTACAAAGTATTTTCGAGTTAGACATTGCCTGAGATGGGGGAGGAGTTTTAAATCTCTTTGTAGAGGTATCTAAAATAATAAAATTTTAATTATAGCTTTAAAAATTTGGCTATGCTTTTTATGGAATAAAACCTTACCCAAGAAAAAAAGAATTCAAAGGTCTCTCTGAAATATCCAAGGTACATAAATTTCTAATGGATTTAGTTATTTTGTTTTCTGTCACCAAAAAACTCATATAATTCCACATTTGTAGTTTGAAAACTGTATTATCAGTGAACTCAAATAATTTTAAACTGCTTATTTAAATATATGTATCTTTATGATGATAGACTCTAAGAAACATGCCAAAATCATGAAAGGCCTCAACATCCTAGTGAGACAGTGTGTTCAACGGTAGTGTAAAGAGTTCTTTCCAAAGAGCATTAAGACACATTTATTATGTATTTGTTAAGCAGCTAAGACCTCCTGTTTGAAAAGTTCATTAATTTCTGAGAATAACCAGAGATGGCCTTTCCAAGTTTGAGAAAGACTTTCAATTCATTTAAAACCAACTTACCCGACAGAAAAACCCTTAAAGAGAGCTTTTAGTATTGAAGATGTTGAATTACCTCTCACTTGAGCTAAGCAAAACAAAACAATGAATCCATTATAAGCTACTTGTGAGACTCAATCTTTGAGATGACTCTCAACTAAATCTCCCTCTTCCTTTTTCTTCTAAATTTTCCTAATGATTTTGGCCAAAATTCTCAACAACTTTCTCATTCAAGAAACATTATTTGAACATTTATGAGGTAGTATCTAAACGCTGAAGATGCAAGGCAGAATAAAATCTATTTGGTCCTTACTATCAAAGAATTTCCAGTATGGTAATGGCAATAGAGACACAGCAAATAAATAATAATTCAATGTAATAAATTACTCAAAAAAGTTATAAAAAAGCATGGGAACAAGTAAGAAGTTACTGAAGCAGTTCAGAAAAAGAAAACGGGGAACACTGAGGCTAGATTTTGAAGGATAAGTTTGCTGAGTGACATGTGGAAAGGGGAAGAGAGGGTCTTTTACCTCCATCTTCTTCCTTCCCCAACTTCTTTCAAAAATCACCATCCTTTTATTTTTATTTCTACTTCCCTAGTGCAAGTTCTCACAACCCCTTATTCTGTTACTAATCCATCTTATACCATAAATTCATTTTCCTAAATAGCTCTGACCCCATTGCTACTATGGTGAAAAATCTTTCAGCTCCTACTGACTCCTGAATTCTGTAAAGTCCAGAATCTTCCAATCAAGGACCTCCACAATATGGCCATGAGCTACTTTTTCAGACTTTTCTTCCATTACTATTCTACTCATGGTGGCCATCCTTTAAAAATCAGTATTAACTTATTTATTGTTTTCCAAACATAGTCCACAACATTTCATACTTCCATGCTTGGCTCCCACTATTTCTTTGTTTAAACAGCACTGTTCATTATAACTTTCTGCAACAATGCCATTATTTAGCTTCTTGAATGTTGCTAGTACAATCCAGGAACTGAGTATTTAACTAATTTAAATTTAAACAGCCACATGTGCTACTGACTCCCATACAGGATAGCACAGGTCTAGAATGTTCATTCTACCTATAAAAAACCTTAACTAGTTTAAGGCAATTTAAAAAAACAGCCTTTCTTGATTCCATCAATCAGATATCTCCCCCTTTTACACTTTTCATGTATTTGCTATATTCTGATTTGTAGTATATATTTTTGGGTACCTCTTTAATTCTCACTCTTCCTGCTGCTTCCAAATATACTTTTCTTCCCCTACCCAACAGTATATAGCTTTCTGAGAACAGGGTTCATTTTTGTCTTTATCTGTGTGCCTCCTATAATTCCTGGCATAGAGTCTTGCACATAATAGATTTTGAAAGATTGTTAAAGTATAACTAGTTTCCACTTGGAAGAAAGAGACTTGGGTTTATTCTGCTTAGTTCAAGCTAGAGTAGATGATTCTAACAGTCTTAGGTGGATCGCCAAACTGGACATTGTTTTAAATAATCCCTATGCTAACGAATTCATCAAAAAATAACTTAAATATTTAGCATGAGTATCCCCAAAACATTCTGATAACAACCTTAATCCATTTGTTACCTTACTTCCATGAATAGATGGTACATAAACAACAAGATGAGACAAAGATGGATAGTCTTGAAGCCTTAATGTCAGAGACTAAAAAGAAGATGAAAGTAAAAAGCTGATTTAATTTCTTAAGGTATATAGAGATTAAAACACATTAAAATAAAAATAAATTGCAAACACTATTTCTTACTCAATAAATTATAAAAAACAGATTTCAAACTTCATGTTCAATACTTCATAAGATGTCCATGTTTAGATTTTCAAGGCAATAGCCCTGCTGAAAGTCAAATTCATAGTAATAATATAAATATGGATTACCAAAAATATTCTTTGAACTGTATCCATTCCTGTAAAATCAAATGACATTCAACACTAAATATACTTTACATGATTATTTCCAGATTTGTTCTTTCTTTTTATAATTTATCTATTTGTTTCATATAATTTTACAGTATTATTTCTATATATTTTTTGGTAGTATATGACAGACTCAATAGCTGATGAATGAATGGATGCTTAATATGATGGAAGAGTCTGATCTAGCCCAGGCAGTAAAGAGTTGTTGGCTAATGATGCATATGAACATCATTCCCTGAAACTTAATCAGTAAATGACACGGAGACACAATAAGGCTAATAATGCAACTCACTAAATAAACATCTATGCTATTCTCAAAATTAAGACCGGATCCTTATAGTCTATATTTTGAGGAATAAATAGATAGAAGACTGGTCTATTTAGAGCCAAGCCACCAAATACTGTTTTTAAATTTAGTTTTCTTCTGGAAGTACATATAGGGTTGGGAGTAGTTATATGTTGTAACAATATGTACGCATTAAGAAATTTCTGCAGGTACTTAACTTTCTCCAATGTTATTCAGATGCACTTATGTGGGCAAATCCAGAAAAAGGTTGTGAAACTAAAGAACTGTCTGTCAATGAGTGGCCCCCTAACAATCTGATCAGATTTACTTGGGAGTGCTTATTAAACAAACTACTGGGCTTCACCTCAATTTACTCAGCAAAGTCTCTGCAACAGACCATGTTCTAATATAAATGAAAGGGCCTTAAAAGGGCCACAAAAACCACAGCTATAGGCAAGGAGACCAATCAAACAGATGGTAGATAGTATGAAAGATAAATTAATTAGAAAGAACCATGGATACTCTGTGTAGCTGTCCATTCTAGCTTTTGTCATTTATTTATAAGAATAACTTTTTTCTCAAGATTTTTTTTAGTATCAGAATACTTTTAAAGTATCAATGTCAAAATACATTTCCTTATAAAGTTCCAATATAGTTACAAAGTTGTCAGTAGAAATTTGACAAGTTCCAATATAGTTACAAAGTTGTCAGTAGAAATTTGACAACATAATAATATTTATCAAATCATTATGCTGACAGGTAAGATTAATATGAAGTTTGGAAATTTTTCAGTTTTAGTAAAACTGCAAGGGTAAGATGCCTTTAAGGCTGAGGCACCACACACAGAAGAAATCAAAACACCAGTATTTAGATGTTAGAAACCCATGAAATTCTGCTGCAGTGTGTAAGGCAAAGCTGCAGTGCTAAAGAATGATTTAGACAAGATAGTGACTGGGTAATTTTTTTCATATAACTTAAGATTTCTTTTGAAAGTTAATTTTTGTGTTTGTTGTTAGCACTAAGTCCATTTGAGCTTATCAAAATTCTTGGCCTGCTGTGCTTTGTGTGTGTGTTTTTAGAAACTTCTTCAGTGTACCCATAACAGGACAGTTCCATGTGATTGGTATTTAAAAACTGAATTTACAAGTGCTCTTCTAAAGGCTTTTACCTATTTATTAACAGTGCAGTAAGCAGAGATGCCAAAAGTGACATGATCCTCAACTGACATTACTTTTGTTGCGACAATATAAATATGAATAAAATCCACAAAACCTTTTCACTTTTATTTTTCCTTTCCCTTCAACTTCACGGGAAAGTTGTGCTTTTTATAAATGCCTAACATATATGTAATTATGATTTTCATTATAATGGGAAAGTTTATTTACTTTTAATAATTACAATACTCTTCAACTGAGGACACTTAAAGGTTGCAGAATACTGTAATCCTTATTTGCTAACCTTTCGTTCATTTTTTCCTTCATAAATTCGAGTAGGCTTGTAATGCTGTCTAGCAATATCTTCCAGCATTAACTATAAAAAGTAACATACGTAAAATATGTTGGAATAGCTTGTTCTCTTGCTGTTCAGGCAGCTGTTTCTTACGTTTAGAACAAATGACACAGGGGCTAGAACTAGATGAATATATTGTTTAATCTTTGATATCAAAAAATATACGAATTTACGAGTTAAGAAATACCTTTCAAAAAATAGGAGCAAAGTAACATTTTATCAGGTTTTTGATCATTTATTTTTTCCTAACTCTTAAGTTACAGACTGGATAGTACATCCAGATTGGATATTCAAGAAAATGATTAATATACTTCATGAACGATTGATCAGTAAGTATGTACTAATACTTTTGTTTGCTCCTGCCTAGAAGATTAGGATAAAACCAACGAGGGACCTTAAACATGTTCATGTTAGTCAAATTACTTCCCTACGATATCTGTTTCATAAGTACAAAGCCACATAAAATATACACAAAGTAAAACTGACTGGGAAGACAGAAAAAATAATTGCAACCATTCCAAAGTCAAGTGTAAGTAGCTTGCAATTATTCATTCTGTCGCCATTCTTCTCAGTATGTTTAAGTTCCTCTGTTTTGGTGTGACAGAGTTGACTATGTATATGGATAAATGTGAATATTCATAATCACAACACAGTAATTAAGTTGCACTGGGAGATGACTGGGATCAACCAGATGACTTCACTTTCAAGTCTATGAGTCTAGAATTCATTATGAAAATATATTTTATTTTTCAAGTACAGATTTATTTGAATACTGAGAACAATACATCCTGGCATGAGATTATCAGTTACTATAAATACAATTTAAAAATTGGAATAAATATTTTCATCAAATTTTAGAATTATTTTACTTTCTCAACAATAGTTTTTGAGATGCAAATTAGCCTGTTGTAAAAAGAATTGTTGACTTACCAGAGTTGCTTAAGGAAATCACTAACAATTATTAAATAAATCCCAAGGAGTACTAGAAAAAGTAGTTATCAAAGTGCTTGACCACAAAGTGATGTTGAAGTTTATCTGGAAAATTACCATGTCTCTTTGACATGCTCCCTTCCCTACTGTAGGCTCTTCCCCAAAACAAATTCTGAGCATACTACTCATCATATATTTAGACAGATCATTCCAAATATACCTTCAAATTGAATTTTAAAAATTTACCTAGCTCTTGATATGATTCTATAACATATAAATTTAATTTTGTTTAGAGTATTTAATATTTAATATTAATATTTAATTTTTATATTATTAAATCTTTAACAAAATATTTAATTTTGTTAAATATTCTAAACAAAAAAATCATGTCATTTTCCATTAAATATCTCTATTTCTAAAACATAGATTAGCAAATCTCAAGCTTATTACCTATGTGAATTAATAAAAGAGCACATTCTAAAATGCCTATAGGCTCAAGTATGTTTTACCTAAATATTAAAATTCTAAGGCCATAATTTACCTTAATTGTTGGCAGCAGTTCAGCTTTCCATGATAAATCAACCCCTTGCTGGCTATAAAATAAATGTAAAAATATAATTAAAGAACAAATATATGAAAGTATTATGAATCATAAATAAGCTTCAGAGGAAAAAGAAACCATCTACAGACCTATCAGAGAAAGTTTAATGAAATAAAGTCTAATAACTTAATCCAATATATTCTATCCACACAATCCCTTTGAAAACAAAATAATTTTTTCCTAGCAACCAAATATTTCAATGTTTACAAAAATTACTAGTATGTCAATTTCCTTTACTTATTACTTTAAAATCAATACTATAATTTACTATATCAACAAAATGAGCTTAAAAATGTATGAAGCTATTCTGAAAGTGTTATGTGAGTATTGTTTATGTTGACAAAGAAGGAACAATGAAGGTTTAAAACACTTACCACATAGAAGTGCTATTTATGCAGCCAAAAATCCAACTATTTGTATCCTGTTGATTAACACAAAGCACACTAAATATTGTAGAAAATAATTACATAAAACAGGAATCTTTAATACTTTACTGTCATATGATAGGGTCAGTAGGCACAATGGAAACAAAAAATAGCAACTTATTATTTAGGAACATATCCAAGGTATTCTAAAAAGTCAGATAGATCAAGAGTAAGTGAAGAAGTCTAATGTCAATAAAATAGGTAAGCAAGTAACCCAGAGTAGCAACGTGAGAAGAGTGACCTGATGGGACTCTCTCTACATCATATTACCTAAGCATTAAGAGTGACCTGATGGGACTCTCTCTACATCATATTACCTAAGCATTTCTAATTACTTAATCAACACTTTGAGTTTGGCAATGTCTGCATTTTAATTAGGTAGTTACACAGTAAGTGACCTACATTTTAACAAAATGAACAACTAAAGGTGGACTTATATACAAACAATGACAACAAATATCCAGAGACAAATAATTAAAAATAATAATCTAAGTATAGCCTTTTAGTTTATCATTTGAGTTCCCATTTTATTACCAGGTAGATAACTTCCATGCAACTGAGAATGTTTTTGATTGCAGCATAATTCTCAATTTGCATCTCAAAAAAAATTGTTGAGAAAGTAAAATAATTCTAAAATTTGATGAAAATATTTATTCTAATTTTTAAATTTTATTTATTATAACTGATAATCTCATGCCAGGAGGTATAGTTCCCCTTGAGCCAGGGGCTCAAGGCTGAAGCTAGTTATTACTTTATCAGCACAGCATGGGAATGCTGCAGAGATGGTTGTGATATTTTAACAATATTATATATTCAGCTTCACTCATTTAATAGTAGTATGACCTATGATCTTCACTCCAAGGAAGTAGTAAGAGCAATGCTCCCAAGATTTGATGATCCAACTACTAAAATCCTACCAGGGCATAAGAAGATGAGAAACACTTCTCAGCCACATAAATATAAATTTTTCCTTAGCATAGCACAATGAAAAAAAAAAATAATCCTTTCATTAAACTAATATTTATAAAGTCCATTCCACGGCCAAGGAATTATGCCCTCAGAGAAAAGAAAAGGATAAATCAGGCAGATATAGTTGCTGCCCTCATGAAACTTAAATTAAACTTTAAGACATTTTTCAAGAATACAGAAAAAAAAGCGAAAGGAAACAAACAAAAAGCAATATAGTGTTTCTCTGCTCTCCACTGCTAAAAAAAAAACAAAACTTGCATGACTTCTGCATCAGTTACCTTGGAACAGTAACATATTATTATAAAGCAAGGCAACAAAACAGATCTGCATAGCTTAGACAAAGAAAATCTAACAGCCTTTCAAGCTCTAACCCACTTTTGTAATAGGTTTTTGCAGCGACTAAGCGAGCCTATCCTCAAAGATACTCCTTATTATAAAAATTGCCAATATTCCACACTATTTACTTCAATGCATAAGGAATTCTGATTCATTCATCGATGAATTGAATAAAGTATTATTCAAGCCCACCCTAAAACATTGTGTTGATATAACCTAGAAGATGTCAAAAGAACAATTTCAGGTCATCTAGTAAACATCCCTAACTAAATACAAAAATTGTATTAAAAATCTTGGAAAAAGTCACCTAGGAATTGCCAACTAATGCCAGAAATACACAGAAAAGAAAACGCTACTTGATCATAAAATGTACCATTCTAAAACAAACAAATGAACAAACAACAACAAAAAAATTGTCTACAGGCCTCAGTGGCTGCTAAAATCATTAGGTAAAAGACTGATGAGGAACATTATAATAGATGGCTCATACTGACACAACCTAAGTCCACTGATAAATCTTTATGTCACTAAAAGTGGGACAACCATATAGTATATAACCCCCAATAAGACACACAGCTTTAGTTATAAAACATTCTTACCACAAAAAATTAATCTGAATCTAATCAAGATTTTAGATCTACCAGTTTACAAAAAACATAAGGGAAAGAATCACATGTTAAAAGATACCACAAGAACATAATTAGCTAAATCCAGAATGTGGGCAATTCTATAGAGCACATAATCTTTCTTGAATAAATAAATGGCATGGTGGAAAGAAAGAGAGAGCTGTTATAAAACAGACTTAAGATCCATGAATCAAATGCAATGTAAGCACTTTGGATTCTGATTCAAATAAACTAACTTAAAATGTAATTGAACAGAGGAAAATTGAACATAGACTAGATATCACAGGATTAAGAAATTAGAAATTTCTTTTGGATGAAATAATGGTGGTATGGTAATGTGTAAAATTCTTATCTGATAGAAAAATATATTGAATTACTTATGAATGAAAAGATAAAATGCCTGGAAATTGCTTCAAAAAAATTCTTCAGTCAAAATAAAAAAGTGAGGAAGGAACAAAATGAAGTGAGAATGGCAGAGCCTTGATAACTGTTAAAGCTGTATGTGATAGTTAACATGAGCATATGTATAATTTATTGTATTCTCTCTCTACTTTTGTATGTTTGAAAGCTTCTATAATAAAAATTGAAAATATTTTTTAAAATTTACCATATGACCTTATGCTAATAAATACCTATGGATCTTACTTAGAGTAAAGAGATCTTCTAATAAGCCAAATGCATAATTTGCACTTTGGCAAGGGTTTTTCTCAATATAATATAGATACTTTGATTTGAAATTGAGTATTGAGTATAAATGTTAAGCCATCACTCTTAAGGCCAGATTCTCTTGGGATAAACTGCCCATCCAGATTTTAAGCTGAGAGATGCTAGTCTCTGTGAGAGATGCCAAATTCTGGTAATCCCATTAAAATTAGTATTCATTAGCACCTAGCCCACAATGCTTGCCAACTATCTTTTCTAAAGGCTTTATATATACCAATGGCAGTATCTAGCAACTAAGTGACATATTAGATCCTAGTATATTATCAGCTACAGAAACATTTTGATGAATACTTTTCAATTAAAACTGCATTCCAGACAAATATTTTCCCACTAATTAGATTTATAGTACAGTTAGCCTTATAATTTACATTAAATATAAATTATCTTACCAGCATGGTGCTCTGACAATAGGCATGAGTATAGGTTTTTCTATGATTTGCAAGAGGAAATGTAAAGTATATTTTATCAGATTCCTAAAAAAAGAGAGAAAACAATAAAACTATCATGATAGTGAATATTTTCATCATTTAAAAATCCAGACAAGGCAAATGGTAATTATTCTAATTCTATTATTTCTAATGTTGTTGAGAACCAGTATTCTAGGATTGGGAAGATACATAAGATACATCAGATACAAACCATGTAGTCCTGAATTTGTCTTAATAGTATCAGTATGAATACATGTGTTTTATTTTGTTTGGTTTGGTTTTTGGCTTTATGATCAAGATAAATATCTTTCTTGGCTCTGTCCACTGAAAAGGCCTAAAAATGCTAACCCACTAGCCATAAACATCTCTAGTGCACAGGTTATGGTTTGCCATTTCCCAAATATTGGAAGAGTTCCTTAGAGGAAAAAAGCTGATTCAAGGTCTAAGGCAGGAGATACAGAAAAGGGGCTAAAATACCTTCTCATATGAGATAGTGAGAAAATTATCAAAGACAATTAAAGAGCAGCTGTATTAAAAAGATTCTGAAGCCTAACTTGAAACAGCTTATACTGGTCAAAGACAGAACAATTCTAATATTAATTTTAGTATGAAAGATAGAATAATTTCAGTGTTTTAGTTTAGAAAGAAACACATATAACCTTAAATACAAGAGTTCATAATAATATTGAAGGTGGGGAGACACAAAACCTCTATGGTCACTGATGAAGGATGTTTGTGAACCAACTTATTATTCTGAAAACCAGTAAATATAAAATCCAAAGATCTAAGCAATTATCATTTCCTTTATGATTTGTTCCATTTTTGATAAATTAAGTAGATGAGTCTTCCTAAATAGTGTTCCAGTTAAGAAATGAGGAAGGAATAATCAAATTAGATTATCATCATTTTTGCATCCCCCTAAATGAATTAATGACTCTAGGCATTATTCATCTATACCTACTAACACAAAAAGATACACGGTCTACCAAAACAAAAACAGAATCTGATCAAGCATTTAGATCCAAATACTAAGTCACAGGAAAAGAGTAGGCTAAGGAATATATCAAATGACACTATAGAAATGCAATCAGAAAATCAAGACAGTGAAGCTTAATAAGACAAACTACTTGTTTTTTTTTCCAACAAATAAACTGCGAGGGAAAAAAAAGTTGGTGAAGTAAGCATTAGAGATTAAAAGGAATAACAGACATATCAACAATACTATATGGACCTTGTTTGTATCCTGACCTAAACAAAATGAAAAACAACAAATAATTTGACAGTTATAAAACTGGAAAATTGAACACCAACTAGATATGGTTTCAATGTGGGGAAATGCTATATGGTTATCTTTTTTAACAGTCTTTAACTTTTAAGAATACTAAAAAAAATTTTTTAAAGTATACTTACATTGTAAGCTACATAGGTCCACTTCGACACTTTTACTGGAACCCACATAGATGTCCCTAAGGTAAAAAAAATAATTTGTATGGCTTTTTTTTTTTTATAATAAATAACTTCTTATCTTAAATGCTGAAACACTTCTCAGTCATAATGGATTTTAAAAAAAAGTGATTTCTAAACAGTAGCTATTTTTAAATAGAAAATCTAGTGAAATGTCCTCTATGTGCTCATCACCAACTAGCATTCACATAAAATAAAGCATTTTAAATCTGTTTGGTGTTTTCAACTCTAAGGAAGTATCAATCGAAGGAAATAATTGTTCATTTTCCAAAGGCAAGCTAATTGAAGGATGTATTATATTTAAAAGCAAATTTACCAGCAAAAGATATGCTGTTAATCCAAAAGAAGATTGATACTGAAAAACTAAGTCAAGAATAATATAGCACTTATTTTATGTGACTGTCAGGAGAATAGAGATATTTAACTATAGCTTTTAAATATCTGTACTTGTGTTATTTTCAGCACAAAATTTTTATCAGCAACATTTTACAAATTAATTTTCTACTTTTTCCCTTCCTTAACCAAGAACCTCCTAAGAAACTGTGATAGAGAAATCAATAAAATAGGATTACAGTACCTGAAGTACCACAGTTTCAAAGACTGTCTGCTATAACAAATTTACCTAAAAAAAAATAACATAAACTCTACTTAATATTAAAACATGTTATTACCACTAACCTGTTAAGTCAGAAATTATTGCTGGATTTTCCTCAAAATGTTTTGCTGGGTGTCTTATAAAGTGGTGATTCAAAACCGACAATTTCTTCTTGGGATTTTGAGTTATCTAGAAAGAACATTGATACATTCTGTATTCTTTCATATCCATTGTGATAGTTCAATGAAACTTTGCTTCAAGTAATAATGATAAGAGCTAACAGTTACTTACTCTGGACCAGGAATTGTTCTAAGTGCTTTAATGTTTTTAACTCATTAAATCATCACAAGAACTCTAAGAGATAATAATCTTATCTGTATTTTAAATATGAAGAAACAAAAGCACAGAAAAATTAAGGAACTTGCCTGAGGTTATGTTCCTATTAAGAGTCTGGACCAGTGTTTAATTTAGGCAGTCTGGCCCCAGAGCCTATGCTTTTAATCATTATGCAATACTGCCTCTAAAGTAACAGCTGATAATAAAACATATAAAGATATACAGAATCAGAAGAGAACTTAAGAGCTCCTCCGGTCTAGTGATTCCAATACACTTAGTTTCCAAACTCAGACCATTGCCCATTTCACAACAAAGAATTCACTGGTCACTAGATAAAATATGAGTTGCCAACTGTCCTTCCTTGGAAAATCCTTTACTCTTTTCTACTTACTCTATGTCAAAATATCCTTTCTTTCATGAAATGAAAATGCAAGCAGACAGTAACACTTTTCTGCTGTGTTTTCAAATATCTTAGCTCAATAAATGTTGGCAACTTTGTATCTGTTCTTCTCTTTAAAAAAAAATGTACTGGGTTATAAAATTCATTTAGAAACTACCACTATTCAGTTCTCTAGCTTAAGCACTGAACCCCTGAAAGGGAACTGATTTTCTCAATGACAACACAGTAAGAGAATGATAAAGAAATGACAGTGAGGACTCAGGTCTACTAAATCTTTTCAACCTCTTACAAAGTCGTCTGGTATTTGCTTGAACATTTCTAACCTGGTACTTTTCAATTTCAACAAGTTTTACCAGGAGAGTGTTCTGCCCTTTTTAGAGCAAGTATCTGACTCCCTATTGCTTTGATATATAGGTTGGGGACAGCCTTTCAAAAAATTAAAGGTTGTTATAATCTCCATCCAAATAAAATATTTTTTCTGTAGATTAAACTTCAAAACCATCAACTGTTTTTCATAGGCCTGTTTCAGACCCTTTACCACTATGACTACCTTCCCTGGATAAACTTGTTTGTTAATGTCCCTCCTTAAAATAAGATACACAAAACAGAAAACAGTTCTCTATATATTATGTAACTAGAGAAAGTGGAATTTAACTTCACTGATACAAACTCATTACTTCAATCAACTCAGTTTGATACAAAATTAGTTTTGATTTTTTAAAAAAGCAGCTACATCAATTAAAAGCCATAGGTCTTTCTAATTTCAGTTAAGTCAGAACTACCCCAGTATTATCAGAGAAAAATAAAGATATTTCCATTTTGAAATTAGTCAATAGAAGATGTGGGCTTCTATTTACATTAAAGTAAAAGAAACATACTAATTCTATCACTGCTATAACAAAACCTCATATTTTACTGAAATAATTTTTAGTTTAAAAATACATACTTGTTTAGTGTCAGCATCAATAAGATCAAAGAATGCTCGAATTGTAGTCAACTGCAATTGTTTACACCTAAAGAATAAAATGTGTTACAAATGAAACTCTTAAAAATTATACTTTTGACACAAACACACACAATTCTATTATTTAATCCAATATTTAAGTTTCTGTTAATGCTGCAAACTCTAAAATTATATAACAAATCATTATTTAGCTTTACCTTAAAGTTGAAACATAAAAAATAAAGCAAATTAAATCTTAGATGCTTGACAGTAGAACTGTCGAGGTCCTTCTATCTTCCCTAAATCTCCTTGTCTATCCCAGCTATAGATATACTGCCTGCCCCATCTTTATATGCCTGAATTATTATGGTTCTTGCAGATACCACTGATTGCAAAGCCAGAGAAAAGTGAAAAAGAGAATCTTTAAGCCAAGACACATAGAGATAAGATGCCTATGTATTTCTTGACCCATATTTAATCTATTTATTTATATTAAGGTTAAATCTAATTCCTATTTGGTTTTTCATGTGTTGCTCTAGAATAATCAATGCTGCATTAATCAAGTTCCTGAGTTTGGTGACTGGCCGAGAACTCAAAAAATCCTACAAGTGCCTTCAATTCTGCCTAACTATGACAAACTCTAAAATTTTGATATTTGACACTAGCTTCACTTAAGACTGATGCTACTGATTCTTCAGGAGATGATTCTATGGGTTGTCAAGGGAACCTTGGTCACAGTGAGATAAGAACCAAGGTTAGAGTTCTAAGCCCCTAAATTAATCTGTCTCCTAAATCCTTATTTATGGCCAGAGCTCTCAGAAAGCTAACAAGCCAATCAATGCACTGATGAGAAAAAAGGACCATCACAAATCACCAAAGTAAGTTATATTAAGTTACCACACGATGGAGAGGTGGTCTGTTGAGACCCAGGTCTTAGGCACCGCTGAACTCTAAAAGGAAAGAAAAAATAAATCAAAGTTAAGAATAGCATATTTGTTATTCTCCAAAAGGTTTGAAATTCTTACAAGCTAATATTTAGAACCATGTAGCATTAATTTCACTATTTTATGATGTATAGACATTTTTAAATGATGCATTCTATAAAAGGTGATCCCAAAATATTAAGATATTTCTGCACAAAATAATTCTGCCATTAGTGCTTAATCACATTTTAAAAATCATTAAAACTTAAAAATTATTAAAGCATCCACAAAATCCTTACTGAAGTTTAATGTCTAACTCTATTATTCAAATAAAAGGCTGAGTTTATGATTCTTTAATAAATCACAGTTTGTGAACAAATAACAATATATATTTTAATAATTTTAGTTCTGACTAGACTACCACTTGATAAGTTCTAAGACATTACTTCTTAATCAGAGTGTGACTGAGAAATACCTAAGCCTTGGGAAATTATCCAAAAGAAATGTGCCTGATCACAATTCCAAAACTACCAAATCAGACTCTTACAAGTGGGGTCCAGGCTTACTTATTTTAAAGAAAATCCCTAGATGACTGGGACATATAATACTGGTTAGACATAAGGGCAAAGGCTCCTAAAAAATATAACTTTGTAGAAGGCTTCCTAACAATGACAGAGCACTCTTCAATCAAGGCTCTAAAGTGGGAAGAATCTTTAGTTTACTTGTTGAACTTATAAGCATTAAATATCTTATTTAGGAATTCCTGTTTGCAGCTTACTTAAAAAATTGAGACAACCAGAATTCACTGTGGTTCTAAGATTATTAGATGCTCAGTCAAATAAGAACTCACAGTTGATAGCACTTACCATTACCAAGAACATAAAATGGGTTTACTTTCATTCAGGCTAATGAATGCATCAGTGCTAGAGTTGAAAAAGGTAAAGACAACACAATAAAGGTAGCTGCTCATGATCTTTGGTGAAAACTGTTGAATGTCCACCAAAAACCATTTCCCCTTCTTGCACACTTGGCTAGACTACATGTCTTAGCTTCTCTTACTTTAAGGTGTGACTAATTTTTCTCCAATAGTATGTGAGCAGGAGTGATGTGTGCCATTTCCAGGCCTGACTGCTCCTCTTCCCCCTTCCTGTGGGTTGAAATAGTGATGATTAGAGCAACCTCAGAAGTAAAGCATTCAAGAAGGGGGTGCCTACTGTCAGCCTGGGTCCCTTAATGGGACTACTTCAAAAAACCACCCACCAACTTAAATATATATCTCGAGCAGTTATATGAGTAAAATGTAAACTTCTATTGTGTTTAAATGCCATTACCTGCATGAATGTATATTAGAACAGTTTAGCCTACCCTACTAAATAACTGTGCTAACTTAAGCAATTTTTCTAGTCCCAATAGATGTAAATGTCACTGAAATGTTCTTGAGATAATTAAAAAATTATTACTTTTTCATAACTGTTTTTTAAAAAGTGAACATACTTTAAAATGTGAAAGACCCTAGACTATTTGGGGACAAAAAACTAAAAACTCAGGTTATATAATAACTAGCTTTTAAGTAAAATATTTTCATTAGAGATAAAGAAATACAAGCTGCCTTGAAAGTGATACATTATCGACTGGATTAGAAAAGAGAAAAATACACACACACACACACACACACACACACACACACACAACCACATGGTTAAAAAAAAGTTCTTTTAAAAATAAGCTGCAGGATGTGGTATCAATACAGCATCATGCTTCAGACCAAGTTTAGGGAATAAATAATATCCAATTTTATATGACTGAAACATCTGTGTTTACTAAAGAGTTGACATTTAGTGTTTTGAAGACTTCCAGCAAATATGTGCCTAAAATATTCCACATCAAATAAGAAGATTCATACCAATAATGAAGTTTGAGAGATTTAGTATTTTTTTTCCAAAGCTATTATGGCTAAACCACAACTCCTCCAGTTATAAGAAAATGGTGGGTAATAGCAGAATAACTTAATAATTTTTGTTTTTATATATGGCAAACATTCAGTAAATACCTGCTTAGTGAATCAACAGCAATCTAAGGTGGGGCAATAGATGAGCTGAGCAAAGGATTATCTATGAAGAGAACAACTATGAAACAAAGCACTATCTCTTAAAAGCAAAATGAACTCTATGAATTTTTTTTAGAAATTAAGTTCTATTTGAAGATGATGTGTATAATGAGTAAAAAAGTTAAGATCTCAACTGAAGACTTCAAGGTTAAAAATACAAGAAATAATATAAGTCCTACAAGGAAACTTGAACTCACTTTACAGAAGCTATGTATCCCAGTTAAAGACCAAATATATGATGTCCTAGCAAGGAGAATAATTAGCAAATTAATTCATTAGAGTTCTGTTTATGCTATCAAAGCTAAATTTTTTATTTTAAAATTGGTAAAATGTCACTTAAACTTATCAATCAAGAGTTGTGTGATATGTTTGATGGTCCACTACTACTATATACAACATTTCACTCAGATAACAAAAGGCCCTTGGACATCAGTCCACAGTTTCTTATATTTACAACTTTAATCAAAGGATAGGCCCTTATTTTGAACAAGAAACAATTAATTCTCATAAATAAGAATTATTTTCACAAAGTTAAGACCATTTTTACTTTCTACAGACATAAGCATCCACGCCTCTGCCTTCCCAACATATTCATTTGTTCATTCGTTCATTCATTTTCATTCACATTTTCTCTCTGTTCCTCTCTCCATCTCTCTGTCTCTCTCTCTCTCTGTCTCACACACACACAAGCACACACACAGAGCAGTACCACACCAATCTCAGCAATCATTTCAAGCAGCTACATACTATTTCTCCTTTCATGGCCCACTGTGTCTAACATATTATTTTAGTAGAATCTTAAAAGAGATTACCACAACAGATAAGGCACTGGTATGATGGCTTAATTTTGGCAGAAAAGTCAGTCCTGAACGAACTTGGTAATCCCGGAATCCTCCAGCTACAGAAAGCGTTGTTAAATTTATGTGTCTAGCATTTAGAATCCAATAGTTGTTTACAGTCATATAAAAATCTGATAGAAAATAAAAAAGACATACATTAAAAATTAGTAGTCATTCTCTGCAATAAGATATCCATAATATTAATATTAAACCACTGAATTTTCTATAAAGTTATTTGCATTTCTCTATTTTGACACAGTATCTTCACACACATTCTGCTTTCCCCATTTAATCAAAGTACAAATATACAAGTTACTAAAGGTATTGATAATGAAAAAAGATACCCAAATTTTATTAGCTTTGAAAAGTCCACATGCAAACAGGTCTCTACATTCTATATGAATGCTACTTTCTCATAAGCCACATAATATTGCAAGAAAAAAAATCTTAAAATTCTTCCAAAGATAAGAGTTTATTATGCTAAAGAGTTACAGAGCTTCCGAAATAGCCAGTGTCCCTGGTTATAAGGGCTTAGCAGCTCTCTTCTGCCGTCAACCACCACCATACAATGTACTATTTAAGTTCTTAAAATTTGTGAGGAGAATGGCATTCACATTAGTCTTGGGACTATGCAGCTACAGAAAACCTGTGAGGTTTAAGGTTCTACCCCTTTAGTGTAACAAGCAGTTAAAAGACAAGAACTTGCAGATAATGTTTCCACTTAACAGACAGTGAGAAAATTTCGGTGTCAAACATTTAAGGCCAGAACAGGGGCGTTCTCATTTTCTTTCCTGATTATCAAAACGTAAAGCATTTTTATCCTGGCATTTGATTCCACTGAGGGCTTCAAACATATTGGAACAGCATACTCCTCCCATTAAAAATCTCAGCAGTATTTACTTAGATTGTGACCAAGCAGATCCATTCCTAACATCTGCAGGGGCTGGGACAAGAGTACCAATGTGGTATGCATGCCATATGCCTAAATATTTAAAGGTCAAAATTCCAGCTAACAACAGTTAAATAAATATTTCTCACTACCGCCATGCTACCCTGAACAAGCCTGATTCCGTCTGATCTCGGAAGCTAAGTTGAGTCAGGCCTGGTTAGTACTTGGATGGGAGACCACCTAGGAAGACCAGGTGCTGTAGGTGTTAAAAAAAAAAAAAAAAAGGGGGGATTGTAAGTGGACAAGGTCCTTGCAATCTGTGAGGTCAACCAAGGGTCGCCTCGCCAATAAATAAATAAATATTTCTCAGCCTACCTCGACAAATGTATCATCAAATAACCTGGAAGGGCAAGTTCAAATAAAGACTTGTAGGACACCTCAGCACTGGACACTGAATTATATGGCAGCATAGGGTGAGCAGATCTCTGGCCCATTGCTGTGTTATCCTTCTTCTCTTCCCATCTCAATTCTATCCTGCATCGCAAGGGCCTTGACACACATCCAAGCTCTCTCTGTACTGTATGCACAGCCACTCCTTGGCTACAAGTCAAGCTTAGGGTTATACAGACCTGCCCTCAGAACGGATCCAGGTAAGAGGCCCACATGGGCCCTGGAAGAGGGCTTGGGGCATATTGGCATGAAAAGTCTAGGGGCTTGGCTACCTGGAAGAGGTCTAGAAGTAAAGGCACAGCCTCCAGTGGAAAGGCTGCTTGGCCTATGCACTCTGACCCTGTGAGGAATGGCAGCACCTGAGCAGGGCCCTCTAAAATGCAGAGCTTGATGCAGGGCTTCCTTTCCCTCCAGTTAAGGGCAGTATTTCCACGAATTATAGACTGAGAATCTATTTCTAGAGAGCGTATGAGTCTCCTAAAAACCTAAGATCTAACATTTCTTGAACTTTTGTTTTTTCATTCTAATTCTGGCTTAATGCAATAAAAAATAAATACAGAATAAATGGGAAAGAGGCTTGCTAAGTATAATAAAAACACCTTGACGCTAAGAATCACTTTCAGCCTGAGCCTTTTGGAGACACACCACTGCTCTTCAAAGTTTTCCTCAAAGAATTTTTTTAAATGTATTTTAAGTAATTCCAATTTAACCTACATGGCTCATCTACCTATGTCATATAAAATGTAGTTAAGAGAAAGATTTCTCAATTATGGTGATGAGTATTATGACTTCTCTATGGCTTTGGTTTTTTTCCTAAACCTACTATGTCATTTATAATTATTAGAATTAGTAATACAGATTTAAATTCCAATAATAAAACTAAAAATTTTTATAAAAGATTTCTACAGAAAAAGTTTAATAAGAGAAAAATCAAACTTCACTGTAAGTACTGTTGTACCAGATATTCCAGCAAATAAGTTACTCCTTGGCAGTGTTAAGTTGGGTGCTTTGGAAAACTACTTTGGTTTGGAGTCATTAGGGTATATTTCTCACTTAACTATAAACAAAATTTTCATCACAATTAAGACAATGCAAATTTTGATAGGGTAAGAAGTTGTGTAAATTTACTGATCAGGAAAAAATTCTTTCTTTCTTAAGATTTTCTCCTATTCATATATTAAAATAAGCAGTAAAAATAATATTTGACGTTAATAAAAATTTGACAGGCACATAATTTTTATTATGTGACATTATCACTATTTGATTAGATGACAGCAACCATAAACTTCTACTGTTTATTTAAAATTCCCTGCAACATTATAGTATTATCCATAATTTTATTTCCTCTGTTATAGCAATGTACCTTAAGTAAGCATGCAAGGGTTAAGAGCACAGGCCCAGGAACAAATTTACCATGGTCAAATACTGGCTCCACTATTTTCCTGCCACAAGACTTTGGGCGAAAAGTTTATCTTAGCCTCTTTTTTCTATACATAAACATGGGGATAACAATGGTATATACCTCAAAGGATTGCTATAAGGATTAAGTGACATAATACATCATGTAAAGTCTTTGCCACAACACCCAAAACATAGTTAGAATTCAACAATTATTAGCAATTCTACCTCACCATATAAAGTGTTAGCAGACTTATTTGTTTAAAAACAAGACATTTCTACTACTTTACTTAAATATGACCTGATATTGAATAGAGTACAGGAATAGCACACTTTAAGAGACAGGCAGTATCCTGAAGAGTAACTATACTGAAGCCCAAGTACCTAGGGATTATAAGACATACGCCATAGATGTTAAGATGCTAAAGACAGAGAAAACTAACAGCAGTTTGAATTATGAGCCTCAGTTGAAAGTCACAGAGAGAGATACTCAGAACTGGAGGTGCTGATTTGAAACTGAGCTGCTTCGCACCTGGATTAATCTGTAGCCTACCCTAAAGAGAGTAGCTGGAGGATTTGTTTAATCCTAAACAACAATGGGGAGGTCAGTCAGTGTTTATTTAACAGTACTCACCTGTAATGAAACGATCTAATGGCATCACAGGAGCAACATGTGGGGTGGCTTGTGTAATTAGAAGATTTATCAGATCTTGTTTAAAATTCTTCAGTGTAAGCAATGCCCTTGCAACAAGGCCACCCATAGAATGACCAATTATCGCCACACTTTTTGGAGCAAATTCTTGACCCTATTAAACAAAAAATCACTAAGATATAATAAACACTTAGTACCATAATATAATACTAAATACTACTCTCTAAATATAAGCAATTTTAAAGAAAAAGGAAAATTACACTATATAATCTCCTATCATAAGATACAGAAATATGTTTTCATGTACTTGTAAATAGTGTATACATACTATTTGGTGTTCTGTCAAACATTTTTAACAGCTATACTTTGGTTTTCTAAACCAAAATTAGAAAAATTGGGTCCAGCAAATGATGTTTTACCATTAGTTATATTGGATGTAAGAGGTGTAATTATATTTTGTGTATATCAGAATATTAGATTTGATAGGATATCAGAAGTCAGATCACTTATTTAAAATTGGAAATATCACAAAAAGCCAGAATAATGGGTGCCACAGCAATATACTACCTTATCATATTAACATATCTTATTTCATTGAATTATTTTCCTATTGTGCACATGAGTTTAAAAATAAACTAGCATTCCATAAAATTTATTCACTGACAATTATGTATTTTTTTAAAATAAGTATCACATTAAAAAAAATCTTTTGTCTCCACATAGTATCCTCAGGTCCACTGCCACACTTTTGCTTATTGCTTCTTAGTGATCCTTCATCTATGACCTCTCTCCTACTACTCTGAACAAATTGGACCTTGTGAAGAAAAGTTAACAGTAAGCCTGAAACTGCTATCCTTAAAACTGACTGCATTTAAGGTTGGTTCTGGTCTGCAATCTGGGACCATAGATTTTGGGAGGGTTCCCATCATTCTCTAAATGCTAAAGATGGCTCACTGTGCTGAAACTGTGAAAACAATATGCTTTATGCTGAACACCTGCTGTCCTTCTGGTTGGGATTCTGGTGGGTGCTAGGCACAGAGTGTCTACATAACCAGGCCCCAATAAAAACCTTGGGCACTGAGTCTCTGATGAGCTGTTCTTGTGACATTACACATGTCACAACTTGTTGCTGTAAGAATTAAACGCAGCCTGTGTGACTCCCTTGCAAGAAGACTTTTGGAAGCTTGCACCTGTGTCTCCTCCAAACTTTAATCCATGCACTTTTTCTATTTGTCCATGTCGCTTTGTATTCTTTCATGGTAATAAACCACAACAGGAGTACAAATATATGCTGAGTCCTGTGAATCCTCCTGGAGAATCACAGAGCCTGGGGATGGTCTTGGTGATCCAAATACTACATATGCTCTCTGAAAGATATCCCCTTTGGCCTTCTCAAGTACATCACTCCAGCAATTCTTCTTTCTTCTTGCATCACTGTTTCTCCCTCTCTATTAAACCACTCTTTAAAAAAAAAAATACTCTTACTAGTATATAAATATACTGTTATTCTCCCGTAGAAAATAGACAGTTAGTTCCCTTTTTACTCCCACTTTACTCTTAGTGACCACACATTTTTCTACATCTCTTCACAGTAAAAACTCTTCAAAAAGTTATCTATACAGTACCTTGCTATCTCCAATTTCTCAACTTCCATTCTCTTAAACCCATTCCAGTCAGGCTTTTATCCCAACGCTCTCCCAAAACTGCTTTTATCAAGCCGCAAGGAATCTAATAGCCAATTCTCAAGTCTCATCTTACTTGACCTACCAACAGTATTTGACATGGTTGATCACTTCCTCCTCTTTGAAATGCTTTACTTGGTTTCCTTGACAACACCCTCTCCTGGTTCTCCTCTTACCTCACAGGCTGCTCCTTTTTAGTTCCTTCTCATCTCCTTTCATTTCATAATAATGGTGTGACTGAGGTCTCAATCTTTAGATCTCTTCTTTTTCCTATCTTGACTCCATTAGTGATCTCATCTAGTCTCACAGTTTTAAATACATCAATAAGCTGTCAACCCTCAAGTTATTATCTCCAGACTGGACCTCTTCTCTTGAACTCTAAACTCCAACGGCATACTAGCTACACTTGGGATTTCTAATGTGCATCCCAAAACGAACAGTCTAAAAATAAACAATCTCCTTCAAATCTGTTCTTCCTCCATTTTCTCCCACCTCAGTTAATGGCACTGTAATCCTTCTAGCTCTTCAGCCAAAAAAATTCGAGGTCAACCTTAACTCTTCCTTTTCTCTCACAAGGTCCCTCAATATCTGATCTGCCAGCAAATCTTGTTGCCTCAACCTTTAAGATTTACACCGATCTGACCATTTCGTATCATCTCTACTGCTACCAACTTGATCCAAACTATCTTTATTTCTTGCCTGAATCACTGCGACTGCATCCTAACTGGTCTCCCTGCTGCATCCTTATATCCTTTCAGCTTATTCTCAGAAGCATCCAGAATAATACTGTTCAAACCCAATAAATCAGAACATGTCATTCCTTTGTTCAAAAACCTCTACAATGGCTTTCCATGTCATTTCAAATAAAAGGCAAAATTCTTAAAATTGCCTACAAGGCTCTATAATCTGCCTTCTCCCCAACTTCTTTTACCAACTCATTCTATCTGCTCAAGCCATACCAGTCTCCTTTTCTTCAAATACAGCACGTGTGCGCTTGTCTTATATATTTTTCCCTGCTTACTCTTTTCTTAGATATATAATTGAGCTACTCTCTCACATCTTTAATATGTATTAAATTGCTTCTCAACAGAGGTCTTCACTGGGCACCCTTATTTATAATTGTAGTCCTCTACTCTCAACTCCCTACTCCTTCTGTTTTATTCTTTTTCTTAGCATTTATCACCATATAAAATAGTATACATTTTTCTTATTTCTGATGTTTCCTATATGCCTCCCCCACTAGAACATAAGGTCCATGAAGGCTTGCATTTGTTTTATTCATTGCTATATTTGCATGTGGACTCATGTGAATAAATGAGGTTTCTCCATCTGAAATGTCTTCTTACTTTACCACACCCAAACCCTATATATTCAGCAAGATTCAGTTGTCTTTCTTTAATCCCTATTGTACTTGCTTGTAATAAAAATCTTATTTTCTAAAAGCCTCAACTTAAAAAAAGTTTAATAGTTCTATTATAACTTTAACATGCAGTCATTAGAAAAAAATCTGAAAATACAAAATAGAGAGGAAAAACATACCTAGTATATAATATTAAACACATGATTGTTTGTTGTGAATGACATTTACGGAAATCTCACTTTGTAATCATGCCTTATTTATCTATCCAATAAATATCTGATATATAAAAGGTTCTATACCTAACATGGCTTGTTTCCTCCTATAATATTCAGTGTTTTTTTTTTTAAGTTAAAAAATACCTGCTTTAGAAATAACTTCAAAATGTTGGTTTATCCACAGAATCTGATTTCTATATTTCATTTTCAAGATGCAAAAGAATACCACACTAGCTGGATTACAACAGCTTCATAGTTAAGTCTCGAAATCAGGTAGTGCAGGTCCTTCAAATTTGCTCTTTTTCAAGACTATTTGGCTTTTGAGGTTCTTTGCAATTGTATGTAGGCTTGCCAACTTTTACAAAACACCTGCTGGTATTTTGATTTGTATTACATTAAATCTGTTGGTCAATTTGGGGAGAACTTACATCTTAATTTGAGTGTTCCAATCCCTGAAGTTGGTCTGTCCATTTATTTCAGATTTCTTTAATTTATCTCAGCAAGGTTTGAAGTTCTCAGTGTACAGATCTTGCACATTTTGCATTAAATTTATCCAAAAGAATCCTATTTTTATACTATTATAATGTATTTTAAAATTTCACTTTCCATTTGTTCATTAATTTTTGAATACTGACCATTTATCCTGTAACCTTACAAATTCCCTGATGTATTCTAATAATTTTCTGTAAACTCCTTTAATAAAGTTTCTGCATATTTATGTCATTTGTGAATACAGACAGTTTTAATTTACCCTTTTTCTTTTTCTAACCTTATTGCACTAGCTAGGACTTCTGTACAATGTTGAATAGAGATGGTAGAAGCAGACAGAAGCTAAAAAATGGGGAAAGAAAAAATTACCTATTATACAACATTAAAAACATTTGATTGTTTACTGTGAATAACACTTATGCAAATGAACCTCACTCTGTGATCACATCTTATTTATCTTAACCAATACATAATGGTTCTTAACCTAATATGGCTTGTTTCTTCCCATAAAACTATTCATAATACAATTCCTCAGGGAGAAGAAGGTTACTTGTATTCTTACAGATCTGAGTTTTATTTATTTATTTATTTTTAATTAATGGATGCTGAATGCAGTCAAATGAGTTTTCTTCATCTATTGAGATGATCTCATGATAAATTAGATTAATTGACACTTGATTTTAAACCAACTTTGCATTCTTGGAATAAATCCTATCTGATCATAATGTATTACATTTTAAAATATTGCTGATTTGATAGCCTACTTTTCTGTTGGGGATTTTATATCTGTGTTCTTAAGGAATACTAAGTCTCTGGGTTTTTTTTTTTTCCAAACAATGTCACTGATTTTTATATTCAGAATTTGATGGTCTCTTATAATGAATTGCTGTTATCTCTCCTCCATTTTCTAAAAAGGTCTGTGTAAGATGGGTATTATTTCTTCCTTAAATTTTTAATAGAATTCATCAGTGAAATTATCTGGCCTTAGATTTTTCTTGGCAGTTAATATTTTTAATTATAAATTCAAAAATTTTAAAACAGATTTAGGGCTAGTCAGAGATTGTTTCTTCTTGTGTCTGTTCTCTAATTTACGTTTCAAGGGATTTTGCATTTATCTGAGTCATTAAATTTACTGACAAAGTTGTTCATAATATTCTCTTACTGTTTTCTTAATATCTGTAGGCTCTCTAGTGATGCCTCCTCTTCCATCTCTGATATTGTTAACTGTGTCCCTCTCTTTTTCTTTCTTAATTAGTCTAGTTACGAGTTTATCAATTTTATAGATCTTTTCAAAAAAATCAGCTATTGGTATTAATTTTTTTCTTTAGTTTTCCAGTTCATTCATTGTCATTCTCATCTTTGTTTCCTTATTTAGAGTTTACTTTGCTTTTCTTTCTATAGTTTCTGAAGTTGGAAGGCCAGATCACTGCCTTTAAACATTGTTCATTTCTAATATAAGTATTTAAGGCTATTTATTCCTTCTAACCACTAATCTTAAAATTTCTGGTGTGTTTTCATTTTAATTCAGTTCAAAACATTTTCAAATTTCACCTGTAATTTTCTTTTTGATCTCTGGGTTATCTAGAAGTAATTTCCAAATATGAGATTTTTCCTGATCTTTTTGTTGTTGATTTCTAATTTAATTCTACTATATTCAGAAAATATACCATATATGATTTCAATCCCTTGAAATTTACTGGGACTTGTTTTATGGCCTAGCATATGGCATATATTAGGCTCATGTGCATTTAAAGAGAACATAGTTTCTATAGTTTTTGGGTACAGTGTTCTACAAATGTCAACAGGTTAAGCTGGTTAACAGTGTTCAAATCTACACCTTACTGATTTTATGTCTATTTATTTTATCAATTATTGAGAGAGAACTGCTGAACTCTCTAACTGGATTTACCTATTTTTTTCTTTAGTTCTGTTAGTTTCTGCTTCATGAATTTGGAAGCTCTTTTATAAAGTGCATACTCAGCTGGTATTGTTTCACTTACTTGATGAGCTGACTCTCATCATTATGAAATGTCCCTCTTTTCCCCTGTAATATCTATCTTCATAGAATCTATTTAACTGATATTAAGATAGCCATGGCAGCTTTCATATGATCCATGTTGGCATATATATTTTCCTCAATTCTTTTATTTCTAATCTATCAGGATCTTTAAAGTGGCTTTTGCTTTCTAATAGACAGATTAGCATATAGGTGGTGGGTCTTGGTTTTTTTTAATCTATTCTGACAACCTCTTCCTTTAAACTGCAGTGTTTAATCCATCTATAATTAATGTAATATTGATATAGTTAAATTTAACTCTATCTACTTACCATTTGTTTTCTATTTGTCATATGTTTTTGTTCTTTCCTCCTTACAACTACTTCTCTTCTGTTTGCTCTTTAGCTATATCTCCTTTTTTGTTATTACTCTAGAAATTAAAATATGCAACCTTATCGGTCTACCATGAATTAATATTATACCACTACTTACTACAGTGGAGTAACTCTATTTACTCCACTTCCCATCCTTTTCACATTATATATTCTCCTTCTAAATAAGTTATAAATCTCATAATGCATTTTTGTTAAAAATAATTTTTTAACCTTTTTAATTTGAATCAATTAGAGAAAAGTTGTGAAAAGGGCAGAGCTCCCATATACTTCTGACCCAACTTTCCTTGATGTTAGCATTTTATACAACTATACTATAATTATCAAAATATACATTGACACAATAGTATTAAACAGCAGACCTAATTTAAACTTTACCTGTTTTTCCACTAATGTACTTTTTCTATTTTAGTATTACATCCTGCATTCCGTATTTATTGTTATTTTTCCTTTGTCTTCTCTAATCTGTAACAATTCTTCAGTCTTTCCTTGTTTTTTATGACCTTAATATATTTGCAGAGCACTGGTTAGTTATTTTTTAGTGTGTCTCTCAATTTGAGTTTGTTTGAAGTTTTCTCATTAGAATGAAGTTATACATTTTTGGTAATAAAGCCACAAAAATTATGTTGTATCCTTCCCAGTGCATCATGTCATAGGGGTTCATGATGTTGATATGTCTTACTACTGGTGATGTTAATCTTGGTTAAGATGATGTCTAACAAATTTCTCCACTGTAAAATTACTCTCTCTTTGTAGTTAATAAAAGATAATTTGAGACTATTTTCTGTTGGGCTCTCTATTCTGTTCCAATGATCAATGTATCTGCTTTCATGCCATTATCATGCTGTTCTAATTATTGTAGCCTTGTTGTATAGTTTGATATCAGGTAGTGTGATACCTCCAACTTTGTTCTTCTTTCTCAAGATTGCCGTGGTTATTCAGGATCTTTTATGGATCCACATAAATTTTAGGATTATTACATGCCATTGGTATTTTGATAGGGATTGCACTGAATCTATAGATTGCTTTAGGTAGTATGGCCATTTGAATGACAGTGATTCTTCCTACCTGTGAGCACAGTATACGCTTCCATTTATTTGTATCTTCTTCAATTTCTTTTTCAATGACATAATTTTCTTCGGCTGCTTTTAAGGTTTTTTCTCTTTACTTTGGTTTTCAACAATTTGATTATGATATACGTAGGTGTGATTATGTGTTTATTCAACTTGACATTCATGGATCCTCTCGGATTTGTGTTAAAATTTTTAATAATTGGGAAATTGAACCTTCAGTTCATTGAATATTTTTTTCTTTCCTATTTCTCTCTCTTCTTGAGATTTCAATTACACATATATAAGACTGTTTAGTACTATCCCACAGGTTACTGAGGCTCTGTCCTTTTCATCCTTTTATCCTCTGTGCTTCATTTAGAATAGTTTTTATTGTCTTTTCTTCAATTCAATGATCTTTTTTTCTATATTGTTCATTTTGCTTAAAGCCTATCTTCTGAATTTTTCATTTTCTTATATGTACTGTTTCAGTTCTAAATTTTCCTTTTCGTTCTTTTTTTTTTTAGTTCTATGTCTCTGCTAAGATTTCCCATCTTTTCCCTTATTATGTGCATCTTTTACTGTAAATCCTTACCTTTTATATTTTTGAGGCTTATATTTAAGAATTGTTAAGGTGGACACTGGAGTAGCTCTTTAGGGCTGTAGTAGTCCTATTCCTAAATCATGTCCTTTCTGGTGTCTCGCTTGAATAGGTCTTTCTGCTCTAGTTGGTCAGAACTCCTATTTCCAGGCACCATGTAGTCACAATTCCCCGGAAGTTGTTTTTTTGCCAGAACTTGTACTGTGGCATACCAAGGAAATGTCTCAAACCACTAGGTAGCAGTATTTTATCCCTGACACTGTTCAGAATTGCTGGCACAGAATGATTTCTAGTCTGTTTTACTGCTCTTTTAAATTTCTCTAAAGACACTATTCCCCATTATTCCTTGCACCTAAAGTGGACACACCCCATCACTTTCTTCTTGGAATGCCATTGCCTTGTATTTCTTGTCCTTTGCATATGCAGCATAACATTCAAAGATTGAAAAACGTAAATTTCTAGAGCTCCCATCTCTGTCAAGTTCTATTCTTTTGCATATCCTGATCACAAATCTAGCCAATTTTAGCAGCCCTAAATTCCAATTTCTGCCTTTTTCAGCTAAGTGATATCAGTGCTCTGCTTGATCTCCACCTACTTGTGTTATGGTCTAGCAAGTGCTTCTAGGCAGAAGAAAGCTAGGGCAATCACAGAGTTCACCTCACATGCTATCCTTCTTTCAGAAATCAATCCTTTGCTGCTTGATTGTCCAATACCTGAAAACATGTGCTTCACATATCTAGACTAGTTTTATAGTTGTTTAGACATGGAAGTGGTCTACTCTAGTACCAGTTACACAGTCATAATTAGAAACAGAAATCCATACTAATGGTTTTTAGGAAATACACTATACACCTAATTTATATACAGTTAAATTATTTTTCCTAAATTCACAAGAAAGGTTTCTTGTAAATTCAATTTAAACTTCAAAAACCACCAGAGTTCAAAACAACAGACTACCACAAAGAAAAACTTTGTGTCATTTTTGCTTCAACTTCCATATAAACAAATAAATAATTTAAAATATGCCGAGTCCCTTAAAAAAAAGATAATACTAGGTTGATCACTATTGATTTGCATGCTTATCTCTTACCTTATAGAGCTTGAGAATTGTTTTAATGCATTCATGTACAAACTTGGTCTGCTTCTGAAGACTTCCACCATACAGTGCCACAAGTTCTTCATTGAAATTCACACTAAAAAAGTCAAAGTGGTACTTGAAGTCAATGTCTTCTGCTTTTCTAAGTGCAATGGAGCCAATAGAACGAACTGCAAATGAAAAGGGTACAGTGCATATTAAATGAAATTTCTGAAAGTCTACTCATTCTTGTTTCTTAACAAATAACTTTATCCTACGCCCTGAATATTTTTTTTAAAAAAAACCTATTTTAAGATGACATCCTTTAATAGTATTAATTTAGAAGAATAAACCAACCTAGAGGTTGTATGTTTTGTGCCCTAAATATATTTTAAATGAAAAATGAACAGATCATTCATTCTCTACCTGCTTCTCCTTCTGCAGTGGCAATAATAAACAAAAGGGAAGATTATTTGAATAAGAAATAAGAATTTTATACTTAAAATTCTTGAGTATTTTAAGAATGAGAAAATTCCTACAAAAAAATGTCTGCTCATCATTTGGTTTAGGTACTCATGCTTGACTTGTCTCTTTTTCTTATACATGACATCCAATCCGTGTGTAAATCCTGTCATACACTCTTCTAAATATCTCCCCAATCGAGGATTCTCACCATTCCTACCACTACCTTCTTAATCTAAGCACCATCTCTTGCCTGTACTACTGTTTCCTGACTAGTCTCCCTGTTTGCACTGTTTTAGATTTTGCTTCATAACCCTTTCACAGAATTTATTAACTAATTATATTAATTGGCATTAAAAGTTGCAGTGTGTGGTTTAGCAAGCAAATACCTGTTTGCTCTTCCATTTTTTAAAACATGTACAGTTCACATACTATACAACCCATCATGTAAAGTGTACAACTCAGTTATTTTTAGTGTATTCACAGAGCTGTATAATCATTTTTGCAATCTAACTTTAGATATTTTTTTCATTACCCCTAAAAGAAAACCCTGTACTCATTAACAATCACTCCTCATTCCTTTTCTCCTCCTAATTCTAGGAAAACACTAATCTACTTTCTGTCCTTATGGATTTGCCTATTCCGGACATTTCCATAAAAGGGATCATATAATATGTTGTTTTTTATGACCATGTTCTTTTAGTTATCACGATGTTTTCAAGGTTTGTCCGTGGTCTGGACAAATTACAAGGTATGTAATTCATGGATCAGTAATTCATTCATTTTTATTGCTGAATAATATTCCATCATATGAATATATCACATTTTATTCATCCATTCATTAGCTGATGAACATTTGGGCTGTTGCTACCTTTCAGCTATTATGAAGAGCATTGCAATAAACATTTGTATACAAGTTTTTGTATGGATGTACGTTTTAATTTTTCTTGGGTAGATACCAAGTAGTAGAACTGTTGGGTCATATAACTCTACATTTAATATTCTGAGGAACTGTCAAACTGTATTCCAAAGTAGCTGTACCACTTTACATTCCCACCAGCAATGTATGAGGATTTCGATTTCTTTATACCTTCAATAACACTTGTGAAGATCTATCTTTTAGATTATAATTACCCTAGCGGGCATGAAATGCTATCTCATTGTGGTTTTGACTTGCATTTCCATGATGATTAGTGATGTTTAGTATCTTTCCTACTCCCACACTTGCATCTTCACAATATAGTCTCTATGCAACAAAGCCAGAGTGATCATTTTTAAAAAATAAATCACACCCACTAGATTGGTTAAAATTTAAAAACCTGACAATTCCAATGTTATCAAGAATGAAGAGCAAAGAGAAGTACAATGTACTGCTTCTGGGAGTATAAGTTAGCACAATCAGCAAAAATAAAAGGATACACATAACCTGTGACATAAAATTATGCTCCTATGGTATATATCTTACAGAAGCAAAGGCTTATGTACTCCAAGATTTTTATAAAGTCCGTTATTTTAAATTGCCAATAAATGTAAACAAAACAAATGTCCAAAGACAGATATTTAAACTATGGTGTAGTCATTCAATGCAATAATAGAGTGAGGAAAATGAACAAATCGCTACTCATACAAAAATAGCCCCAAATAAGCAGACTGTATTAGAGATACAGATTTAGATGCTAAAACTATAAAGAAAATCAAGGAAATTACTACCTTAAAGTTAGAACTGTGGTTATATCAAGAAAAAAAGAAGTTTTAACCAGGAAGGGGCACACAGGGGATTTTCAAGGCAATCTTCTACTTCTTGACTTGGGTTTTGGTTCCATTGGTATTCACTTTATAATAATCATTACTCAAATATCTATCGTCTATGCATTTTCTGTATGTGTTATATTTCAAATGTAATAATTAACGAGAAAATCAGATTATACCATTTCCTACCTAAAACCCTCCAAAAGTTTCCCAACACACTTAGATCAAAATTCAAAGTCTTTTCTACAGCTTATATAATATAGCTGGTGGCTACCTTTGCATCCTCATCTCTTTCCACTTTTAGTCTCAGTGGCCTTGAATGCACCAAGCATGTTTCTGCCTCAGAGTCTTCCCTCAAAGAGTCACATACCTCAGTAGTCCCTTGCTATATTCAAGCCTCTGGTCAAATGTCATCACCTCACAGTGGCCTTTCTAGGCCGCTTCCTCCACCAAGCCACTTTCTGACCCTATTTATCCTCTATCCCTTATTCTGGTTTATTTTTCTTTCAAACTTTTAATGTTACTGACATATGTGTTTGATATATGTCTTCCCAACAAGAAAGAGAGGGACTTTATCTGTCTTGGTCTCTTTTAGATTCCTAATACCTAGAATACTGCCTAGTTCATGGTAGATACCCCACAAATACAAGCTAGATAAATAAACAGGTAAATAATTATACTAAATGTTGAACTAATTCTATTTTCATTATATAAAAGAATATACCATTTAACAACCAAAAAAGCAGATTTTAGCTGCAATTACTTCCAGATTATTTGATTGCTATGAGAGAAATAACTGCTGTATCTCCAAGCCAACATTCAATTTGGAATCTATATATATAACTTCCCTACCCTCACTTTTATGTCCTCAGTATTTCTAGATCTAACTTAAAAAGCTCCAGAAAAAAAAAAAAGGAAGAAAGAAACCAATCCCCTTTCCTGCTCAGCATAACATAAACTACTGTTTACTTTTCTAATCAATGCTTCAGATTCTGTTCTCTGTAACCTTCATTTACAAGATAAGCCTTTTTCTTCTGCTGATTCCTACATCCCTATAGCATCTATTTATCCCACCCCACTCCATTTTTTTTCTCCTTACTCTTTGCAAAATGGTCTTCAACTATTCTATTCTTTGTACTTCTCACATGCATTTCTCTCAGACAAAATGTCACATATTTGCGTCTCCCAATATACCTAGCACAGTACTTAACACAGATATGTATCTGATAAATTCAACTGAATTTTATAGCTTTCAAAATTCACTTCTGAAACTTACCTTGCTTATAACTTCCAGCATTACCAGGAAGAAAGAGAACTGGAATACCCGTTAAAGGAAGTATTTTGTGTTCTTCAGCATAGGATCCTTCTCCATAAAGATACAATTCATATGCAGGATAGCGTTTTGCCAGTTTCTTTGGAAGTTCTATTTTCTACAGCAATAAATAGATAAATAGATTTTTTAAATTATACAATTTCACTTTAATCAATTTTATTAAATGATTTAGCCTCACTGTACCCAATTTTTGAATTGTACAAATTTGAAATAGTACTATATAAAAATATTACTGATAAAACTGCACTTAATGCACAAAACAAATTCTACTTTTAGTTTATTCATATGGAGAATTAGTCTTGAAGTATGTCAGTTCTGAACCATGTGGTCTTCAGGAAATCATAAAATGGGACTATCTGAAATTCTAATGAATACTAATTACCCCAAATAGCCACTGACAACAGAAAAACACTGGTAGATGTCAGCAAGTTACATGTTAACATGTTTGGAAATGCATTTTAGTATCAATATCAATTATACTTAGAAATGATAAAAGCTTTCCATTATCAAATCAATTTATCTTTTTTGCTATTATAAACTGTTTTGCAATATCTCTGCTTTTACTCAGGCCCAACTATATATTCCAGCTGTTACATCATTCAACAAAAATGTAAGTTCTTTTTATAATGCAGCTTTCTGACCTCTCAACTTAATAGGCTTTGACCTACAATGTGCTTGACTAATGTGAACCTATAGCCATGTCGTGGTCAAGACATGTACACTCTTCTCACCATAAACATTTCAATGAATTAGCATCTGTTTCAGTTTTCACAGACTAGGTGCATTGTTTGTCAGCAAGCCTTAAAATACTCTGCAATTCATATTACTGTATACCAAATGAGCCAGTAATTCATAAAAAAGTTTTCTCATCAAAATATAAATTAAGTTTTAATTTTAAAAAAGTTTTCTCATCAAAATATAAATTAAGTTTTAATCCTCAAAAGGTAGGCATCTACAAAAGTGGTAGTTATGTGTAAACTCTTCTTCCGCTTTTTCTTTTATGATAGAAACCATTAAAAATGAACCCAGTTATACTGAACAGCAGATTTTAAGTAAACATCAGTAGATTTAATGATCTAGCAGTGTTACACACGTGCTTGATAAAAATTTCAACTACTGAATGAATTTTAAAAACTGTAAACAGTGATGACTACTGAAAAACCTGTTGTAAAAAGCAGAATTCTGATTATTCATGCACATTCCTGAATATTCCTGAGGATATTACCACAACCTGTGCCAATAACACCATGAGAACATCTTTAGAGTGTGAGCTTATTGTTTAAGATACTAGCAACTTTTTATCTCCTCAAATATTCAAAATAGAGAAATACCAACCCCACTATTTGTTTTATATGTGTACATGTACTTCAACTCAGATTAGTCCTGATATTGGTTATGCACTGTATATCATCAAAATTGAAAGTGATACACTATTTTGTCTCTTTAGGTAGAAATTAAGAAAAATGAAAACGAGAGAACAAAAAAAAAAAACACTTATCTTAATTCTTCCCAAATGAATGTACCATTTGATATAACAGTACATGCATATTAGATTATTATTCTTTTTAAAATTGTAGCTAAACAAAGTTCTGAATTAGTTAATTAACTCAGAAGAACAGGAAACTATCAAATATATCAAAAAAGAAATATTTAATTCTCTGGAGACAGAAAAATAAGCAAAAGACTATATTTGACATATTTCATAATATACTATTATGAAAGCAATTTTTAGTGAGAAAGTGTACATTTTTATAACTATGAATGCATACAAATGAAGTAGAAAAAAAAGCACAGTAATGAAAAAGAGGGAGAATGAAAAAAAAGCAGGATTTGTAGGCAAATGGAAAAACTTGCATTTCCAGACGGAGTTCAAGTTGGTAATGAATGGTAGGAAGAAACAGGGTTTTGACCAGATTGAGGACAGAAAAGGTAGGTATAGGCATACAAAAAGGATGCTGATGAAAAAAAACAGAAGCAACTCAAGGGATTTGAAAAGAAAACATTTATAGCAACAGGATTCCAATGTATTTTAACCTGATTATTTTACATAGATCGTTTAAATGAGTACTCTACCCCACAAAAAGAACTTTAATTAAGATCAATTATTTTTACACTTAAATATTATCTCCACAATCCTGGCCGCGCTGTGTGTCCTCTTGACTCTGCTCTGCCAGAGTACAGGTTCTTCTCATCTCTAACCCAGACCCCCTTCAAAAGACAAAAATTCTAACAAATTCTCAAGTGCTAGAAAAATACTGACTGAAGAAACTAAATTCTTTATTTTATGAGATATATAATTCAATTACGAATTAAAACAAAAATTTGAGTTCCATAATTAACAAAAAAAAAAAAAAAGGATTTTGATCAAAAGGAACATAGTTTTAAAGCCCTTACAAACAGCTCTCTCAGTCCCTTGCCCATCTCACCCTTAAGGATACTCCAGAGGACTCCAGCTTGATAAAAAAGACCTAGGGACAACTGAATCTTTCGGACCTGTCTCTCTCCCTATCATAATCTCCTTGCTAGAATCAATCCATTGTCCATACTGCTGTCAAGAAATACCCTGTTAAAACAGACACATCTTATGTGTTTCCTCACTGCAATAGATAGCTGATAATGGTTTAAGGGAGAGGTCCTTCAAAAACTGGCTCTAATTATTCTTACTCACTTTCTTATAACTTAGATATGCTATGTTTTAAAATTTATTTTTAATATGCTTCAAAATTCAAGATTCATTGCATTGAAAAGGCTCTTTTATATCCATTGTCCTTTAGCCATCCAGTTTCCTATCCAGAAGGCAACCAAAGTTAGCAGTTTGTGCCTCCAGAAATATTTTACTTATATATAAGCAAATATGTTTATAGGTTATTTTCTCCTTTTTACATAAATGGTAACATACTATACATACTGCTTTTGCTCACTACTTATACATATGCTTCCTACCTTTACAAATGCTATTCTTTATTCCTGCAATTTTCTTGTTTCTGCACATCACCCAATTCACTGCCCCTTTTCTGTAGCCTTTGACTACCTAAGATGACTGGAATGCTCTCTTCTATAAAGAGCCCTGTACACACTTTCTAACAGTGAAATTATAACACTTAGATTTAACTATTACATTTCTGTCTCCCCCCATTGTATTATAAAGACATATATTAAAGGCCTAAGTTCTGATTCATCTCCAATTCCCTCTCACTCATACCTGACAGAGTAGTCATTCAATAAATGATTTGCTAAATAAACATCAGACTTAACAAAATATATGATTCATATTTTCCAATATCAACATTTCTTTACAAAGAATAACTGTTACATCCCATGTCTGAAGACAGGCAAACAAATTACTATATGGGAGAAAACAATATAGATTTTTTTTTTTTATTTCTACGATTTGCCTAAAACTGCTACCATATGAAAGCTTTGCTTTGCTGTCTAAGGAAGAAGCTTTAAAGGATAATGTGTATTTTGCCACCTCTGTGAGATGTTCAGTTAACTCTCAATAAGTGAATCTACAAAAACTAAAAGTAGAGAATAAACAATTTTGAGTTCAAAACTTCATTTTTACAAAGAGTTTTAAATTCCTGTCTCACCTTTTTTTTAAAAATGAAGAATAAAATTAAGTGTGTTTCAAATATTGTTCATTTTCTCTAAAATTCGGCTAAAGAATATGCAAATGAGCAGTAAAAAAGAAAGGCGTCAAGAAAGAGAAGAAAACCCAACAATTAGAACATTCCATCTGCTGGATACCATCCTGTGAACAATTAGCGACCTCACTTTAAAATATATTAAAAGTAACCAATATATAAAATATATTTAGAACACTTATCATTAAAAACCATGGTTCTTAATTATTTGTAAAATAATTACAAATAATTATTTTATTCGTAAAATAACACAACCTATAAGAGGACTGAGTCAAATATAAATATAATACTGAATTAACACAGCTTTTTATATAGAGGTGCGCACAATAAGAGGACTGAGTCAAATATAAATATAATACTGAATTAACACAGCTTTTTATATAATAAAATAAAAATTTACCATAAAGTGTGGATCAAAAACTCTTGCCACTGTAATTACTACTGTACTAACCAATTATGGACTGAATGTAAAACCTCAAAGGGCGAAAGTGAATCAAAACAACTAAATACTGACGCATCAACAAAAAAAGCAAAATAGCTCTTTTGCATTAGCTACACTAATTTTGTGTCTTCTCAGTCAATTTTATGATGCATGAAATGCATCTGTGCAGTCCATCTGCTTTGTTCCCAATACTAGGCAAGTTCTACTATTGCAAATATTAAAATAGCTTCAGTAACTGTGGGCAATCTAAAAATAAATGAGAATTAGTACCATACTGTTCCAAAATAATTTTATTTTACCCAAACTCTTCAATGCAGTATAAAACTAAAGTAACCTACTTCAACCTATTGGGAGTTTCCTAATTATTAAACCATAGAAAAATCAAAGGAGATTATAAGGGCTCTATTTTCAGTTTTTAAAAATCTAAACTAAAAGTCCAAGTATTTAACTATACATAGTCCCTGATAAACATAATCCTGCATATCCACTTAGAAATTAAGAGACAACAGTAACATGTTAAAATTTTCAATAGCATCTGACAGCAAATGCTTCCACTCCCTTATAATCACTGATGCAAAATTAAGGTAAGGATCTCAAAACAAATGAAATCTGAACTAGAATTTTATCCATGGGAAAGGATGCTTGTCATCCTTAAAACTACTACCTTAAGTAGTTTTAAGGTCTAAATAAAAGCAGCATAATAATCAAATATGATCCTCCATAATGACCTGTACATAGAAGCAATCACAATCGGCAACCTTCACCTTAAAGAAAAAAATTTGCTATCGTTTTAAAAGTATACTAAAAATGCATTTTATTAACATACATTAGAGTACATAAACATTTTATAGAAGGGGGTTATTATAATATGTATTCCGTAATTAAGAGATGCGTTTAGAAATAAATGAACCATTCGGGAGAAATTTATTTTCATAGTTGTGTAATCTGTCACAACCTCTTTTTACAGCTGGTCATGAATGAAACTCTAGATTCTACTATGCTGAACTGAAGAAGCAATCGAGATTGAAAATGTTCAAAATGGAACGGAAGAGGGTGGGGGCGGAGAGAGAGAAAGGAAGAGAGGGAGAGAGAAAGAGAGGGAGAAAGAAGGTCCGGGTCTCTCTTAAATAGCAAACAGTGAGAAAACAAAAATAACACCGTGAAATAGATTTCGTATGCAACTGGTTAAGAGGCGACATGCATAAACACTGGCATGTATGCACATGTACGGATCCACAACCTACAAAACAAGAAGCTCCGCAAAATCTTTACAGGAGGGAACCTCAATAGCTTTCCATTTAATTACTCATCAGCTTAGCCTTTCACAGAGAGGTAAAAGCCTGGAGTCTCTAAGGCAGCTCTGGGAACTATCTAGCCAATTCACTCTGCAGAAGCTAGATCTCTTTCTGGAAAAGCGAGAGCCGACACGTAAACCACTGGGAAAGAGGGGAAGAATTAAGGAAAGGAAGGTCCAGGGGGACCTGTGAAGGCAGGTACGCGAGGAAGATGGGGTTTGGGTTTAGGGTGAGGGGCTGAGATTGCGTCTCTGGGGATGAAAGAGGTTGGACGGGGGCCAGTTAGAAGAGCCGGTGCTTGCATTTGGGATCGCGAAGAGGGCGGAAGGACAGGGGAGCAACTGCGAGTGGGGCTGGGAGGATGCACGGGAAACCATCTAGGAAACCATCCACCGTGAATAAAGGACACAAAGGGCAGGTAAGGGGGGCGGGATAGTGGGGTTCTGCAGAGTCTTCCGGGGCGGGGAAAACAGAGGTGAGTATGGGATGAGGACGTCGGAAAAGCGCGGAGAGCCAAAGCAGGGGAAACCCACAGGAGGGCCGGGCAGGAGGGGCCCGACTCTCGGAGCGCCCAGGTAAAGAGAGGGAGGAAACTCACCTGATACTCCGGGTACTCAAACATGTAGCTCATACTGCACTTGTTCTCTTCGAAGTCGAAGAAGACGTCCCACAGCCCTAGAGTCGCCATGAAGACCATAAAGGCATAAAACGCCAGGTTCCAGAGGTTGACCGAGTGAAGAAACATGACGACGACGACGACAACGACCACGACGCCTTGGCCGCGGGGCCCCAAGCCCTGACTGAGCGAGTCTACGAAAGCCTGGCGCCCGCGCGGGAGCAAAGCCCAAGCAGCGCGCGCCTGCGCGGACGCAGCGCGCTCGCCGCCCAGTGCGCCTGCGCGCAGTCGGCGCCGCTGCACCTCCCGCCCGAAGTCTCTCTCGGAGTGAGGAGGCTGCGATTGCAGTGGGAGCACAAATCTGAGCGCAGAGAAAAAGGCTGAAAGCGTGGTGGGCTGGGGTGGAGAGCGAGGGGAAATAGGGGAGGAACAGTGAGAGGGAAAAGGAAGAAGGGGGCAGGGAAGATCAATGAGAGTCTGGCCGGAAGGGAAGAAGAGGGAGAGGGGGGACTAGAGTGGGATGGGCGGAGCGCGGGAGCCCTGGAGGCGAGGAGGGGCTGGGGGCGGGGGTGGTTGTCGGGTGGGTTAACTTGGAGAGGGAGAAGCAATTAATGATGGAGAGCTGACCTGGCTAGGGGAGGGAAGATAACACAGCCCGGGGGCCGTCAGCTGTACTGTCGAAAACCCCTATCCCTGCGCAGGTTAAAAACCCTTCCCGTAGAATTTTGAAATGTCTAAGGCCTCCACAATTTCGGTTTCCCTGGCGGTAACGGAGCACGATAACAGCTCTCTGGACCAGTTTGCTTAAGCCGGAAACAAATGGCTTTTTTCCCCCCTCTGACCGCGGACATCGGCCCAGTAGGTAACAGCGCATAAAAGCACCGGCTCACAACAAAACCAACAGCTGGT
>NW_006442484.1:60711240-60733639 GCF_000325575.1 Pteropus alecto
TAGGGGAGGAACAGTGAGAGGGAAAAGGAAGAAGGGGGCAGGGAAGATCAATGAGAGTCTGGCCGGAAGGGAAGAAGAGGGAGAGGGGGGACTAGAGTGGGATGGGCGGAGCGCGGGAGCCCTGGAGGCGAGGAGGGGCTGGGGGCGGGGGTGGTTGTCGGGTGGGTTAACTTGGAGAGGGAGAAGCAATTAATGATGGAGAGCTGACCTGGCTAGGGGAGGGAAGATAACACAGCCCGGGGGCCGTCAGCTGTACTGTCGAAAACCCCTATCCCTGCGCAGGTTAAAAACCCTTCCCGTAGAATTTTGAAATGTCTAAGGCCTCCACAATTTCGGTTTCCCTGGCGGTAACGGAGCACGATAACAGCTCTCTGGACCAGTTTGCTTAAGCCGGAAACAAATGGCTTTTTTCCCCCCTCTGACCGCGGACATCGGCCCAGTAGGTAACAGCGCATAAAAGCACCGGCTCACAAAAAAACCACCAGCTGGTCAACAAGATTCTGTATGAGATGAAAGCCTGAATCACAAAAACCATCGTTAGTCTAAAAAATGTTACTAAAATTTCCATTAACACTGACGCCCCCAACAGGTATCTGCGTGATCCGTTTGACGCAGACTTGCCTTGCTCCCCAGATCCTCCACCTCTTGGGAAATTCGTTCACATTATCGTAGGGAGGCAATTTCGCTCAAGCTGCTACTCAGACTCTCAAATGACTTAATTCATTTTGAAGAATTTTGGTTTGGTTTTGCTAATTCCCAAAAAAGCAACTCAAAATCATTCATAATTATGTATAGCAGCTTCAAAACACTGGAATGTTATAATGAGAAAAATGCACGAGGTCACTCTTTAAAGCTGACTCAAGAGCAGATAGGGTGTGTGTGTGTGTGTGTGTGTGTGTCTGCAAAAGTCTTAGAATTATTTTTGGCATTGACAATTCCATTTCACTGGGTCTGATTTTCTGGTTTTCTGTGCAGAGGAAGTTTTACCATGATACATAATATCAAAGAATTTTAAAACTAAAAGGAAGCTTATACTTTATCTTATACAACACCTAAATGTGAAAGCACCTGGGGTGTAGGATGGAATTAGAGAGGAGTTGGCGCCAAGGATGACATCATCTGGGAAAGGACTTAAGTTATACATAAACACATTGAGTCTGGGAGCTAGAGAAAATAAATCACAAACAGAATGTCTGCTCCTTGTTTCTCCTACCATATCATAATCAGCACAAGTAAAGCAAGGGTGAATCTACACTCTCATCCATCTCAGTGCTTCTCAAACTCAATGTACATATGAATTACTTGGGGATTCTGTTTAAAAGCAGATTTTGATTCAGGAGTTCTGGAGTGAGACCCAAGATTCTGCATTTCTACCAAGCTCCTAGGTTATACCAGCGATGCTTGCTGGTCAGTGAACTATACTTTGAGTAGCAAGGATCTCTATCCTGCCTGAGGACTCTTGCTACCTAGAGAAAACCCTGAACTTGAAGATGACAGAGTTTACTCTTCTGGTGGCTTTCACGAGTGTGGCAACCTACTGCCATGATTGTCCACTCAGAAACGAGCAGGATAGTCAATGGACTCCTTATGTTTGTAATATTTGTGTTCCTACTTTTTACTTTCTTTTTTCCTATCCATCATTATCCTCCTCCTGGCTTCACTACCTTATCTAACATATCCTACTGAGCATCACTTAACCACCCTCTGCCAGTGCTGTCAACTGCCTGAACTCTTGTCTTTCAATCCCACCTGGCTTGCAGATTTCCAACCTTGGGTAAATATAGTCTGGCTTTGAGCTCTAACACTAATGTATCTGAGCACTGTTGGAGAAAATGACAAAGTTATTTGAATTACTGTTCAGAAAGAAATACACGTATATGTTCTTGGTCAACTTCCTGTTCTTCAATCCACCACTTCTTAAGCTCCCTACACCATTTCTTTTTCTTTTAGCAGATTATTAGTACATAATTATATTCATATTCATATTCACAGAGATAATTTTGATCTTCAGGTACACATTCCTTCAACTCCTAATTCCCAAGTTCATTATCTCCATCCATTCCTAATTTAGTCAGTACATCTAAAGTGCTCAGAACCACACCTGGCACATAGTAAGTATTATTATTGTACTTTACTGTTCTTAGAACAGCAGTTCCCAACCTTTTTGGCACCAGGGATGGGTGCTCCTTTGATAATCTAATGCTTGATGATCTGAGTTGGAGCTGAGGTGGTGATGCTAGTGCTAGAGAGCGGCTGCAAATACAGATGAAGCTTCACTTGCTTGCTTCACCTCCTGCTGTGCAGCCTGGTTCCTAATGGGCTCAGGGATTGGGGACCCCTGCCTTAGAGGACACCAAAAGCAGTTGTGCTTTAGCTCACATCCCTTCCTTTCTCTTAAAGAAATTAGTTGCGTCAAGTTAAAGTCTCTGTCACTTTCCCATTCAATCCTCCTTCCCTCAAAGCATATAAATATGCTTAGGTCTTGTTAATTTTAAAAAAGAAAAGTTCTCACCTGTAGCTCTTGCCTTCTCATCTCAGTCAGGGTTCCTAAAGGTATGGCTTTTTAAACTTAAATTAATGCAAACTTTCATAAAGGCAAAGACCATATTATAATCATTTGACAATCATCCTTCGATTCAAATATTTAGTATCTTCATTAACATAACAGTTTTTCAGAAAATTTTTTAGGTTTCTTTAAGCTCCATTTAGTTTTTATTTGTTTGCTTTATTTACTGGAAGCAAAGACTGTCTTTTCAACATATTGTAACTATCATCATATTACTGAGTTTTTGTACACAGGAAGAAGGAATTGTGCTGTCTAGTGTGGGAATCTAGTTGTTTTCTAAAAATAATTTCACTAAACTGTACTGGCCTCAGTGAGTTACCTTCACATTATAGTTTTTTAAATAAGCTTTATTTCTTTTTCTAAAACAAAACAAAACAAATATATAATAGATTGGCTGTTCCAAACTAAAATTTATTTCGATCATTTCGTTTAAAGCCCTTTCTCAAATCAGTTAGTTTTACCTCTTATTACCTTGTTGGTAATAGATATTCAATAAATATTTGTTCTTAACTTATTTGAAAATAAGTCTGATCTACAGATTACAATCATAAAACCTCACCTTTTCTTTGCTGCTTCAAAGCTTGAAAAGAAAAGAAAACACAATGCCAGCAATTCTGGCTGCCAGCTCTGTTTCCAAGGAAACAGAGAATAGATCATCAAAAACAAAATAAGGATTTTCAACCTGATTACCCTTTTTCACCAGCTCAGTCTCCATTGCTACAAAATGAAAGATAACATAACCTCAACCTTGCAATCTAGATTTTTAATTCTAGATTGTGCTATCTCTCATTATTAAAACCAAGCAAAAAAATAATAATGTTTTGGGTTGTATGTTGGTTTTCTTGTAGAAAAAGTCATTCACAAGGATGAAGGATACATTTTAAATATAAAGCACTATGTACATTTGCTGAATAACAATATATTATAACCTTAGAACTGTCAAATGTTTAAGTTATTGAATCTCAGATTTAACATTTTTTTGGAATAATATAAGAAAGTAATGGATATATATAAGAAAAGGATAAAGACTTCTAAAATGAAGTGTTTTATTTAAAGAAATAAGAAAGAGGGTGGAGTCAGTTTGAAAAAAATGTAGGGGTCAAGGGGAAAATAATTGGATTTCCATTCAATAGAGCAAAATACCACTAGAACATTGTTCTTTGTTCCACAGATTTCTATCTACCAGGTATAAAATCATGATCCTGAAAAAATAACAGCTATAGATAACAGAAGTTTAGTTTAGCATTATCATTTTACCTAGTGGTGCAATGTGTTTTATAAAAACAACATTCCTCTCAAATCAACATATTTTACACCTTAAACTCAAACAATTACATCTCAATAAAGCTGGAGGAAAAAAGCAATATTCCTCTATTTAAAAAATTTAGTTAAAGCCAGAGGATTCTCTTTGGGGTGAAGTGCATAATAGAAATTTGCTTTAATGGAAGTATAGTTTAAGAGGCTTTAGATGGCATATTAATATTTTTAGATAATGAATTCTGAAATTCAGATAATAACTCTAATAGGAAAGAATGGTTACTGTAATCATTACCTGGAGTCTTCTTTATATCAGTTTTCTGCTTATATGTCTATTTCCCCCAAAGGATTCTAGCTCTTCAAAGGTATGAGCTGTAAGAGGGTCTTGGTCATTTTTAATATCTAAACCCAGGACAGGTCTTTGTAATTGGAGGTATTTCATAAGTGCTTCTGATTAAATTTTTAAATATTTATTTAAGTAATACCCTATAGTTTAGTTAAAGGTTTTAGCTACATTTGGGCCTTTTACTATGAAAAGCAAACTTTATGGTATTCAAACACATTTTAATTGTACACACTAATAGCCAAGGTAGATTATTTATTGTAAAATAACTCTTAATTGAAAAAGTTTTGAAAAAGACTCAGAGAGTAAAATATTAATTCAGAAAATTAATTACTCAACAACAAAAACAAACAATCCAATTAAAAAATGGGCAGAGGACCTGAACAGATAATTTTCTGAGGAAAAAATACAGATGGCCATTAGATATATAAAAAGATACTTAATATAACTAGTTATAAGGGAAATGCAAATCAAAACCACAATGAGATACCACCTTACACTTGTTAGAATGGCTATTATCAACAAGACAAGTAATAACAAGTGTTGGAGAGGATATGAAGAAAAGGGAACCTGCACATACTGCTGGTAGAAATCAAAACTGGTGCAGCCAGTATGGAAAACACTATGGAGATTCTTCAAAAAACTAAGCATAGAACTACTCTATGACCCCGCAATCCATCTTCTGGGTATCTACTTGAAAAATTTGAAAACACTTATTTGTAAAGATATATGTACCCCTATGTTCATTGCAGCATTTTTCACAATAGCCAAGACATGGAAACAACCTGAGTGTCTTTTGACAGATGATTGGATGAAGAAGATGGGGTACATATGTACAATTGAATATTACTCAGCCATAAAAAGTGAAATATTGCCATTTGTGACAACATGGATGGATCTTGAGAGTATCATGCTAAGTGAGATAAGTCAGACAGAAAAGGAAAATAACTATCTGATTTCACTCATATATGGGATATAAACCAAAAACTAGCAAATAAACAAACAAACTCAGAGATACAGACACCAGAGTGTTGGTTACCAGAGGAGAAGGGGGCGGTGAGGTGAGGAAAAAGAGAGTAAAGGGGGTCAAATATATGATGGGAGGAGACTAGACTTTGGGTGATAAGCACACGATTCATGTTATATTATAAAGTTGTATACATGAAATGTATGTAATGCTATTATCCAATGTTACCCCAATAAATTTAATTTTTAACAAAAGAAAATTAGCTTAGCTGACAAAAGACTTTATGTTAAAAGAGAATATCAACATGTGAAACAAATATGTGCTTGTCTTGAGAATAGTGTAAGGCACATAGGAAAAAAAGGTGAGTTCTGGCTAAAGCATGTGTTCATATATTTAAGTGAAGTATGAAACTTGATAAGACCTAGGGAAATATTAGCAAAGGATCTGGAAATGTGTCCTCGTCTATATATTGAGGAGGTTGGACTAAGTCAGGAGTCAGTAAACTTCCTGTAAAGAGCCATATAATAAATATATTCAGCCTTGTGAGCCATAAGATCTCTGTCACAAATACTCAACTCTGCTGTTGTAACATGAAAAGAGGTAGTAGACAGTAGGTAAACAAATGAGTGTGGCTGTGTTCTAATAAAACTTTATTAAAAAAAAAAAAAACCAGCAGGCCAGATTTGGCCTGTTGACCACAGTTTATTGACCCCTGGACTAGAAGATTTCTAATTCAATATTCCAGATTCAATGTTCTCTATATGTGAGTGTTAACTTTAGCCAACATGGATTTTGTGATTTTCCATACTCAGTAGACATTGATCAAGAAATGTGATTAATGGTGAGGTAGCAAACCAACTTAGGCTTCATACATAATTTAACTTTAGCTAACTATGCATCAATTTAACCATAGTTCAATTTAGTATTACTATACATATGTATGAAATATTGTGATGTTGCTTGTAGTGTTATGACTATTTTAATAGGTCCATTTTAAATAACTACCTAATACATTTTATGAAGCATTTTCAAACATATATGGATATAGGAAATCTCAATAAGGAAGTTTAAGGAAAAATAAATACTATTAACTATTAAGAATCTTAAGTTTCCTTTTAACAAGGCTAACGATCAAAGTAATAGTCACTCATACGTTAAGACATTTTTAGAGCCATATCAGTAGCTAAGACTGCACAAATTTCTACAGTTGTCCTTTTTAACATATGGTGTTTCAGCTACAAAATTCTTAATGTATACCTTCTCTGGTCCTGGTGCTAGGCCACTGAGGGAAAAAAAGCAGGTTTGAAAATGTTATGCTAAAAGCAGGGTTAGCAGAGGGTTTCTATTGTAGTTGAAGGACAAATGTCTGTTTAAGACACGATCTCAGTAAAAGGAGGATGATGGTGGAAGTAAATTGACATTTATAGGAAGAATTGTGGGTATCTTGTTTTCATTGATTAGTTAGCTTCTTAATGATTAATTATTTATGAATTAGTAAGAAGCGGAAGGGTTTCCCAAGGAGTTCAAACTCCAAAATGAATTTTTCCTCAACTATTAGCCTGTTTCAGTTTTTACCTCTGACTCACTATTTTTATGATTTGGGAAATTAACTTATTTGAACCTCAGTTTCCTCATCTGCAAAATAGGAAGAATAATTCTCCTCTGGTGATTGCTGTGAAGATTACAGATATGTGTGTAAAGTGCTTGATATGTAATAAGCACTCAAAAAAAGTAGCTATTTTTACTATGAGTTTCACAGCACTGAGGTTGTTTAGAAAAACTAGTAATTGCCACAGTAAAGTCAAAAAGACTTTCTTGGTACCGAAAGGGAGAGAAAAAGTAGTGACTAACAAGTCATTGAACATAAGGACCATCATCCTTCTATCTATCAAAGAGGCTAACATGATATATGGCACGAAATTGACATTTAGAAATACTGATTTACTAGATTGAGAAGGTGGAAATTCCTTAAAAGGAGAGATGAGTACACTTTACTTTCAGACAGGAGAAAGACAGCAGAAGTTTTGGTTTTTTTTTGTTTTGTTTTGTTTTGTTTTTTTGTTTTTTTTTTAAGGGCTAGGGAGTCCCTATAAGGGAAGCACATTTCAGTGAAAGCAGAGTTTCCATGGACAGCTGATTTTGAACCACTGTCTCACCCATGGTCTGAGGCAGCTGTCCAGCATGTTTCCGTTTTTCTGTTTAGTGGTTCATCCTAAAGCTGTGTGATCCTTCCTCCCTCTGTTACTGCAAGGCCTACTGCAAACCTACAGCCACTGTTGTACTTCTTAAGGCCTCTCTGCAGGGCAATTTCCTGCTGCTAAAGCTCTGCTTCAAAGCCCTCAAACTATGAAACACGTCGGAAGATTCCAGGCGCACTTGTTGGACATTACAGAGGCCAATGACAAGATGGGTACACAGAAGGGTCCCTGGCTCTGCTGGTCCCCAAACTCTCAATTCAACGAGTCACATTATAAAGGCTCTAGCAACTTTGCTTTGTGAGGTTCTGCATGACTAATATCCATTTGGTTCTTTGAACAGAGACAGAGCCAAAAGAGAGTCTGTCTGAGAAGTGTTAGCCTGATTTTCAAGTTGTAATTTCTTTTACCTGTCTTGAAAGATGAGGAGAGTTCTGGAGATGAGTGGCGATGGTTGTACAACAGTGTGAATGTACTTAATGCCACTGAACTACACACTAAAAAATGGTTAAGAAAGTAAACTTTATGTGTATGTTACCACAATTTTTTAAAAAGGGGTGATTGCTTTGAAAGATTATCACTTTTCATAGCAGCGAGTAACTGGTATAAACTCAAAGCATTTTCATTTTAGTGAGAAATCCAATGATTCTTGTTCTTAGGAAAGAAAAAGTATAGAAAGATATTTTTAGGAATTTTTTGGGAATTGCTTACAAATGGAAGTGTCTTCATTTTGGCACTACCAAGAACCCAGTAGTTTTCTGCCAAATTGATAGTTTCCTGAGGAGTTATTAATAGTTCATCCTATCATGAGAGAAAACAAGAGAGGAAAAGGAGGTAGATCAGCACAATGTGCCATCCAGAGCACAAAATGCTCAGGAAAAATCTGGGGAAAAAAATGGGAAAATGGAAATGAAAAGTAGAAAGCAACATGAAATTGGAGTAAAAAGAAGAAAATAGTGCTCTGCTGAAGTCTGTGGACCCCCAGCAACAAGCATAGCAACATGGACTGTGAAATTTCAAGGTACTATAATCTGTCAGCAGAACTCAACAGCGAAGACATTGTGAAATAACATAGGACTAGAGAGAAAAACTGAGCATGGACCTCAGCCACCTATGAGCTGCTGTGATGCTCTGTAGGACAGAGGAGGTCTGAACAATATATATACATTCTCTCTAGATCTATGCTTCTTAAACTTTCACATGTGTCAGAATTACCTGGAAGGCTTGTTAAAACAGAGGTGGTTGTGCTGACCTCCAGAAACTCTTCTTGAGTGGATCTTGGCTGGGGACTGAAAATTTCTAGTAAGTTCTCAGGTGATGCCAGATGCTATCGGTTTGGCGACCACACTTGGAGAACCACAGCTGTAGAATTTAAAAGGTATAGAATATTAATGATTGGTTGTATGCCTTTTTGTTTGTTTTGTTTGTTTTTTTTATGCTTAAAAAGGAAGGCCCAAATCAGGACATGTAGTAAGGGACTGTACTAAAAATGTTTAAATCCAGGTAGACCTTGTCAACCATTTGATCTCTCAATGCAGTGGTTAAGAATGTAAACACTTGAGTCAGACAGATTTGGACTATGTCACTTTCTAGCAGTATACCTTTGGTCAAATTTCTTAACCTATACCTTATTTCCTTCATCTGTAAAATTAGGATAATATAGCACCAACACAACGGGGTTGTGGGAAGATTAAATGATTGATGCCTATACAAGGATTTAGCACAGTACCATGGCACACGGTAAATGTAGCAGACATTTATTTTTGGCAACCCAGCATCCATCTCTGCCACTTTTGTACTAGTCCCAATTACCTCTCCACTACTGTGTATAGCCTTTTGAAATCTTAATCTTAGAAACAAAGCCAAGATAACAACCTGCCATACTGATCTTCCCAGCTTACCATGGAAACCACTTCATCCCATGGCAGGTAATTTATAAGCAAAAGTATAAGGATATACATTGCCTTTATGAAAATGTTTAATCCTTGAGTATTCTTTTCAGTGTTACTAGAGAGGGAGCAGATATCTCTAGAGATTTTCTGAGTGAATTAATTAATTTGCAATTGCAATATTATTTAGTACCTTGTATTCATAGCACTGTGCTAGAAGTGTTGCAAGGGAGGCGTAAGATTTCTGTCTAATTTGTGATGAAAAGTCGAAGCTAGCTGACAGGATAGAATGTAATTTTTATCTTCTGCAATTCAATAAAGACTGATAATTTGAGATGAGAATAATTTTAATTTCAATAAAACAAATAAGTGACCAATTTGTTCTCTTTTGTTAGAGGTTATACTTATAGTAGTTAAGAAATGATTGAGTTCACCATTTCTCTCAAACATATTACGAGGGAACAAACACTCTGGGCCATGGCTTCGAGGCTAGTTCGTATGCTATAACCTGATAAGGAATGTAAACCTTTGTCCCCTGCACCTACCCATTAATCTCTTAAGACAAGTGCTGCTATGGTTCCATAACATAAGTGTACTCCCCAAGGTCTACGTGCAATAAAGCAGGAGTCCCTAAACCCCCGGCCACAGACCAGTACCGGTCCATGGTCCACGGCCAGTTAGGAACAGGGCGGCACAGCAGGAGGTAGGCAGCACGCAAGCAATTGAAGCTTCATCTGCATTTGAAGCTGCTCCTCAGCGCTAGCATCACAGCCTCAGCTCTACTTCAGATCCCAGGCATTGGATTCTCATAGGAGCACTGGTCCCTGGTGCCAAAAGGGTTGGGGGCCGCTGCTCTGAAGGTTGAAGTTTGTTGGTTTTTTTTTATGCCTCCTGTTTTTATTGTCTTTTGATGGTTTCATATAGTTGCTACCCATAATCCTTTCCTTCTTTCCTTGGAAGCTGTCTTTTCTCTTCTATATAGCCACAGGCTTCAGGAAGACCAGTCCCAGTTTCTAGCTGTGTGAAGGAAGGGGCAAAGGTGATATTTCTTATCTTAGATTGGCACATGACAAGGTTTTGCAAAACAATTCTGGCTATGATGAAATGAGGAGAAGTCTGCCGGAGACATATGGAAATTTTCCTTACTCTTAAAAAAAGGGCACACAAGAAGGAATTGTGCCCTTTTGCTGGGCTTGTTTATGTCTGCATTTGAATAAGGGGCAGCCATCTTGTAATTAGGAAGGGTGCTAGCCTAAAAGAGGGATGGATAGAAGGATAAAAATCCTGAGAACTTGTTGATATCACTGAGTTGCTGAATTCAATGACCCTAGAGGCACTCTTCCTCAGGACTCTTTGTTAAATAAGAGTAAAATGTCCTTATTGGTTGACATATTTTAAGTTAGATTTTCTGTTACTTGCAGACAACTTTATCCTAACAGTCATATGCACAATGCAATCCTTGACTAGGTGAAGTATTCGAAGAGACTGGTGTTTTCAAACCCAGCATGGTGGTCACCTTTGCTCCTGAAGTAAAGTCTGTTGAAATGCACCATGAAGCTCTGAGTGAAGCTCTCCCTGGGGACAATGTGGACTTCAATGTCAAGAATATGTCTGTCAAAGATGTTCATTGTAGCAATGTCGCTGGTGACAGCAAAAATGATCCATCAATGGAAGTAGCAGGCTTCATGGATCATGTGATTATCCTGAAACATCCAAGACTAATCAGTGTTGGACATGCCCCTGTGCTGGATGGTCATGCAGTTCACATTGCTTACAAGTTTGCTGAGCTAAAGAAGAAGATTGATCATCATTGTGGGGAAAAGCTGGAAGAAGGCCACAAAACCATTGATATGGTTCCTGGCAAGCCTATTTGCGTTGAGAGCTTTTCTGACTATCCTCCTCTGGTCATTTTGGTGTTCATGACGTGAGACACATGGTTGCTATGGGTCTCATCAAAGCAATGGACATGAAGGCTGTTAGAGCTGGCAAAGTCACCACATCTGCCCAGAAAGCTCAGAACACTAAATGCATATATCATCCCTAACACCTGCCGCCTCAGTCTTAATCAGTGGTGGAAGAATGACCTCAGAATTGTTTGTTTAAATTGTCCATTTAAGTTTAATAGTGAAAGACTGGTTAATGATAAATGTGTTGTAAAACCTTCAGAGGAAAGGAGAATGTTTTGTGGTCCATTTCATGTCTGTGTTGGGAGAGGGGGATGCTGATTTAAGTTAGCAGCTTTTAAAATAAATATTTTTAAATGGAAACAGCTTGACCAAAAATCTGTCACAGAATTTTGGGACCTATTAAAACAAAGTTTAATGAGAAAAAAAAATTCTATTATTCAGCCTAATCTATTTGAAACCTTATCAAAGAGATTACAAAGGAACATGTGGAATCTTTTGAGTGATGAAATAGCTTAATTAGCACAAGTGTGGTGATGTTGTCATGGGTGTTTATATATGCTACAACTTATCAAATTATATACTTTAAATATGTGCAGTTTATTGTCTGTCAACTATATCCTAAGGATAACTTTCTCTGATTACAATGCAATTAAGTTTGAAATTAATTTAAAAACAGAAAACAAGGAATAGTCAATATGGATATTGTAAAACACTTCTAAAAATTCATGAGTCAAAGAAAAAATCATGATACAATTTAAAAATTCTTTAAAATCAAGCAATGAAAACAGTACATGACAAACCTTATGAGATACAGCCAAAGAGTTACTGAGAGGTAAACTAATTATCTTAAATGTTTACACAAGAAAATAAGGAGGACTTGATATTATTACTCTGTTAGAAAAAAAAGAATAAATAATGAAGGAATAGAAGGAAGAAAATAAAAATAAGAATTGAAATTAATGAAATTGAAATATATATAAAAGGAAAGATTAACAAACAAAAGATGTTTACTTAAGAGGACTAATTAAACAAACCTGTGGCAAGTTAATCAAAGAAGGGAAAGGAGAAATAAAAGAATTGAAAAAGGAAACGATGCTATAGATATTAAAAACATAAAAAGATATTACAATTCACTTCTGGAGATAAAATAGAATAACAGGGACCAGATTTATCAACCTGCCTAAAACAACCACAAAACCAGACAAAATATATGAAACAATGATTTTCAAGACACTGGACATCAGACAAGAAAAAAAAACATTGATCCCTAAGAGACGGAAAACAAATTAGGAGAGCCCTATGATCAGAACTTACTATTTTGAGTTTCCAGGCCACAGTACAGGGAAGGGGAATCAAAGTGGAGCCCAGCAGGTCCCCTGAGTTACTGAGAACTTGATTCTCCAAGAGTACAGAGCCAAGAGTTTCTGAAGACCAAAGAAACTAGAGTTTGCAGGACAGAATACTGGACTCCAGAGAGCTTCTCAGAGAGAGAGAGAGAGAGAGCCTAGAATATCTGTACATGCATGTGAAGACACTACATGAGGCCAGAGAAAGGAACATCTGAAGGCATTCAAGGAAAATATGCCTGGAGTTCACAAAGGGCCGGGAATAGTGCCTGCTGCTACCAGCCAGTCTAGAAAAATCTCACAATTACAGATACTGGATGGAGTACTCTGAAGAGACTACAAAGGAACATGAGAAAACTTTTGCGGGTGATGGATATGTTCACTATCTTGATTATGGTGATGATTTCATGGATATTTGCATATGTCAGAACTCATCAAATTGTACTCTTAATATGTACAGTTTTTTGTCTTTCAATTCCATCTCAATGAAGCTGTTTAAAAATCTTTAAAAAAGAAAGATGACATCTAGAACACAAATGCACAGTACATAATGCAGTGTATAGTATATCCTCAATAAATATTTATTAGTTTCTTCATATGAAAACTTTATACAATAAATTTGAAAACATATGAAGTAGTTGGATTCCTAGAAAAATATAACTTACAAAATTGACTTAAAAAGGAAGGAAGAAGGCTGAATTGTCTTATATTCTTTAAGGAAATTAAAGCAGGTCTTAAAAACTGTTCCAAAAAGAAAAAGACTGTGCCCAGAAAACTATTACAGTTATATTTTAGCAAATATTCAAGTGGAATAAATAAAAAAAAACACCATATAGCCAGCTAAGAATAAAGCCACATGTTCAATACTCGCTATACATGTAAAACACACTAAACTCAACAATAAGAGAAAAAAATCCAATTAGTGGAAAAGTATATCACAATAATTGATAGCTAAAACAGAAAAAATCAATAAGGACAAAGATGACTTAAACATTATAATCTCAATTCTTACACAAATGCTTCCAAAAATGGAAATAAAGACTCCTCAGCTCATTTTATGATAGTAAAATATCTTCATATGAAATCCAGTATAAAAAATGGAAAAATCTTACTCATGAACATAGATGTAAAAATCCTAAACAACAATAACAACAAACCTATCACTGTATAAGAAAGATGTTATTTTTTCAGAAATAAAAGAATGATTTAATACCATATTTATGCATATGAAGTAGTGACATTGTTTAGAGATACATACATAAGCTATATTTAATTTCAAAATGTTAAAAGCATTCTCTGTAAGGTCAGGAACAAGACAAGGATATCTACTACTATGATATTTATTATATCATCTATTTTATGACACAGATATTCACTATCATGACTATTCAATACTGAACTAGAGATTCTAGTGTGGTAAGATAAGAAAAAGTAATGAGTGGCATGAGAATGAAAAGGGAAAATCAAAACTCTCAACTGCAGATAATACAATTTCCTATATGGAATAACTCAAAAGAATTCTAGATAACCTATTGGACTTAACAAATTTAATAATTAAAAAATCAACATGTAAAAGTAAACTGTATTTTTAAATAACAGAAACAAGTTAGACAAGATGAAATACGTAGGAGTAAATCATGATAACAGATGTGCAAGTTCTTTATGGGAAAATTTTAAAAATTGTATTGACAGACTTTAAATAACATCTAAATAAAAATGGAATGAAAATATATGATGCTCATAGATAAAAAGACTAAATATAAGAAACGAGAACACAAAGGTATGCAAATACATCTGCAAATACTCAACTTTTTAGTAATTTGGGAAATGTAAAATAAAATCACAGTGAAACACCACTAAATCTCTACCATACTGACGAAAATGTGGTTTATGTCTATGAGCAGTCTGAACCCCAGGATTATGACAGACCCACTCAGTCGTGGATGACCACTGGCTGCCTACATGGGGGCTAGTCTTTATAATGCTATGGCCTGTAGACATAGTGCTTCCTGTGGGCAGCAGTCTCCCAAGAGAAATAAAGGAGAAAGAGTGGGTCTCTGATTGCTCCTTCCTGCTCCCAAGTTCATGGTCAGATAGGTCATTCCTCCTTCTTAGGTTAGAGTATACGGGTGGAGAAGGGTCAGGAAGATTATGCTAATTGACATCCCTTCAACTAGAACAAAATACCAGGAGTGGGGAATAAATATTCCCACTAAAGATAGCCATTTTATAATTAAGGCAATACAAGTCATTCCCACAATGTTACAGGGAAGGGTGGCTAGCATGTCGAGTAATTTTTACAGTAATGGTAAATTACTTGAGGTTTATCAGCACCATAACTAAGCAGGTTCAAGTTCAATAGTAGGACAGAGAAAGATGCACAAATTTAAAGAAACAGTATATATTCACTTTGCACTCTAGAGAAATGTTCTAAATATATAACTTGGTAGTTACTGTTAACATTTTTAAAATAAATCTTATTGGGGAAATAATTATCACATGCATGTGGTACAAAATTCAAAGGATATAAAATGAAAAGTCTCTCCCATACTCAGGCAATTGCTTTTAAGTTATTTTTCTAATTACATGTCATCAGAAATGTGCTTTATTTCATTTGCCCTTTCTCTTGATTTGATGAGTACAAAGTCCTCAATTTACAAATGAACTTTTGGAGCACAATTTGCTTGCAAGTCCTTTGGGATTCAGACTGCAGAGTAAATTTCTAGCTCACTAGTTTTCAATTACACCTCAAATGTAGCACACGTAATAGTATAAAATCTAACACATTTAATCATGTGGTTTCTATGTAAAATTGTTTCAAGTTTTAAGAGACTATGAGAAATATATATAATTCTCTGCCATTTCACCCTACTCCAAAATCCTGGCAGAAACCATCCTCTTCTCCTCCAATCTCTACACCAGAACTTTTAAGTTAATTCACAGTGAACTGGCTATGGCAGTGGATGGGGTGTTGATGGAACTTTTGGGTAGGTAACAACATATACCATGGAAACTGGCTGCTGATTGGGGATTGGGCATTTGGACCACAGAAGCACTGATAGCACCCTAGGTACTGGAGAGCATAGCCCTCATGAGTTCCACAAGCTGTAGCTTAGTCCTGAAGTACAAGGTCAGAGGTGGCAATGACTATTTTGTACATTAAGTATCTTTTACTTATAGAGACCATTGAAAAGTTGACCACCTGTTTAATCATATACAAATGGTACCTTTCCTACCTCTTAATTTTAATGACTACAGCTTGAAAAGGAAGTATTTTTCATGATAATTTTAAAAATTTACTTCAAAGAAGTATAACTATTTCTTTCATAGTATGTTTCAAAACCCACTCACCATAATATATGACAAATATTTTGGCTAGGAAAACCAGAGTAGGGATATTTCCAGTCTCTTACTTCAGAAATCAAGCAATTGTCAAGTAATTAAGCCAAACATTTTCTTTTCTCTCTCACTCAATTTATTGACCAGATATGTTAGGGCAAGGAATATGTTTAAGAGGAGTCAGACAGTCTCATGGGATGAAGACATGGGAATGAGCAAGGTTCACAGAGTGACACAAAGAGGAAAGTGGTAAATTTTATCTGGAGTTGGGGATGGTGGTTGGAGAGAGGAAGTCATTTAAGAGAGGCATAAATGAGAGTGACATTTGCAGGACTATCTTCTATGTTTGCCCTGCAAAGAATATGTCATGCACAGAGCAAAGGCACAGAGCTGTGAAATAATCTGCTGTGCCAGAGAAATGCTATGAAGTGGAGTTTGGCTGGCATAGGGATATGGGATGGGATATGGCAAGAGGTGAGCCTGGAGGCTACAGACCATCTAGGATTTATACGCTAATCCTTCTTTGCATTTTAGTCCATCCATCACAATCCTCTGGAAAATGTTTGTTTGTTCATCTGTTTGTCTCTTTGTTTGTTTTTAACATTAGTTTTCATACTAACTAGTTTTTTAAAGCTTTGTAAACTTTAAAATTTAAACTTAAAGTATAAAACTTTAATAATTCAAACAGGTTATAGGATAAAAAGTCAAAATTGCTCTCTTTACCTCCATACCTAATCACCTAGTCCTACTCACTTGTGAACTTTTCTTTATTGATAGAATATATTACAAGAATATCTCAGCAACACACAGAGGTATCAACTATTTCTTTAAAATTTATTTGAGATTTGTAAAATCAGAAACAGATCTGTCATATTAGGAATCTCAGGGGTTTTTTCTAGTGTGTATATTTATGAATACTGTATACACACATATAAATACACATAATTTATTGGTTATGAAATCTGATATTTTAAAATATTTTATGGAATTTTCAAACCTAAACAAAAATGGAGAAAATAATATAGTGAATGTCTAAATCTGAATCATCCAGCTACAACAATTAGTAATGTTTTCATTTCTTAATTCTATACCCTACACCCTACTTTTTGCTGGATTTTCAAATACTTACTGTATATTATTTCACTCACAAGTACTTCGATTTATCTCTCTCACAGATAAACATTTCAAATACATTTATGATACCATCATCATATAAAGGAAAATTAACACTTCCTTGGTATCATATATTTATTCTGTGTACAGTTTTTCTTCATCTCGAAAAATATTTTTTACTTTGACTTGTTTAGATTAGGACCAAAACAAGATATACAATTTGCATTGATCTGAGACACAACTTGTAGCATTTATTAAATTTCTATCTTCACTTGCATCTATTTCTGGATTTGCTTCCTATTCCCATGGTCTTTCTGTTTAATCATGTACCAATACATTGTTTCAATTATGCAGATATGTTTTAATATTTGGTAATACTTTTTTCCTCCCGTAATTCTTTTCTTAGGAATTTTCTAACTACTCTTTTAGTTTGTACTTTCAGATAAAGTTACTAATCAACCTATCTAGGGTAAGAAAAAAATCTGATGGTAATTTTATTAAATTTATAAATTAATAGGGAAAATTTACAGTTTTATGACATAAGTCTGTCCAAGAACATAATTTATCTTTTTATTTTTCAAGTCTATTTTTTGTGTTGTGAGGAGTGTTTTATAGTTTTTCTTATATAGATTTTGCTCATTTCTTAATAAGTTTATGCCCCAGTATTATATTTTTGCTCTTCTAAATAAGGTCTTCTCTTCCATTATTTCTTTTATCTGCTCACTGTTTATATGAGGCTGACTTATTTATGTTAATTTTATATCCTACTTCTTTACTAAATTCTCTTATAATTTCTATTAATTTTTCCATTTATTGTTTGTTTTCTAAATACATATTCATGTTATCTGCAAAGAGATAGTTTTTTATCATCCTTCCAATTCTCAGGCAAGTAAATGCTTCCTCTTGTCTAAATGTATTAGCTAATATCTCTGTTTCCAATGATAAATAGTAATGGGCATGGTGGTCATCTTTGTCTTCTTCCTACTTTTAGTAATGTTTCCCATTAAGTAAGAAACTAGTTTATGGGCTGAAGTATCCCTGAATTCCTATTTGAGTCTTTTAACATGAATGGGTATTGAATTGTATCAAATGCCTTTTGAAGGCAATAATATGATTTTTATCCTTAGCTTTATTAATATGATGAATTGTATTAATTGGTGTCCTATTATGAAACTTCTATTATATTCTTGAAACACATTTTATAAATATATTATTTTAAATATACTGTTGGTTTTCTTTGCTAGTATTTAAGATTTTTTACATCTCATAAGTGGGATTGGTTTTCTTTTCTTTTCTGTATTTTGGACAGAATTAAATAGCATTGGGATAATCTCATATTCTATGGTTTGGCAGATTCTGCAGCTTTTCCCCAGTTCTACAGAGTGTGGGACTCAGAAAAAAAATTTTGAAAACCCTCCCCTCCCCACTGACCCCCACTCCCAGTGATGCTCATCCATAGATTTTGCATTTTGGAACCACCATAGAATATGCGGAAGTTATAGGCTAAATCTTTTAAGAAATGAGTATAATATTAACAATAAACCCAACAAAGATAGCATAAACAAAGAATTATAGGCCAATCTCACTTATCTTGTGAATATACTAAAAACCACTTAATTGCACATTTTATTTATTCATTTATTTTTTTGTTTTAAGCAGAAAGGATTTTAAATCGATGAATTTTATATTGTGTGAATTATACCTCAATAAATCTTTTTTTAAAGATTATAATAACATGATTTCTAGATATCTCACTTAAGGAATTGAATTAAATAGCATTGGGATAATCTCATATTCTATGGTGGTACCAGTTACCAATGTCGGGAGTAAAGAAAGACAAATAGGTTTGGAAGGAAAACTACTGAATTCAGCTTCAAATAGGCTGTAAATAGTAATTAAAGTTATGGAAGAGGATAAAGTTACATATAAGATGGAACAAGCACACAAAGTTGTAGAATCAAAGGCATATTCACTTTCTAGCATATTATCCTGAAATTCTATATGGAAATAAATTGGGCTTCCAAGTTTTTAAATACAAAATAAATTTCTCTTTGCTTTCCATTTTTATTGTTTAAAAGACGCATAATTAGTTTATCCCCACCAATATTCAATTTAATGTTAATTTGAACTCAATATAATGGTAATTATCAGATACTAAAAGAATAACAAAGTTTAACTATTTTTAATACTTTTATCTGGAAATTAATGTTAAAAAGAGTCACCTTCTAACACAAGTGAGATAAAAAACATTTCCTCTATGATTGGCTTTCCTCTGAAGGTTTATGGAAATTTGACCTATTTGTAGGAGAATGGATGTTGATTGAAAAGGGTGTATATTAATTAAGATGAATGAGTTTAACATTAAGTCAGGTTAAAACCCAAACCTCACAATGGATTGGGCAAACAATGAAGGATAACTTGTTTCCTGGAACTGAAGCTTTTTTATTTTTGTTGGTTAAGGCTTCAAACTGACTCCTCACAAGGAGGCTACAAACAGATTCTCTAGCAAATTGGCATCCTGGGGAGAGCCAGGTACCTTGAAAATTTCTAATTAGGAGAAGTTAAAGGTTATATAAGCCTGGCTGCCAAATTGACTGCCTGACCTTAAAAGCCATACAGAATTTACCTTCTTTTCTTTCCTTCTTCTTATCTAAGATGTGATCTACAAATAAATTTTAAAATTCAAACATAGGTTCTGTGATAAATCAGGTCTGAGCACCAGAAGGGAGCTTGTTAGTTATAGTTTAACATACTCTGATGACTATTCAGTCTTTCCATCCAAGCACTCAGTCTCAAGTAGTCCCACATTTGGCTTCAGTTTCAACTAATCCAGAGATATGACAAAAGTATTCAGTAAGCTCTATTATGTCCACAGAACTCTTGCCCTTAAGCATATTTACATGTTTGAAAGCAGGATAGTTTCAGTCTGGAGTTACAGTGCTAATGTCCATAGAAAAATCTAATAAAGACCATTACCATGGATACTGCCCAATTTTAGAAATGGCATCCTTTTTTTAGGATGCCATCTGGGCAGGGGGAAGCCTAAAGCTCATCTATTTAATAAAAGTTATTTTAGAAATTGTAGTTTAGAAAATATTCCTAACTCCATTTCACCTGTCTTTACCAGTCTGTGGATACAAATGTGGTCACGCTATACCTATGCATAAGTTACAATGGATCCAAATTCCATCCTCTTTAAACAGGAGCTATTTTTCTACAAAATGATCCTGATTATTTCTGGGAGTCCCCAAACAAGTGTCTTCCCCATATTTACGAACCAATCATCAGCTTTTGTCACTGTGTGGCATCATTCATCTATTCAATTATATGTACTGAGTACCTACCTTGTGAGGGGATATAGCAAGAATAATCAGAAACTATCATCAAGGGATTTGCTCTGTAAAGGTAAGGATAAATTTAAATCCAACCACAACCAAGTCTAACCTGCCATGTGGATGTGTATCCGCTATAGCCCTGCATGTTTTAAGAATGGTTTAGTTCAAAAGTTTCTAAGCTACCTGTAAAAAAGAATCCAACACAGGGCTATGATGTGTATAACACTTGAAAGCAGATACTATTTATTACTCGAGGGTGAATTAGATAGCTCAAAATTTGAAATTTCTGGCATTTTGCTCAGTTCCTGCCATCATTTAAATTCCTTTTGTTTTGCTTGTTCCTTCCAGCATTTAAATTACCTCAAAAGGAAATCTTTATAAACATTCGTTTTCTCAGACCCAAGAATTGGTAAGTTCTCAGCCTAGGACTTGAAAAAGTAGCAATTAGTTTTTACTTTTTAAATGTTTATTTATAAGGTAATATTTGTTATGAATAATTTTTTTAAAATACAAATGTAAATACACAAGACAAAATGTGTCTTACTCAATCCCCACTCCTCAGAGGTAGCCATTATTAAATTTACAGTATATCTTTCTTGTCTTTCTCCCACATATATACATCTTTCTAGAATATGGAATCATATTATTCTATGAACTGTTCTACAATTTGGCTTTCATCACTAAATAATTTAAATTGGCTATCTTTGCATGTCAGTAAATAAAGGGCTATATCCTTTTTAAAAAGTTCTGTGTCATATTCCGCTATATTGATGTAACATTATTTATTTATCCAATTCCCTATTGATGGACATTTGGATTATTTCCAGTTTTTGATTATTACAGATAGTGCTGCAATTAACATCTTTATACATTCATATCTATGCACTTACACAAGCATTCTAGGAGATAAATGCCCTGGAAATGGAATCGCTTGGTCAGATGGTATATGCATTTAGAATTCTGATAAGTATGCCAAAAATTACTTCTAAAATGTTTGCATCAATTTACATTCCTACCAATGATGACTAGGAGTGCCTATTTCCCTACCTGTTCCCCACACTATGTATCCAAGCACTGACTAGTTAAATTAGAGAATATGCCCCTTCCTTCAAAAAGACATGGTGATAAAGGTCTTGCTTCACACTCTTATTTTCCTTTATTTTCTCTTTACTTTTCATAACTGAGGTTTAGTCCTAAGCGAAGAAAGAAGGAACATGCTTATTTGGTTATTAGGATGTTCCCCAAACATACAGGCAGTCTCCAAGTCGTCAGTACCTGTCTTATGAGCATCTATACCTTACAGCAAAACTGCCAAGCAGACATAAAATGTAATCACCCCAAAGCAGGAAATGGTTCTTCCAGATCCTAAAGATGTACAAATAAGTTTCCCATGTCTCCTTATGATTACTCATTCACTCATTCATTCCCTCATGTATGCATAAATCCATGTATTAGTTCCTACTTGCATTTATATACTCACCCAATATTTAAGACTGCTAAGTTCTGGGTACCATTCTAATCATTGTGGCTATAGGGATGAAATAACAGTCTCTGTCTTCAAGAAGGTCACAGCCTCATGGAAAAGACAGAAAAGGGAACAACAGTTAGAGTGGGAAAGTGCTGCTTTCACATTAGTGCAGGATGCACCAGGAGTGATGAAGTGGGGTAAGTGCACACCTGAGAGTGAGGGCTGCAGAGAAGGGCAAATGGTCTGGGAAGGCTCAGGCAACTGTTGTGTCTAACCTAGCCATGGAGGAAGTGAGGAAAGAGAGAGGACTGGGTGGGCAATCTTTGGCTAGGAGTTATGTGACTAGTAGAAAGTTATATTTTGTAAACATCAGTTTGACTCTTAGTTTTTTCATGAAAATTCTTGAGTCAAGGTAACATCAGAGGTGAAATGGAAAGGATAGGGAGATTTTCTAAAAATTAATTTATTTTAATTAGTTTCAAGCATACAGTACATTAGTTAGACATCTATATAGTTCATAAAACGATCCCCCCCAATTGCTCCCTCCCTTCCCTCACCCTCCACCTAGCCAATGTATTAATGCTAACTGCACTCCCTATGCCGTGCTCCCCATCCCTGTGTCCATCCATCAACTACTAATTTGTACTTCTTTAATGCTTTACCCCATTCTCCCA
>NW_006442484.1:60734591-60769562 GCF_000325575.1 Pteropus alecto
TTGTCTTCATTTCAGACTGGTTCCCTTTTATAATTTCTATTTCCATTTTTATGTTTTTTATCTCTTTGTTGAAGTTCTCACTGAATTTATCTATACTTCCCAAAAGTTCTTTGAGCATCTTTATAACTAGTGTTCTGAACTCTGCATCTGTTAGATTATTTGACTTAATTACATCTGGATCTCTGTTCTGTTCTCTCATATGGTTTCTACTTCTTTGTCTTCCGATTTTGGCTACCTTTCCATATCTGCTTCTATGTACTAAGCAAAGCTTCTAAGTCTCCCAGTCTTATTAGTGTGAGTTTTGTGAAGTAGGTGTCCAGTGGCACAGTCCTGAGAGGGGTTAAGCTGCAGACCAAATTTAGCCCAAGCCTCTACCCCTCCGGGGCTACCTGTTAAGATTCAGCAAGCAATCCACATATGTTGTGCTTATAGTTGCCTCAAAAGGCCACACCAGAAACCGAGGCCAGCTGCCTCCAGTGTGAGTCTAGGCACTGCTCAGCAAGGAGCACTTGACTCGCTCAGGATATATCTGGATGTGGCATGGGTGGGGCCATGAGTTGGGGGAGGTGGGGTTTCAGGGAATCCTCTGGGTGGAGCGACCTCTGTTATCCAGTTTAATGACGTCTGGGCTATGGTGGCACTGTGTCTATGCACTGGGAGTGGGGAGGGCTCAACAGGGAATAATGGATACCACCGGCACTTCTGTACAGAGCCAGTCTCTCCTAGGCCCTCATTCCAAAACTGTCTCCCTGTAAGTCCCTGGTGCCCCCTGTCCACAGCCTAATTAATCAGCACTGGTGCTCAGAGCGGGATTTCCATCGCTGTGAAAATCCGCTTGCGGACAGGGTCCCTTTAAGGGGCTTCTGCTGCTTCCGCTGCTATAGGCTCCGTCTCACCGGGCAGCCCTGCGTCCTTGCACCATCCTACCTTCTGCCGTTGCAGGGTGTTTTCTTGGACTTCTCCCTAGTTGTATGGCTTGTTCATCAAGATCACAGGTGATTTTTCCTTGCTGCTGCTCCTTGTTTCCATCACAACTTTGATTTGGTCGCCAGAGGGATGAACAGAGCCTCTATCATCTACACCATTATTTTTTCTCTTCAAGATAAGGAGATTTTTATACCAGCTATTGAAACTTACAGAAGGCTCAGTGTCTCTGTCCCTATAGGTTGATGGCTGAACTATTTTACTTTGCTGACCTACATGAGCCCTATGGAGATAGGGTGGGTATAGGAAGCCGAGGGCAAGAGTCAGAGTCAGCTCTAAAGTTAATGTTAATCCCATTTCATGGCATTTATCCAAAGTATGAAATTTATTCTAAGAGCTGTGGACAAATAAGTTTATTGATAATTTACAAGACAGACTCAAACTTGGAAGCAACCTAAATATTTGCCCTTAGGAGGAAGATTAAATACATGAAATAAAAAAATACACAGCCATTAAAATAATATTTTCCAAAACCATATGGTAAGGTAGAAAAATTTTTACAATAAAATATTAAGTCAAAAAAGGAGTATATAAAATATATACACAATATGAACCCACCTTCATCATAACAATGAATTTTATATTTTTGTGGGTTTTATTCTCTCTGCACAGGCACACACATACACACAATTACACTTGTACACGCAGATAACTATATATCTTTTTTGTCAGTCAGGGCAAGCTAATTTATGCTTCAGAAACAACCTGAAAATCTCTACTGCTTACAACGACAAAGTTTATTTCTCCTTCGCGCTGCCTATCCATCTCACGTCACCAAGGTTGCTGTATACTTCATAAAAGTCTGGAACCCATAAACATGATGGCAGTTCCGTTTTGAGACAAGCCTCCATGATTGCAGAAGTATGAGTGGGTTCTTAAACCTTCTGCCCAGAGTGACACACGATTTCTGCTTCTATTTCATTGGCTGAAGGAAGTCATATGACCTCATCTAAGTTCAACAGTGCAAGAAAGGGCACCAAGCATTTGCGAACAATATTATAGCCTCCCACATCTATATATATAAGTATTAAAGGAAGGGTAGGGATAGAAAAGCAATTCATTAAAACAAGTGGTTATCCCAGGGTGGTGAGAATATAAATAAAAAATTTTCCATATGCTTTTCAGTATTTTGTAAACAAATACATATTACTTCTACTTTTGTTTTCTTTATTTACCCAAATAATACATTAAAATATTCTATAAATAATTGAAATACTATAAAAGTATAGTGTGAAGTGAAACTCCCCTTTCATATCACCTCATTCTAATCCCCAAACTTCCTGTCCCATTCCCAGAAGTAATCACTGTTTTATAGTTTGGTGAAAACCCTCCCAGATCCTCATCATATATGTATTTACAAACATAAATATGAATTTATATGAATCAATTTTATGAGAAAAAAATTGTAAGTCAATTTCATGTAAGTCAGTCAATATACATACGAGTTTAATAAACTATTTACTTATAGAAAATGCATAATTCAACCATACCAATTCAGTATCCTTAACATCTTCCCAACTTGTGAACTTACCTGCAGGCAATCCATGTTTTCTACTTCTCTGCAACTTCTTTCTTTCCAGTTTGTTCAGCTTTCTGCCTCTGTCTTACCTGTTCTCCACGGCTGACTTTTCACTTTGGAGCTTCTCTCTACTCCACTCAGAAGTCATGAAGACTCCAAATCAGGCATATAGTTTCTGAGACACTGCGGAGGGAACCCAACTATGTAATCTGTTGGCAAACATTACATAAACTAAAAATTCAGAAATAATCAGAAAAGTAATCTGCACTGGAATAGATACTTATAGAGGGAAATTCCACTTTGAACTAGCAAAGGAATGGAATTTAGATGACAGATGCCTATAATCTAATATATTATCTATATCCATTTACTTCCAAAAAAATTGCTTATAACAAAACCTCATATTCAATGACTATTTTTATTGGAAAAAGGTAGAACAGAATTTTTCAGCGTATTTCATAGAATGAGAATTGGTGGTATGTGAAAAGTAAAGTTCTAAGTTCACATAAGCTTGAGAAATACTTAAAATGAAACAGTATTTTGTTTTAGAACTTTGCAGAGTCTTTGGGTGCTAATGAATACAGTGAATGAACAAGAAGAGGAGGGTGTATACAAAGCTCCCTGAGTGTAGGCCCTTTCTGCTATGATGAAAAACCTGCTAAGCAGCTGGCAACTCAAATAATTACATAGTGCTAAAACTATCATACTTCAGCACGCAGCACAAGAGCTCTATGCCTACTTTCATTTCTTCAAGAACCGAAGTTTAATAAAATTGGTCATTTTTACTGCATCATTATTATTTTTTTTGCTATAAGAATGTGCCAGTATAGAATACAGTGACAACTAGTACTGTAGTTCCAGTACGCTGACGGACATTCGTGCTAAGGCACCACCAGAAGTTTTACCCACTATCAAACTTGCTTTTGCACTATCAGTGATAAAGACAGTTAGTCTTGGAATTGTTATAAAAATAGCTTTTGACCTTGCGAACCCCTTAAAAGAGTTGCTCGGATACCAAGGGCCTGCAGACCACATTTTGAGAAAAGCTGATATAAAAAAGAGTAGGGGGTGATGATGGGATTGGCTAGAAAGTGATAAAATCTAGAAACCTGGGCCTTTAACTGAGATTGATAAGAAAACTGGTGAATGTCCAAACTGTTTATTATACTCTTAGGTTAGGGGGATGTGAAGGAGTTTCAACAGAATCCATCTTTGGAAGCAGGTAGTTGCAGCAAATAAAAAACAGGTACTAATCATTATATCCCCACAAATGTGACTGTCATTAGTTATTTATATAAGAATAACTTAAAAGTATAAATTAGTTAACATGGGTTCCCAGAGCTAATACTTTACAGATGAAACACACTGTAAAATGAAACGAGGGCAAAATGGAAGACCATTTTTTTAGTATTGGTCTGTGAAATGTGGTACTTTCATTTTGTATAGCCAGAAGCCCATTTCAAATTATGACCAATTTTTTTCTGCTTTTATTCTTGAGTGACCACTTCCTAACTTTCTTCCTGTTTTATAACCCAGAACAGGATTTACTTTTCCTGTGGAGCCCGCCTTAGTAGACTTCACTTCCATCAGGCACTTCTCTTTGTCTCCACATTACACTTAGTTTCTCCCCTCCCTTGGCATGTGAGCGTTGGGGCTTAAATTTGGAATTATTTCTCTTACCTTTCCAACCACTCTCTTCTCTCTCTTTTTTTTTTGTCCAGCAGACAGTATACATATTATCTGATGGAAAACAGGGGATATAAGTATTTTAATCAGAGGCTGATTTTTGCATGTCTGATTCTTCCCTCATTACATGGCAAAGTTCTCTTATTACTTAGTGATTTACAGCATTGAGATTTTTAATTTAAAAAAAAGGCTTTGCTTGGAGAGTTATTGATGATAGGAATATAATTTAAAAATAAAAAGAAATAATTTGTGTTCTTATAGCATTTACCCTGAAAGAATTCCAAAGTGCTCTAAAAATATGACCCAGTTCTAATATCCACAGGAAGCACCCTTGTCTTTTTTTTTTTCAATTACAGTTGACAGCCAATATTATTTTGCATTAGTTTCAGGTACAGTGTAGTGGTTAGAGATTTACATAATTTACAAAATGATCCCCCCATTAGTCTAGTGCATGCACCTGGCACTAAACATAGTTGCTACAATATTATTGACTACATTTGCTGTACTACACATCCCTGTGACTATTTTGTAACTACCAATTTGTACTTCTTAATCCCTTCATTTTTTTCACCCATCCCTTCAACCCTTCTCCCTTATCTTCTACTTTATAAGTGAAAGGGGAAATTCCAGTTCTTTGCTTCTAGTAGAAAGATAAAGGGTGAATGCTCCTAAGCAGGTTGGGCAAGGAAAACCTCTCCCCTCCCCCAGGGCAGTCTCTAGCTTCTTGCAAAGTGTAACCCTTTGCATTCTGTGACTGGGATAAAGCACTTTCCAATTCATAAGTGGTCCCTTTGGGCTCCTATTATGTAGCTGAACCATGTTCTTGGATCCTGAAGGATTACCAGCCTGGGTTGCTGTTTAGAAAGAGATAGAAAGGAAAAAAGAAAATGTGCAATTATGTTAATTTTCTCATAATGGGGGATGGGGAGTGCTCAAGTAAGGAAAATATTTGCAAAAACATGATACCAGTGCCTGATTTAATTTGATAGAAACAGATCTTTAAAAACTAACTACGCAAATTGTATATTTACATATATAAACAATATAGGACTCAATTTCATATAATGGCAACAAAAGCTGATCCTACAATAGAATTATCTATATCGGAAAAGAAATTCAATAGATAAAAAGTGCTAAAATTAAGAATCTGAAAAATAAATCTCGGGTTTTGATGTTTCCTACACCAATTTAAAAGACTTATCCCAAGAGGAAAAGTAACTATGGAAGAATAGAAAAGATCAAATGTGGAGACTGAGTAGGTTGACTGAGAACATTTGATTTCTTCAAGGATCCTATTGAAATTGGTTCCAGGAACTGGTTCCACAAAGGGTCATTGGCTGGAAAAGTAGAAAGCCAGGCTGAAAAACAGGGAGTTTGCTTTTTACTTCAGAGATAACTTTTAATTCTTATGCTTTTTCTCCTGCAAATGTGTGACAGTGGCGAATACAGTGACTACCAGTCCACTAACATGACTTGTGCTAAGGCACCAGCAGCTTCACTCACTGTGAAACTTACCTTGGATACTCTGGACTGTCCTGCTCAGTGAGAGAGGAGGAATATGAAGAAAGCTGATGTACAACCTGACCCAGTGACTTTAAATAGCTGCACCTGCCACACATTGGCCTTCTGATATCTCCCTAACACCATTCTGGAGTGATGAGTAACAACCTTAATTCTGAAAGTCTCCAGGGAAGGGAATTTACAATGAGTCTTATACCAACCATCTATATTTACTACTCATTTTTCAGATAATTCTCATGATTCTGAATTTGTCATGCTGCAGTTAAAACCCATTATTTTCTTGCTCTGAAGAGGAAGGGTGCATCTCCTTTATTTCTTCTGTCTGGAAGAAATTCTTGTGGAAGGACTAATGGTGCCTTCAGCTTTCAATCATGTTTCTTCCCAGCATATGCATATGCTTAGTTCACTGCTTCAGATGTTGTAGGCAGTTGGCAGTTAGTCTGTTGACTGATGAATATAGTCTAAGAATACAAAAATGTCAGAGCTGGGAGGATATGAGAAATTACTGACTCAAATCGCCAAATTTTATAGTTGAAGGTATCTTTAAGTTGTTTAAGTTCAGTTCCTTTTATTCTTTCTAAAAGGATGTATTCTTCAATTCTTAATATACCTGTGGGTTTTATTGAAGCATCTCCAAGTTTTTTTATTCCTCTTTAACTATGGAGCTTGGAGCTGGTTCTAATGAATAGTATCAGTCTAGCGCTAAATAGAATGACTGATTTACCTCTTAGTTTCTATTTATGCATTCCAGTCTCTTTTAAAAAACTTTATTGCAAAAACAAGAAACAACATAAATTCACAGCAAAAGTTGCCCACAAGTCTGTCACTTAATTAAATTAATGTTTTAATTTGTTACATTCTAGTCCTTGTTCATAAACATATTGAATTTTGACCTATTTTTGTGATATAAGAAAATTTCACATTCTACATTTTGTATTTTCACTTAAAATTTTGTGCAGTGTACATTTTCCCATTTAACTACAATTTCACCATTTCCTTACATCCTCCTCTTTAACATTTTGGGTAAATCCTGCCATATTTTTTTCTGTGATCATAAACATATAGACACCTATAAACTTATATAAGCATTCTTTGTTGATGTTGTTTGGAATTATAACTATTAATATTTCACTGAAACTTGTTTCTTAAAACCATACTTAATATTGCTTAACCACAATTATTATTTTAATAGTTTCATATTCCAAAAAAAGACATTCAAATTGTCTCGTTAGGTTTTTTTTTTTTTTTACCACTTCTAAAGATTACAATAAACATTTTGGCATGTATGTCTCCACTTTTCTGAAGAACTGATATTTGACTTGTTGGTACTCGAAAGAAATATTGATTAGCAGTAATACCCTTAGACTGGGGTCCATACTAGAAGGCAGTTGCTCTGGCCCTCTTCCAGTTGTGCTGCTTCTCATGGGGCAAAGAGTTTGCAGATCAAACGGGATGTGCCCAGTTGAAATCTGTGACACTCTATTAGACTATTTTTATATCTAAGATGCTGAAAGTCCCTACTTAAAGGTCCTGAGCTCACCAAAAGGGCTACATGGGTCTTTTTCCTGGTTCCATTCTCTTGAGGATAGCTTATGCTACCATTGTAAACATCCCTAGGCTTGAGGGGTAGCAAAGGGTGCTGAGGGTATAGACAGAGTTTGGTCATGCAGTCTAGGGTGTTCATATGTGTATGCAAGACTCCTCTGCAGGATGACACTGTAGGGGAGTGTCATCTCCCAAAAAAAATGGGGTGAGTATTGAGCCACAGGTTGAAGGTGGGAGGCTATCTCCCCATGCTTGAACTGAGGAGGGCAATAATTTTAAATCCGAACCACTTCTTCCAAGTTCTTACAAAGTTATATTTATCAAGCTATGGTGATAGAACATATTTTATTTAACAGTTTTTTGGCTCTTTTTTTTTAACCTTTAAGTATTTAAAAATCTGGTAGGAAAGCCTCCATTTGTACTCTTGCCCAGGACGTGAGAATGTTAGGGGCAGGCCTGTTAGTTGGTGTCCATTTAGATTAGTATTTGTTGTGTGGTAAGTATCTGTGCCATACTAGTTGTTAAATATTTTAATTATCATTCTTGCTTACCCATATTTCTATTTCTGCATCATAGAATCCCAAAGTGGGATTGCTTGGTAAAAGAGTATGTATAACTTTAATGGATATTGATATATTCCTATATTTCATCATTCATATTTAATGTCCATAGAATTTCGTGCGCCTTTAATCAAAGAGAAGAAAGTATTGTGTCATGATATAATTGGCAGGGCTTTTTAAAGGTAAAATAATGGTACATCTTCTCTATAGACTACATGTCTGTGTCCCCTCAAAATTGACATGTTGAAATCTAATTCCCAATGTGATAATATTTGGAGGTGGGGTCTTTGGGAGGTGATCAGGTCATGAGGGTGGAGCCTTTATGAATGGGATTGGTACCCTTATAAAAGAGAACCCAGAGAGCTCCCCCAACCGTTCCACCAAGTAAGGATACAAGAAGACAGCAGTGGGTTATTAGCTATGACACAAAAAAAGTACAATTTTTGTGCCTTAAAAGACATTATCAAGAAAGTGAAAAAGTCACTCATGGAATGAGAGGAAATATTTGCAAATCTATATCTGATAAGGGACTTATATCCAGGTTACATAACACCCACTAGAATGGCCAAAATAAAAATAAATGGGGATAAGAAGTGTTGGCAAGGATATAGAGAAATTTAAACTCATACATTGCCAGTGGAATGTCTGGAAGCTGATGTGGAATAGTTTGGCATTTCCTCAAAATGATAAATATCGATTTATCATATGATTCAGAAATTCCACTCCTATGTATATACACAAGAAAATTTAAACATATGTCCATACGAAAATCTGTACACAAATGTTCATAGCAGCATTCGTTTTAAGAGCTCAAAAGTAGAAACAACTCAAATGTCCATCAACCGGGGAATGGACGAACAAAATGTGGTATATACATACAACTGACTATTATTTGACTATAAAAGGAATGAAGTAGTGATACATGCTAAAATAGGGATGAATCTTGAAAATATTATGCTAAGAAGCCAGTTACATATACCGCATTGTTTCATTTATATGAAATGTCTGGAATAGGTGAATTCATAGAGACAGGAAGTAGACAAGAGGTTGCAAGGGAAGGGGAGAATGAGTGAATTGAGAATGACCACTAGTGGGTACGGGTTTCTTTTTCAGGTAATGAAAAGTTTATAAAATTAAATAGTGGTGATGGTTACATAACTTTTTGGAATTGCTAAAAACCACACTTGAACTGTACACTTTAAAAAGGTGAATTTTATAGCATGTCAATTATATTATAATAAAGCTGTCATTAAAAAAAAGCAGCTACTTGTTTTGACCCATGGGCTATAGTTTACCAGCCTTTTATAGTAGACCAATATTTACTCTCATGGAAGAAAGGCCATACATACTGTTAAAGGTTCCAAAAACAAAAAGAAAGAAAAATTGACATTGAGCAGTTTATTTTCTTCCCTATATATCATAATAGTTAAGATAATAAACTGTGGAACTACCTCACTAGGTTTGAATCCCAGATCTGCCACTAGTTAGCTGTGTATTCTTGGGAATAATAATAGTATGTATCTTCTAAGGTTGTTGGAAGGATGAAATGAGTTAATACATGTAAAGCACTCAGAGCAATGCTGGCATATAATTAGCACTCAGTGTCTGTTGGCTTTTTTATTATTTACTTCTATTAGAAAAGCACTTGAGTAATTTAGTAAGGTGCTTTTTATTTGGTGTTCAAAAGTTCTGGTTACAACTAATAGCTTAATAAGAATGTCCTGTTTGCACCATCATCAGGTCACTATCAGATCATGAGGCTGATAGCAAAGAAAATGAGGATGGATTAACAATATATACTAGAAAATGTGTTTTTATCTCTAGGAAATATTGTTAGCACCCCGAAAGACTTTTCTTTTTCAATATCTAAAATATATTGTGGGAAATTAATTAGTTTTCTCAATCTAATTTTTAGTGTCAGCTGTGACATCACAAAGCAAGCTCCCAGATGACACCAACTAAGCCCTTTATCACTGATAAAGGCACCGATGCCAAACAAAATAGGCCCAGCAGTCTGACCAAAATTTACATGCTAATGATGGGCCCTCGAGAATGAAGTTAAGCAGGAAATCAGTTACCAGGTAACATTCCTCTAACAAAATTTTTACAGATTTTGTATAGTAGTAAAAGAAAATAGCAAGTAATTAGTAGTAAATAAAATAGTAAAATAGCAAGTAGTAAATCTCAGATGTAACATAAAGACATGGCATGGACTTAGAAATGAAGAAATTGTTTCTGAAAAAAGAAATTCAAAAGGGAATTATAAACCCAAATTAGCTTTCTATTTTTTTTTTTTTGGTTAAAAATTGAGATTTCAGGAAAAGTTACTATTTTAAAGCTAATTTAGTTTTTACTTAACGTGCAATACAGAATTCTAATGATTTTACTCTTTTGTCCTCTGTGGAAGGCCCACTGGGAAGTATTCAGTTTCTCATTACTATCACTAAGAAGTTTGTCTGATCCAGACACTCCTTTTGTTCATCCTGCAGCTCTTCGCCATCTGGAGAGCCTAATAACACATTCAGGTTAAACCATATGGTCATAAAACTTGTCATCGTATTATAGTCAAGGTCTGTTGTTTTTTGTTTTTTTGTTTTTTTTAAACAGAAACGCATTTGACTATTCTTATTTCTTTAAAAGTTTTATCCTAACCCAGGAACCAAACATCAGTCTGATAATAAGTCAGCTCTAAGTGTATGTCTGCCTAAAGTAAAATATCTAAATGATAGGTGTTTTGAAGTGGACATATTTTCTCATCAATTTTGCTCAAACTCTGTTAAATGACTTTTGACTTCTTCACCTCCAAAGCTTTTTCTTCAATCGTCCTCGACCACCCATTCCTGTGGTTATTTCCTTGGATTTGTCATCATAAAAACTGTACCACTCTGAAATCTTTATTTTAAGCACCTCATGCTTAGTTCACCAACTCTGGTGCTACAACTCAGCATTTCTTCCATCTTACAAAGACCTTCAGTCCAGTGACTGTACTACCACGTTTCCACTATCCATCATCTTCACTTTCCTCCTTAATCTAAATCAAGTTTAAAATCCATGATCTGTATCATCATGTCCATTGAATGTCCCATGGTTCCATAGCTCCCCTGGCAAAGTTCTATCCCTGCTTAAATTTTGCCAGACTCATCTGGTAAAGTTCTATCCCTGCTTAAATTCCACTCCCAAGAGCAATTCAGACAATGTATGCAACTGAAACTTCTTCTTCCATGACATTCCTTCTTTCCTAGGTTTTGAAGGTATCTTGGTCTCTTGCTTTTTCTCCTGCCCCACTGGCACTCCTTAGTCTTCTCTGCTAGATCCTGATCTCTAAATTTTGGACTGCCCACAGTTTAGGAGTCTTCTCTCTCTGCATTTACTTCCAAGGCACTCTCTTCTAATAATCTGTAATTTTACATGACCTCAGGCTCTCCATCAAACTCTAGACTGTTGGACTGACATCACACCATCATCATATTCAGTTGACTCTACCTTTAAGAGTACCCAAATGTGCCACATTCTCTCCATTTCCCTTGTAGCCACACCAATCCACGCCACTATGTTTATTTGTCTAGCTTATTGCAGTGACCATCTAATTGGTCCCTAAGGATTCTTCTCTTGCCTCCCTATAGCACTCAAAGTGATCTTTTAAAAATGAAGTAGGACTACAGTCATTTTTCTGTTTAAATTTCTCTAGTGGATTTTTATCACATTTCCTGGCTCATAAAATTTGATAAGATCTGGCTTCAGATAACTCTTGACCTCATCTCATACCACCCTTCCCAGCCCCACAAGTCTCCAGCCACATTGGTCTCATTTCTGTTTCTGGAACTTGCCAAGTTCATTCCTGCCTTTGGATTTGGCACTGGCTGTTCTCTCTCCTTACAATATTCTCTTTTCTGATCTTTATATGGCTGGCAACTTCTTGTCATTAAGCTCTGAGCTTAAATGTTTGTAATTCTTAACTGTAAGATATAAAGTTCTCAGATGTGCTGGGTGCTTTATCAACTGAATATAAACACAGGTAAGTTTTTTAGGTGCTAAGTACTGCTTCAATATTTTTACTTTTGAAAATTATAAAATTCTCCTAGAATTTAAATATACTTAGTTAAATTGTCACTTAAAAGTAGAATATGATATCCTAGAAATTGTCTGCCAGTGTCTAGAAAACCATGTGAGACAATAGTGCACTTTTCTTCGCTCACCTGCATGTGATCTCTCTTGGAAAAATCCACAACCAGGGAGCATGTACGCAGAATCACTTCTAAAGTTCTTTTCCTTAAGCTTGTAAGTGCTCTTTACAAGTGAATATGTATTTAGAGCATGTTTATATAATTCCTTGTGCAAACAGATTGTAAAGTATGGCTTGCTTCACAAATAATAAATTGATGAAGAAATGATTCAGACACAAGAGGAGAGGAAGTAGATGAATGGTGAAAAGGGGGAGATTGGCGTCGGATGGGACATAAATGTTAGTACAGTAAATGTTAGTAGCAACCCCTCCTGCCCCATCATTGCGCTAGCCACAAATGCCCATACATTTCCAATCATCCCCTGGAGTGCCTGAATTAATGAATGGCATGGCCATTATCCGTGCTGCTTTATATTTTACAGCAAATGTACCCTCAGTATGAAATTTGCTAAAAAGACAATCCATACAGCACTTTTACCCACAATATTTTTATGTTATATTAATAGCCTTTTAGCTTCATGCCTTTGTGCCTTGCAAGCTAATTCTGGAACACATTATATTAAGTGAGGAATAGATATACAGGATTCTTCATCTACTGAGTGGAACTAGAGAGAGGGCTCCTTTGACAAGCATTTTGAAGACAAAGAGCCACATCAATGTTCAACATTATAATTACTGCAGTGGAGGCCATTATCTCCTTTCTGCTTGCTTAGGAGAGCACGAGTTAAATTAGGGGGTCCCTATGTTTTTCTTGAAAGAGTAAAGTTAGGAAGTCAAGTAACAATTCCCTTAGCAATGACTGGGAAGAAGTTATCCTAACAAAATGTTATACTCTGGAAGGACACTGTGTTAGACCCAGTGTGGCAAACAGCTTCTAAAATGTCTCTTTGTGATTCCTGCCTCCTGGTATTACACCCTTGGCAATCTCCTTCATTTGCAAATAGGTTGGACCTAGTACTGGCTTCTAATGAATAGCATATGAGAGAAATGATGGAATGTCACTTTGAATTTCAGTTAAAATGCTGTACGGTCTTGCTCTTTGTCTCTCTGGCGTTTCTTAGCTTCTTGCTTTCATGAAGCAAGCTACTATGTTGTGAGCTGCCCAGTGGAAAGGCCCATTTGGCAAGGAACAGAGGGCAACCAACAGCCATCAAGGAACTAAAACTCTCATTCCAAAACTCAATGAAGACTCCTGCCAACAACCATTTGAGTGAGTTTTGAAATGAATCTTGCCCTGGTCAACACCATGACTATAGCCTGTGGCAGAAGACCCAACTAAACAATGCCTGGACTCCTGACTCACAGAAATTGTGAGATAATAAATATTTGTTGTTTTTACTTACTAAGTTTTGGTGTACTTTGTTACATAGCATTAGATTACTAATATATCCCGGTCTGCTCTAAACTACAGAATCATACTCACCTGTGGTATGATTCACGCTTTACAATCTTCAAGAATGAAAAGCACTCAGATATGAATATTTGAATAAGGACAGAGCAGAGCGCAAAACCTCTGAACAGCTCTAGCAAAAAACAAAAACAAAAAACACAAAAGCCCACAAAACATTATTCGGCAGGATGGCATAGACGATAGAACATCTATAGGCACAAGTTGTATATTCAGATCATTAAGTATACAAATTACATAACTTCTCTGGAATTCAGTTTCTTCATGAAAAAGATGAATGGGATTGGGCTAGACAGTAAGAACTGCTAACATTCAATGACAATGTGATTTGAGGAACTCAGCAAAGCCCCACCCCAAAATTTCTTTCTCATCAGCTGGAAACTTCGCATTAGAAATTTGTTCCTTAGTGCTCCTAGGTGCTGTCCCTGAAATTACAATTCGGGGGAGAAATTCTGAATGGTGAGATGGAGAGAAAATTCTACAGATATCTTTAAGAATAGAAACAGTTGAAAGGTAGTGGTGGCAGCAACAAAAATAACCATGGTTGATTTCACAATTTTGAGGACCTAGTAGGCTTCCTCCTTTCTGATATATGTGATCTATACAATTAATCACATTTCCCTCTTACCTGAATGCAAGGAAGCTTAGAGCAAACTCAAGTTCAGTCATAGCCACTGTGTTAAGTTTTATGGTTTCCATATTTGTTTGTATTCTTTTTCCCTGTCTTAATTTTTTTCTAATTCTAGTTCATCACATATCTTTTGTTGCAAGGCAGCTCAAATCCTTTATGGAAAGAGTCGAAGGCATAAATAAAGATAATCAACACAAATACATGTTTGAAATTTTTTCTCTAATTGTGATGATAGAAATAGAAATAGCAAATCTGGAGATGCACTTCTATCTTGATAATTTGTTTTCAAAATTTAAAGCTAATTTGGTTTTGGTGGGGGGGACAAAGATTTAAATTAGCAGAATAACTGGCAAAATTATTATAAATTGGAAAAATTAAAGACAGCACAAATTGCTACAATATTTGTACCGTTTTTATTTGTAAAAATAACCATCTGAATGCATTTCCATTTTATATTACAGTTAAGTACTTCATTACATTATTAGCATTCAGTAGTTGAAAAGTATTAAACTGTGCTTGAGAAGATTCAGATTGGTTCAAAGTCATTCACTGAACTGAAAGTGATTTTACTCATTTTTACAGTCATGACATTTACCAGAGTCATTCAACTCTAGTTTACATAAGAAAACATTACAGACAAAATCCCACTGAAATCATCAAACAATATTTTATGCTGTTACAAATATGTTATGCAAAATATAACACTGGCACCAGATTTGTATCATCGTGCTTTGCAAAGATATATTGCACATGCTAAAGCATAAAATATGTAGACAAACTACCAAACAAAGATATTTGCATTGAATTTTTAGATCACTGCATAAGAAACGAATAGAATTACATTTTGTATACACACTCAGATTGTCACTATCTTAAAACGCTTTTCCCCTATAACACTGACCTATGGTTTACAGTTTTGTAAGAAGAAAGCATTTTAGCACTGCAAAACTCAAACAACTGCTATAGAAAACTTCGGCATTTTCATTTATTTAAAAGCAGGTAAAAGGGGAAATAGGAAAAAAGACACTTTATACATTCAAAGAAAGGTCGAAATGAAAACTCACTGGTATTATATTGCTCTGATAACACTCAAATGAAAAAATACAAAACATTTCACAGAACATTTCCAGACTATACAAATATAAAAAGGCACTCTAACTTCATATTACAAGACAAAAAAGGGGATGAGTTCTTCAACCAATGCAACAGATAAGCAAACCAAGTTGCTCAACAGTACAAATAATAACTAGTGCAGCAAATCCATTTGATGTTCCTGTTCTAATTTAATAATAAAATAATAAATCAAGCAGCTGTTTACTGCCTAAAGTACCAAAACATACGATGGTGCCCTTTTAGTAGTGATAAATAGAAATCCCCTGAGCTATTCACTGTAGAATCATAGCAGATTTTAGGCAATTTGGAGATAGTAATGTATTTACCAAGGATAGGCAGACACTGGCGAATAGGTTAAGTGCAAAGAAACATGATCCCTGTGGCTGTGGTTAAAATACAGTTCTAAAAATAACACATCCAGGTAAAAGCACTAAACAACTAAGACTCCATGAAAAGCACAATGTTTTACGTTTTTTTTCTTAGAAAGCTATGTTGCAAATCTAATTTTATTTCTAAGAGATGTACTTGAAAAAACAGAACTCAGAGTTTTTAAAGTCATTTCTTAAAGAAAAAAAAATTGCTCTTAGTGGGGAGGGAGAAAGAGGAGAGATTGGTTCAATGAACAGTTCATAGTGAGCATGATTTCATTTTGTTCCTTTGTCCCCCTCCTTTCTATCAGTAAGACAGGGGGGGAAAGTCAAAACTTAGCTCCGTGGAGATAATGTCGCAGGGCTGTCAATGCTTTGCTGCAACGCTCCTTGTTCTCTGTGCTACTCTACAGGAAAAATGTTAACATCGCTTCACCATTAAAACAGGCATTTCATTTCCTGCTTTAAACGCCGACTGAGCGAGATTTCCATTCACTTCTAGAAAAAGACACCGCAGTATATCATGCTTCTTCAGTGTTGGATCTCCCTCATTTTCAGTGATTTGGTAAAGATAAGGTCATTATTGCTCATTAGCAATTTATCTACTTTAAAAAATTCATCTTCTCTAAACAAACGAAAAGGACAGAGGAAGAAGGAGAACAAACAGCGAGAATTAAAATACAATGTTTGTGGTGTTAAAATTTTTCAGTGAAATTACTACCAATTCTATAAGTCTTCTGAACAAGTTCTCATTTGTGAAGAGCCCAACATGAGTTTTTAATTAAATCCAGGATATTAAAAGAGTAAGATTAAAATCTTTTATAGTTAGATGAAAAGTATAATACAGTATCTGTATTTGATCCAGACATGATAGAACACTGTTTAAAAAATATCTCACATACACTCTGAAATAGAAATTTCCAGAGTGAAAATGGAACTGATTATAAAATGGTCAGAGAATATCACTCTAATGCAACATGCTTCTTTCCTGTCTCTTCCTCAAATGGAAAAGAGCACTTGAGCTGGTGATTTTATTTCTCTTCTTGGTACATGTGCCCACACACCGATATAGTTTCCCATTAGGTTTCTGGGACCATGTGAGATTTCAGTGTATTTAGGGTAATTTCTGTTTCTTTCTTCTGGCCACCTTTGTGCATATGATCCACTATGTGCTTCAGTTTATATTTGGCAAAAGAGCCTCGTCTGGCATAAGGACTCCATGTGTCTTCTAAGCTCTAAGTTGGCTACAGACCGGAGCTGGGAGATGGTTGTCGTACCCCTCTCCAATCAAGGTGGGAAAGGTCCTGAAGGTCAGCTGGAAACCTTAGCAGTGGAAATGCTGGGGGTGGCCCCAGGACTGCTGGCAAGCCCAGGAGGGCCCTGTGTGTTTTTCTGCTTTTTGTTATTCCAAGTAAGACACATAGCAATTAAAAGAGAGAACAAACAAAGGATGTTTCCTTGGCATTTGTTTCATTTCAAATAAATATAAGCACATTTACATCAAAAGTATATCAACATTTTCTCTACTTTGGCAAAAAAATAAGCGGTGGTCAAGACATCATCAGTTACAAATGTTAAGCCATCAACTAGAAATCTCTGTCATAAGAAATATAAAATAGAACAAAGACTGTTAAGCAAAGAGATTACATTTTTAACTACATAGAAAAGCTACTTCAGTCCTCACTTTCACTTTGAAGGAAAACAATTTAAATCTTCCATTTTAGATTGAAGCGGTTTGGTCCTCAGGTATAGCTGCTTGATGAACTACAGACATATATATGCATGTGTGTATGTGCATAATTTTTAAACAGTCTTATTCTTCTTTTTGTATAGCTATTCCAGATGCGGAACGGGGTCCATTTGACCTAGAAGCTTTGGCAGAGGGAGCAGACACAGTATTCACTATGTTGATTTTACCATCAAGCAACTATCAATTGGCTTTAATTTCCACATCACCCATTTCTACCTCCTGCTTTCATTCTCTTTGTTCCCGTTTGCAGTCCCACTTTTACTTACTTGGCATGACCTTAACTGAGAAGCTCATTGAACGTTTTGCTATTGATGAACAATGCTGACAGTCTTGATGTTTTTAAAAGGTTAGTATTTTGATTTAAGGATGAATCAATAAAGGGTAGTTTCATATTAAACTTGCATATGTCTCAAAGTTTTGGTACAATACAATTTTCACCTGAAATGTTATTAGATAGATTTGGATGCAATCACTCCAAATAAGTGAAAATAAGTCACAGGCTTGTTAGGGGGAGCACTGGGTGCCATATTTGTTAAATGAGAAAAGCAAATTCAGTTTTCGAATTTTTCCCTTCATCTGGCAACTTTAACAAATAACCTTGGAAAGAAGTTCTGGATATTTAAATGTTTACTGTAGAGAGGATATGAATAATTAGACTCTCTTAAAAACATTATTACAGGCATTATTACTGAAGATGAACACTTTTACCTTTGGCTTCTAGTGAGGAAGTAAACATCAAAGTGAGAAGAGGTTTGAGGCATTCCCTATTCATCCCTTCTCTCCCCTCCCAGGGGACATGAATGTCACATTGATATACTTCTGAGAACTCACTGCCAAGTGAGTACATGAAAAAAAACCTTTACAGGGAACAGTTCCCTCTCGGTGCATTATCCCCAAAGAAAAGAATCAAGTGCATTTTTTATTCCTTACTTAAAATGAGAGGTAGACTTTCACAGAAGTATCTTAGAGCTAAAGAAAACATGAAACAAATTAAAATTGGGGCCCATCTGTGTGAGTGCTTTGCCCTACAGCCTAGCTGCCCTCCCTTGGTTTGATTAACTCTTCCTCTACTGGCTTCTGGAAGCTCGGGCCCATAATAATACTTGAACACAATGTAAACCTGGAATTCAAGCTTCTTTCCCTTTCTCCAACATGGTTGATCAAGGAAAGCCTTCTACAGTCCAAAGTCAGAATGTTTCCGAATCAGAATCATTTTCATTGTACCCGTCCTCCGAGCCTACGTTGTTACTGCACAGGCTAACCATGCTACCCAGATTGGAGAGGGTTGTTCTGTTCAAATTGTCTTTTTTAAAGCAAACGAAGTTGACAGCCGTCATTGTACTGGAAGGAGAAAAAGGCATCATGGTAGCCAAAATGAGGGCCAGGCAGTCAGCCACATCTCTGTTAGGAGCGCAAGCCAGGGCCGGGGTATGACCTGGGCGTAAATGCAGACAAGGCAGTGGTTAGTCCGAGAAGTCCAGAGGCGGCATGAGCATTCCACAGTACATCCCAACGACCTCACACGCGGAGATGTATGTCGAGTTAGAAAACATGCCAGGCAAAAGGAAGAGTTACTTCCCACAGGTCATGCTAGGGGTGAGGCTAGAGGGGACGGGAGGGAGAGACAATGTATCGAGGGTTTTTTTGTTGTTGTTGTTGTTTTTTCAGCTTACATGACAGTGAAAAGCACGACATTATCTGAAGTTAGGCAGAATTCTAGTCTTCATCTAGTGAACAGAAACACGAGGGGTGAGGGTGGGACACAAATCCACAAAAAACAGCAACAGGACAACCAGGAAGGTGTTTCCACACGCACACCATGCGCCTCAGGCTTGGGCCAGAGCTCTCTCATTCTGAGAACAATGACTTTCCATTGTAGGCAATTGTGTGCCGGATCAGAAAAGATAGTAAAAATCAGATGTCTGTAAAAGTTGAGTCACGCAGCTTTGTCACTTTATATTACGTATATACCAGTTGACTGGTTCTAGAAAAATGGAATCATTTGAGTAGATCGGACATAGAAAAACACGGGTTGCTTGTAATTAAATATGTACTATCATTTAAAAGAAACTTAATAGAATTTAAAAAGAATAGCAATACGGCCAACCAAAGTCCTAAATCCTAAATGTAACAGATGTGGGAAAATTGCTACGGTTGACATATAGTTGTGTCATTCTCTCCCATTTAGACTTGATGGGTCCGTCCAGAAGGGAAAGCTATCTCGATGAATAAAACAGGTTCCGTGGGGAGATAAATGCATTCTTTGATGTAATTACTATTTTATTCTACCTTGAATCTACCAGTCTGAAATGGTTAGCCAGTCCTCTCTGCTGGCCAAAGTTCCTACTACTACTTATTCATCTTTTCAGAGGAACTGGCTCAATAAAACTTAACTTTTGTTGTTTTATTTATCAGCACTTGACCTCATTCTGCTTCCTGCTTTGCTCTCCTTAACAGATTATTTCTTCTCTGGTATAGAAGCAAACAAGAATGGACAGATATCATAACATTCTGTTCCATAAAACTCTGTGATGAGTAAAGGAATTATGATTTTAATGCTGTACAAAATTGCCCCAAATGTTCCCAGGCTTATGGAATGCAGCTAGTCACTGAGACAGGCCATAGTTCTCTGGCCCAAGGTCACTATTGACTGGATGAACCTCAGCTGTATCTGACTTATACGAGAGAAGCAAAACTATTGCAATCTGGTCTCTTTAGTCATTTTGGAGAAAAATCGTGGGCTTCTGCATGCCAACCATAAAGTATATAATGGTGATAAGAGGGTGAGGGAAGTGTGGAGGGAAAACCAAGGGGATGGAGTAATAGAAAACTTTTTGCACCTCCTAGATGAGTCATGTTGGGGACAGAGCAGGGTACATGCTAGGATAAATGGGGCTGCAAAACCAAAACTAATAGGAGTTAGCTAATGATGTCATATGGCGCTTACTTCTGAGAAATAGGCATGAGCTGCTAATTCCAATACCTGTAATAAGCAGTTAATTGAGTTACGTCAATACATTTTATTATACTTTAATTAAATGCCACAATTAGTGCCACATTTAAAAAATTACTTAATTCATAAATATCCAGAAGTTCCTCTTTTGCTCCCCAAAATTAATATGCAGTGTGCTTAAAATGGCAGTTTAATACCATTCTAGTATTCATTAGCTTTCAAAATTTCTTAGGAAGCAGAGTAGAAAGCTTCTGTTAAGAGTTAGTTCATTTAGAAAAGAAGTGTTACATAGATCAGGAGATGTTTCAAGCCTAGACATTAATTTATAAATTTTATTCATGTTCCCCAAATAGCCATACCGGGAATATGAGTTCTGATCTGTTCTTTTAAAAAAGAAGTTTGATCTCAGAATGAACTGAAATACAGAGACCTGGTTTTTATTTGAGCCCTTGAGCATGCACTAATAATGTGTAATCCCTAATTCTTCAGCGTATGCAGTCAGAAGAGTGAATGCCAAGTTGAAACTATTTAGAGTGTCTAAAATATTTTAACTACCACGCTGAGGAGTTAGAGACCAGCTGCTGACATTACATGCAAAATGGAAGGCACTGGTGGGCTACAGGTAGACTATGTGTTTTACAAAGACAGACAGGACAAATTATCCTTGTTTGTTTTCTCACACACAGGGAACTTCCAAGGGGGAGAGAATTTTTACTGCCTTTTCAACTAGCTCCTATATTTCTCATTTCCTCTAGCTTCACAGCATAGGGAAAGTACCTGCAGTAATTGTTTACTTTTTCCACTTACCGTTTTCATCTACAGCGAGGACACAGGCCCCTTTGGCCAGCAGCTCTTCAACTACTACCTTCAAGCCATTGCGTGCAGCAACGTGGAGGGGTCTAAAAAAAGAACACTGAGCATCAACTGTGATACATATATTTGTGTGAGAATGTGTCATTTGGGTAGCCTGTGTTGTTAAAAGGAAAAAAGTACTTAAGAATTTACAAATAGTATATGAACATTTTTACTTTAAAAAAAAAAAAAGTTTTGTTAACTAGATCTTTTCCAGGTGCTAATGATCCAACTGTTTTCCATGTTGGCCCAGATTTCTCTGCAGATATTATAAATACTCTGCATCTCAAACAACCTTAATGACAGTATATGGAAAGCCAGAGGAAGAACTCAAGCTCTGGTGTGTTTTCTAGAAGGTACGTTACCCTTTGATATCTACCCCAGCAGTTGCATCACTGTTTCAAAAGTTCATCAGTAAGACTGGTTAATATGACCCACATATATAATCTCAAACCTCCTTGCTATTCCTATATGCACTAAATGACATTTTACTGAATTTAAAAAACTGAAAGAGTAAATGTCAAACCCACTATATTCTGCTATATATTACTTAAGAATCTTAGTGAAAAAATTCTAATATTCCTTTGCCCTTAAAACAAATGCCTAATTTCCTAAAATAGAAAATGAAGCAGCTTTTAGATCTTTCGCACTGAGGATGACGCTGAATTACATTAAAATATAATTAAGACAAATAGCTTAGAAACTCTTCAGATATATTCTGGGAACCTGATTTGTAAAACTGTCATTTTCCAGTAAGAATACATAATGCTAACATTTATACAAATAGTTTCCCCAAATATGTCAGCCCATAAGATTTTCTAACCACCCACTAAATTTATAATATTATCATAGAAATATCGGCAAAGAAAAATACAGATCTCACAAACTTCTAAGAAGGCACATCAAAATAAACATTCTCACTAAAAATGTTTAGCATGGTCAGCATTTGTAGGTATGTGACTAAACTTCATAAAGGAGAAGTCAGTCTGTGTCTTTCACCAGTGTTCCCCAGCTTTGCCTGGCACAAAGCAATCCCCTAATATTTGTTGAATAAATGACGCTGAATCTGGGTCTGAGTCAAACTTTAGTAGTCACACTTACGTCTGCAGTGCGTTATTTTTTGCATTAATAAGGCTCTCGTCTTGTATCTTGTCAAGTATTAACAAGGCACATTTTTCATGACCCTAATACAAAAAAAAAAAAAAAAAAAAAAGATAAACGTAGGACAGGGACACTAAAAAGTCCTGGAAAAATCACTTTATTATGCTTTAAATTTAAAATAAATGTCCTCCTCCTAAATACATTTTATAAGGCTATTGTCTGAGTAATCATTTTTTCTTCTAAAAAGCAAATAGTAAAACGGTCCTAGATCCTCCAAGGTTCTGAATAAGATTTATTAGGACTTGGTTAATATAAATCTAATTTAAAATATTAATATTTCTAGGATAACTTTTAGAATTAATGTCCAGAGAGCTGAAACAGATACCAGAGGTGGTAAACAGAGAGTAGAATTAGAACTATCCTTCGATATTACTTTTTAAATGCAAGTCAAGTCCTATCTTCTTCCTCAAGCCTTCAATTACCACTTCAGTGATCCATCTATCCTTGGAATTTCCATTACACCTATTATCTCTATCACTCATCATTTATTGCCTTATATTATACAAGGACTCTTTTTCAAGAAAGCTCATTCATTTCTTCCTTAACCAGGGGAAATTATCTCTGCATCTTATGACAAAAGATGGTTGACAATTTTAAAAAACCAACTGATGTCAGAGACCCTCTCACGATTTCAGGTTTATGCCCTAAAATCCCTTGTTACTCAGTGAGGCCCATAGATGGGCAGCATCAGCATCACCTGGGAGTTAGGAATGTTGAATCTCAGGCCCCTTCCAGACCTACTAAATCAGAATCTACATGTTAACAAGATCCCCAAGTGATTCAATGGCATGATAAAGCTTGAATAGCATTGCACTTATATTCATGAAACTATACCTTGAAATGAACTTTATGAAACGAAGCATTTTTTGTGGTTTTGATGGGCTTCCCAGAACATGAAGTGAGAAAATGCAATCAATGAAAGGAAGACTTCTGGTGCCACTGTCTATAGATAACACCTTTAACACTATATATTGAAATGAACCACCATCACTCGTGTCAAATTGCATCATACTATAATGCCTTATAAGGCAGACTCTCAAATATAATTTTAGAAATGTCCATGGAGGTTTCATTTTGATGCACTATTGATGGAGTGTAAACAGTTGTGACTTTATTACTGGGAGATTTTGTCTTTAAAATGTTTACAGCCTCAGACTCAACAATTCATATTTAGGAATTTATTTTAAAGGAATGAGTAAAGATTCTTAAAAAAAGATTTCCCCACAATTACTATTTTTTATAGTAGCTTATATTTGAAAACAAGCAAATTCTAACAATAGTGATTGACCAAATAAAGAATGGCATATTTCTAAGGTAGAATACCACACATATTCTAAACCACTATAACATGTCTAAAGGAAAGATATTCAAAATATATGATTCGGTAACAAAAGCAGGTAATAAAACAGTAATGATCCCACTTCAGAAAAATTGTATATTTATAAATATCATTTACCTTTTATGAAAGCAGGGACCTTGAACTACATGTGAATACAATGCTATTAAAAAAAAAATGCATTCTTTGCATCGAACTATACACCAGAAAAAAAGAAGAGGGTAGAAATACACATCAACGTATTTACTTGCCTCAAGGAGAATATTTTGGCTGTGTTATTACAATGCCTTCAAATGGAACAAAATAAAAACAAAGTGGAACTGCTTTTAGCCATATAGATAAGGTCTTAACTTGTGTTTAAAACTAAAATGTGGTACCACAACCATGGAGACAGATATAGTGGCAGCATGAAGACAGACTGCAGCAAGAATGCTAGTGGCAAACGCCATGAAAAGCACATCCTCATCAAGTGTGGGTCTGCTCTTTGCTTCTCCCCCTTCAATTCAGCTTAGAGTTGAAAACGTCCCGGGAAAATACACATCTTCAGTAAGAGCCATGATATCCACTTCTGGAATGGATAGCATTTAAGTGGTATAGTTATTATTATAACATGAAATAGCAGTGTTTCAAATTCATTTACATACTTTACTACAAGCCAAATGTAAGGGTGTGTTCAAGTCCTTATCCTTTACAGTCAGATCAGCCTGGGCACTGTTCACCAAAATATCTACAGGAAAAGCCAAGAGAGAGTTACTTAGACTACATTTTAAAGAAGTTACTACAGAAACAATAACATTTAAGTTACTACAGCCCACATAATCATATTTAATGTTTTTAATGAAAAAAGGAGCAATTTACTGTCATATTTGTTTTATCCAAATCCAAAGTCTGTAGGCATTAATTTTTAATTATATTTACAATTTTGTTATTTCTAGGTAAAATGATTCTGTTGCTACATTTGGTTTCTAAATGTCAAGAGATTTCACTTCTGAAAGGTTGGCTCACTTTGATAGGGTCCGCCAATAATCAAGTAACAGGGGACTGTAGATTATTAGCAAGTAGAGTCAGGTGGCTTAAATAAAATGTTGGTATTTTTTAGATGTGTATACCAAGAGAATAACTGATTTCTCGATTGTGCATTATTTTAGTTTTGGATAAGCATAAATGTGCAGTCCACACGTCAAGCACATACCCACAGCTCCCGCCTGCCCGTTCTCAGCAGCCATCATCAGCGCTGTTTTCCCCGAATTGTCTGCTGCGTTCACTTGAGCACTGTGTCTCAGAAGAAGCTGCAAACACTCCACGTGATCAGCAAATGCTGCTGCATGAAGCGGTGTCCTAACAATTTAAAACAAGTATGATTTTAGTTTCCATTAAACTTAATATACCCTTTTTCTGTAAATGCCTGAGAAACATGTGCCTGGTATTGTCTTAGGGATTTAAAACTTCTCAGTTTGTAGAGATAATGATCAGGCCCCCTTTAAAGGCCATTCAAGGTGGGCACTGAAGTGTCACCTATGTGGTAGGTAGAGATGGTAGCCTGATAATGAAATTGGCATCTTTAATGACCCTTTTAATCTTGAGTTCCAGTGACTTCTCTCTCATCTTTGATAAAGATACTTTCAAAATTAAGCCTTAAATTTGTAGATAACTAGCTATTAAAAAAAAATTTTTAAACCCCATATCACCTAATGTGAATAGTTGATTTCTTTGAGCGGACAATTTGGCATTATAATTTCGGCAAAACTATTGACCTTTTAACCAAGTAATTCTACTTCTGGGACTTTATCTCCTAGATACGCGTGGGTATGTGAACAAACACATATACTGGACTGTTCACCGCCCCGCTCTTTGAAATAGCAAATTATTGGAAACAACCTACATGCTCTTTAAAAGACAGTAGGCTGATTGAATTAAAATATACCTATTTAGAAAGAATATGGTAAATCTTTACGTTCTACTATGGAAAGATCTCTAAGATATGCTAAATGCAGAGCATTGCTATAGAATGCTTCCATTTGCATAAAAGGAATGTAGGCATATATATTTTCCTATTTGTTTGTAGCTATCGGAAGGAAATATTTGGGAGAATATAAAAATTTGTAAACGATGGTTTAAAGTGGCTTCCTCAATGGAAGAGGCTAGGGCTTCCGGGCTAAGAGGAAAATTTTTTAAATTATATACCCTTATAATATTTAATTTTAAAAAATGCTCATATTTTATCTTTGCAATGAAAAAAAATGGATCTTTACCTACTTTGCAAACACAAAACAGAGACTAAGATTCATCAAGAAAAGAGGCATGTCATCTTAGGATCACTTACCTGCCTTTGTCATCTCTACAATTGACGATACTGGAATCTATGGCCCCAAGTAGCAATGATGCACAATTCTCATGATCATTTATTCTAAAATGAAAATGAATTTTAAATTTAAAAATCTCACTACTTAAAAATCTATATAACTCCTTCTACTCCATCTCCCTATACAGTGTATATTTAACAATCTTATGTATTTAAAAAAAATCTTATGCAAGTATCTGTGGTCTAAGTTCTGTTAAAATGTTTAAAGAGGACAATTTAGGTGACACAAACTTTATTTAATATTAATGAAACAGGAAGTCTCCACTCTCAAGATTTTGAAGAATTGCCCAATTCAGAAAGTATTAAAACGTGTTTATATCACCCCAACTGTCTTCTTTAATCCTTTAAACAGTTTTGGCAATGAAGATAGGATCTAAAGCTGACAGCTAAAAGTCTGTGGGACCAGAAGCAAAGGCAAGGCACCCACCGGACTCTGTGTTCACCAAGGGCTGTAAGTAAGCCACTCTCAGATTTGAGCTCCACTCCCTTGTGTGCAGCTCTCAGATCCAAACATATATTATCCGAAAATTTTTTGTAAGGAAAGATGTTTATTATAGTTCCCAGAAAGGTCCCGGGATCCTGAAAAGGTTCCTGGACAGTTACATTGGGACTTCACAGTGAGTGGTGGCCACTAATGGACTAATAACAGGGACTTCGAGAAATAAATTAAGACAAGAAATTTGTACTGTTTTGACCAACAGCACACCAAAATCTAAGATTGTCTTTGAAGGTTTTGTGCAAATCTTTCAAACCAAGTAGAATCCCCCCATATCTGCCTTAAACACAAGGGCCCTATATAGGCCTCTCCCGGGGTTGACGAGACTTTGAGGGATTCTCCAGTAAGTTGCTACCAGTTATGCCCTTAATCCGCTATGAGAAAACTAAAATTAAATCAATGAGAAAAATTTGCCAAATTCTGGTAGATACCGGGGCTGTATTCTAAACCTGACTTACTCCAGAGCCTACAGACAGGATCCTGGGAGAACTGGCAGAAGCTCGCAAAATGTGAAAATTCTTACCAGAGTCAGCTTTCTCTGATCTCAGTAGTGCCCAATCAAGAGAGGAAGGTAAAATTTCAGGTTGTCCCTTCCTTTCCAAATACAGAACCTTGTGAATTTAGTTCTGGGATACCCATTGTTTATCGATCCTTTTCTCTCCCAGGGAGAGCTATTGCTTGCTGTCTTAATTTTTTTTAACTTAGTTATTTTTTTTTTCTTACTGAGATACAATTGACATATAACATTATATTAGTTTCAGGTATACATGATTTGATATTTGTATATATTGTGAAATTATCACCATATAAGTCTAGTTAACATCCTTCACCACACGTAGTTACAAATTTTTTTTTTCTTGTGATGAGAACTTTTAAGATTTATTCTCTTAGCAACTTTCAAATATACGGTAGACTGCTTCCTCCCAAAAAGTCAGATAAAGAACATTTTTTCTATTTCTCCTTCCCTCTTTGACCATTCTTTTTCTAATTTTTATGCCATGAAGTTCTTTATGATTCTTTTGTCTTTCTTTTGACTTGCTCTGGCCTCAAAAGATACTGCCATTGTTCACATATCTCAGGTCATTGCAAAGGGGTGGTAATTCAACCTCGATGAACTGTTAGATTTGCTACATTGCTGATGATCCTGTAGTTCTGCCTGTCACAAACTTATCCCTGATTTCTAATGCCCCAGTTTCTCTTAAACAAGCTCATGGGATAAACACTTCTGGGAGATTAGAGACACCATTACATAAAACACATAAACAGGGCAACTGGTTTAAAAAAGTATCTCCTTTTTAGGATCATTTCTTGACTTATTTGATTCTAGCTGGCTTAAGAGCATTCTGAAAACCTTAGGAATACTTTTACTATTAATAATAATAATTATCTCTCTGGTCTGTTGTGTATTCTCTCAAGGGTTTTAGATGTGTGTACACAACCATCGGCCAGCTAACAAATGGTCTCCTTCCAACTGGAATGATGAAGTTGACATCATCTCTTGGAATATATACCAAGTACTAAGGAGAAAATGATAACTGAGAATAACTTGCAATACTATCTTTGATCAAACCTCGTGCTTGGCCAGTGGTTGAGACCGAAAAAGTGGTGGGGCGCCTGTCAAATTAATCTCACATTAGCATTTCTTGGTAGGCCAGGTGCCCCTGATCCTGGGAATCCACATTAGCAAAATGAAATTTAACTTTTAGGTTTCATATTCTTGTAAATGTTCCATCTGCCCAGAAGTCAGACCTTCTAGGTAACCAATCCATGATCATCAAGTTACATGGGTGATTCTCTCATTCCTATGATAACTCAACAGGCCCAGACATGTAACCCCAGCCAATTAGATATTCTTTTTCTTTCTCTTCCTTGTTCTCTCTTCTTTATCCTCTAAAAGCTTCCTACCTTCTGTCCCACTTTGCAGTTCTCTGTACTCTTGAGAATGAAGACTGCCTGCTTCATGAAGTGTTAAATAAAGTTTGTGTGTATCTCCTAAATTGTCTTTAAATATTTCAGCAGTTCTAATGGCACACACTTCGTAACCTCTAGCATTTCTTCAGAACCCTTATATCCAGGAAGGAGTTTAATGTATACCATTTATACAAAGCATCATCTTAGGTGTTTTAGGGATACCAAAGTGAAAAAGATATGGTTCCTTCAGATTTAAAATCACTTCTACTCTTTATCTCTTACCCTTTATTTATCGATTAATTTTATGCCTCCAATATCTTTCCAATCAAATGAGCCATCGTCACATGAAGCCCAGAGACAAGACAAAGACAAAGCACTCCCAAGTCTTAGGCCCCCAGGCTGACCATGGTTGTCCAACCAAACACTAGTTCCAGGTGATCTGGAGTCTGAACAATGGTTCACACTATGATATTAGAGCAAAAGTTACATTTACCAAAAAGAAAAAAAAAAAGAAAAAGCCAGCATATGAAGAATGGAGAATTACAGTGCATGAAAATTCTTCCTGGTATAAAATGTCTTTCTAAACATTCATAGCCCCAACTTATTTTTAGAATTTGGCACACAAATGTGAAGTACATCTGAAGAGCTCTTCACATGGCATGTAATGTGCCTCTCAGTGTACCTCTTGATGTAGTCTCCCTAAGGTGGTATGTGAGCCCCCTTGGAACTGTGGTACTCCACAAAAAGCTCCTGGAAAATCATTAAAATTAGGGACCACGCTCTGCTATCAGATCTATTTGCCTTTAGGAGAAAAATGGAATATGCTGGTCTTATCTGTAACGTAAAAGCTTCTTCCTTCTCTAAAAGGCAATTTTCCTATGTGTAGTTAAAAGAATTAAAGCAACACCATTAACTTCCAGTATTTCTACTTACATTGCACAGTGCAGCGGAGTAAAGGGATTACCGATAAATTTGCGAAAACATTTTTGCTCCAAAAGTACCTCTATACAGTTTTCATTACCTGCAAAGAATTGAAATTATTTAGAAAGTGTCCAAGAAAGAAATTTTATTCAGCACAACCAATTTTTGTCATTAAGCATTAAATTCTGGCTTATGAATTTTCCTGAACTGGCTGAATATTCATTCTCTATGGAATAAAATTCATGAAATGTCATAACGTTATTAACCATGCTCACAGGTGTTTTGAGACATAATAAACAAATAAAACAATGAAGGCCATATGGTTTGGTGGAGAGAAAGAGAGAGAGAAGTGACCTCATTTGCAAGCAGAATAGATTCTACATTACTCTCAGCTCTCAATAGACACCTAACATTAGGTGTATGTCAGTTTCCCATATTCACAGGAAACTTCTCTTTTACCCACATGAATAGGTTCACTTAAAATTATGCACCCTAGTGAAAAGGAAAGATGTGATTGATAGAAAATAATACCTGAGCTAATGCAGGTAAAAGGGCTTTGACTATAAAATACGATATAAGTATTTTAAATGGCACCAAAACCAGTTCCTGGAAAATAAAATGTACCCAATAAGTATTTTTTAAAATAAGTAGATGAATGAATGTGAGGAATTATTTTCGAGAAAATGATAAGTAGTTTCCAAATCAACTGAATTTAAGTAAAGTAAGGCCCCAGGTTTGTTAGCTTGCTCGTTATGTGATCTAAGGCAACTCACTTGGGATCTGTGATCCTCAATTTTCCATATATAAAAAATCAAACTAGAAATATTTGTCCTATTGATGTCACAGAATGATGGGAACTTTACTTGTTAAGGACCCGAACGTGGCTTGTAAAGCGATGGATAACTGTTAAGGCATGAAGGAAATTTCTTTGGCTTTAGAATAGAGGTTGTTGGCCTGGAACCTCTTCTTGGCTGAATTCAGGCCTAAATTAGTTAGAGTTCTCTTATAATCTACCTTAGAATGATGTAGATTGGACAATTTTAAAAACACAAATCAAACCTTTCTTTCACCTAAAAAGAGAAAAAGTGAAACTGCTTTTAAGAGAAGAAACATATGAAGTAATGAATACAACAACCTCCTAATTTTATGCCATTATTCTGTTTAGCTTTCCAACTATATCCAACCCTCACTCTAACAGTCTCAGATACTTCAACCCTCTCTATTAGTTTCAGTCTCCCCAAAGGACTCGGCTTAGAGAAGCATCTATACAAATCAGTCCTTGAAGACTATAAGAATCCTAATCTAAGGGTCTGTGTAGGTAGGACTGAGAATCCTTGAATGACTTTCATGCTCAGTGAAGGGGATTCTAGGAAGACGGGAGCTTGAACCTCAGACTTGGAAGAAGATTGCCCTGAAATTGCTTAGTAGAGGATTGCTCCTCCTCCCCTGCTTGCACCCGGAGAGGCCTAAGAACAGAGAAACCTCCCATCCTCCCACCTCCACCCCACTCCAGAAGAGAGGATGTGGTCTGGTGGGTTTGCCACCTGCCATTTTAATCAACATTCTTTCTGCATCTTCCCCTTCCTGTTAGTTTCTCAGTGATATCTCACAGTTTGACTCAGATGAGGGGTTGGGAGTTTAAAAAAAATAACAATTCTCCAGTGACAAAGAGGGAACAAAACCAAGCTGACCAAGTAGAAAATTTGGCTCTTACTGAAGTTAGAGCCAATGAAAAGAGGACTGTAATAAAAACAGAATAAAAGGTCTTAGAGTACCCCCAAAATCTTTATGACCTAATAATCATAGTTTCTAAGTGAAATTTTAATACAAGAATTGAAAATGGAAAAATAAAATTATAGAAGCAGAGTAGAATATAAATGGGAAAATAAAATATCCATATAAACTTGGGAGTGGGAGGCCTTAAGCAAGACTGGAACCTAGATCCCACAAAATAAAAATATGACAGATTTGACTACATAAAAGTTCAAAATTTGTACATGGAAAAAGACATCATAAACAAGGAACAAAGACAAATGGTAGACCAAGAGAAAACAGTTGCAAAACACATAACACATAGGTTTCTTATTTCTAAGACAAGGTGCTTTAGCAAACATATGAGAAAAGCCAACTCAATAGAAAAAAAATGAGCAATCGATGGAAAAGGCAATTTCCAGAAGAGGAAATGCAAATAACTAAATAAATACACTATTAGACAAGGAAACACAAATTAAAATAATGAGGTAACATTTTTTTGCCTTCGAATTGACAAAAATAAATAATATCATCCTGGGCTGGGCAAAGGCTTGTGAAAATAATAAGTTTAATACATATTTGGTGGAGTAATACATTATAATATCCTTTTTGCAAAGTAATATGGTATAATTTATTAAAATTAAAAAAAATACATTCCCTCTTATCAATAATTTCTCTTCTGTAAACCTATCTGATAGAATATAAGGTACTATAGTATGAACATACACACTGTAGCTTTGTAATAGGAAAAAACCTGAAAACGATCTGAATGTTCATCAGTAGGGATCTGGTTGACTGAATCATAAATTCTAGTATACATACACATCTATCTTAATCTGCTATGAAATAATATACAACTATTAAGAAGATCAATCAATACTGATACATATTGACATGTAAGAATAGCTGCTATAGAATGTGTATAGATGTGGATGTGAACAAAACTAACTCCATCTCTGTGTCCTGGATTTCTTTCATGCTATGACCTTTGACCAACCTCACTGTCCTTAGCAAGTATATCAAAACCTTCTAGTTGATGAGTATCTGTGTTCCATAAAATGTAGCCATAAATATTTTTGTTAGTTATGGCTAGAATAATAATGACAACCATGATAAATATTAAACTGGTGATAGTATCGATCATAAACAATCATCCATCACAAGACACCAGGAGGTATGGTCCCTGGTGCATACTGCATTCTTTGTTTCTTTGTCTTGTCAATCATTACTACTTGATTTATACTACAAAAAAAATGTACTGTAACAGGGGCCTGTTAGCAGAGAATAATCTGTGCAAAGGGCAGATTAGACCTTATATTCCTGTAAACAAATTATCCTATAATAAATTCTGTTATATTCTTTGGAGTTGCCTGCATCGTTCTCCTGTCTGAAGATACTTTCTTGTTACAGTGGGCATTACACTTTTGCCCCACCATCGGACAATATGTTAAGCAAACATAACAAAAAATAAAGTTATAGAATAATAGTTGTTTTATGATTCTAGTTAAAAAAAACAGATGTGCATACATTTGTATTTATTTATATTCTTAGAGGAAAAATTATGAAAGGTACACACCAAGTTATATCAAAAAGTGAGTTTAGAAACAGACTTAATTTTACTTTGGACACATCAGCATTTTCAAAATGTTATAGTTAGCATGCATTTCTTTTTCACTCAAATCAGTGAAATAAAACTTTTTAAATTTTCCAAATAATAAATGCAACAAAATTAATTGGGGGGTGGGGGATAACGAGATACAAAAAAGAAATGCCAAAAGACAAATCATTCATCTAGCAGTCTGAACAGTAGTCAACTGTGACAGGTTAGTATATTATATAGTTTTTGTTTTTAGATATATGACTTTAATTTCTTATAGGGTCCCTGGTTATCTCATATAGATCAGAAACTCTGATTAAAACTGGATATTTCAGTTCATCAAGTTCTGATTAGGAGTGATATGTTACTGATTAACAAAAAGGGGAAAGTGAATTGTTACTCCATCAAGGCATCATGGTGGCCATGGAGGGAGAAGTACTAATAATGATAAAATAAAACAGTATGTTGGATGCAGAAAGGTTGTAAACCATAGTTTACAGCATTATGCTCTGTTCTCACCTATGTTAAGATCACAGTGGTGCTGGGGTACGAAGCCTACTGAGACTGGTCAAATGACAATCAACTCACCATTATAACAAGCCCAGTGCAGTGGCGTGTAGCCCTGGTTGTCTTTGAAAGAGCAGTCCTCCTCAGAAAGTGCCACCTGGAGCAGTTCACTCAGCCACGTGGCATGGCCACGAGCAGCTGCGTAATGCAACGGTGTCCTTCCTCTGGAATCTTTACAGAGAATTGACACCTCTTGTTCCAGCAGCATTTGCACACATTCCTCATGTCCCGTCATAATCTGAAGCATTGCAATTAAAAACACAAAACAAATCTCAGAAGGGCAGAAGACTCAGGAAGTGAAGCAGTTGGCTAAGTAAGGCTGAGCTCAGAGTAAGTGTACATAAATGCCTGGGCCTTAAGGGAAGCAAACTCTGCCCTACTTTAGAGGAGAGAGGCAGGACAACCCAGCTAGATTCATATCAGGAAAGTCCATGTGAGCATCAGCATTTTGGAAACATTTCTAGACTCTCCATACATAACCATGAAAGGTGTGATATATATAGCGGAAAACATCAGCTTTAGAATCAGAAAGATGTGTGTTAAATCCTAGCTTCCCCTCGTAAAATCTGAACAAGTCGATTTGCTTCTCTGTGCCTCATTTTATTCATCTGTAAATGGGAACAGTAATAATGAGTTCTCAGGTTGTTGTGAGGACTAATAAGAAATGTAAAGGCCCCAGCCTGTTGTGTGGCCCACAGGAAGTACCCAAGAAATAAGAATTATGTTATGACATTGACTACTTAGAGTTCCTCTTCTTTTCATTGACCATGGTGTTCAGCACCATCCCCAAATAGAACTTTTATGATTTCTGCCTCTGTATGTTTAGTTTCTTCAACATGCTTTAAAAAGCAGTTCAGCAGATGCGTACAAAGAACTGTCCACATGATATATAGTTCAGGTCGGGAATTGTCACAGGATATATATTTCAAGCAGAGAATGGGCCAACATTTATTTAAAAAAAGAGTAATAAGAAAGAGCATGACTACTCAAAACTAAGTAATCCTTGGAAAAAATTATGACACTTGGACACAACGGACCATTAAATATGATGGAGCAGAACAATAGCAACATGGGAAAAGGTTCTTGATATTCTAAAAGAAAAAAAAAAAGGAGGTCCAAATGGCAGTATCCCCTTTTTTAAAATTTTAAAATAAATCCACATACGGGAAAAAAGAAAAAGACTGGTTATATGAACCAAAAAAATGGTTATCTCCAAGAGGTAGAATTATTGGTGATTGTGATTTTTTTCCTCTGTGCTTTATATTTTGCAAATTTTCTATGATGTGCAAGTATTTAGCAATCAGAAAGCAGAACCAATTCTACCAACAGTAAGTACTCATGTATCTCTTATATAATCTGATGTGAAGTCTCAAGAGCAGGACCTTATAGTACCTGCCATTATTTTATCTTTACAAAAGCTTTTGCAATTTCTTTTTGACTTACTGAGGCTAATTGTTCATCTTAGGAAACCATCTTTTTACTAAAAATTGTGGGGAAGGAAAAAGGAAACATTCTCACTACAGAGTTGCTTGACTAAAGCTGAGGAAGATGTACATACCCCTCTGTGCAAAGCTGTGCATCCCATGATGTCAACAGCATCTACATTTGCTTCCTTTTCAAGTAACAATGAAACAGCATCAATGTGTCCATATGCTACTGCAAGCATCAGTGGGGTTCTAGGAAGAGAGATAAATTAGGCTTTTAAAAAGAAGATAAAAAAATCATACTCATCCCTTCCAGTGGGAGGACCTCCCTCTCTTTGTCTCTCTGTCACTTGGACTCTCTCTTTCTCTCT
>NW_006442484.1:60769602-60771161 GCF_000325575.1 Pteropus alecto
TCTTCATAGTTACTTAATATTTTCTGAGTGTCCCTAATTTGCTGTATGCTACTTGGAACAAGCTACCTGTCTCTGGTCTTTAACGGCCACGTGGAAAAGTGTCAGTGCAATGACTAATACAAGCAGAGCAGGAAAAGGTTCCTTCTCAAAATGTTCATTTTAATCCTATCATTTTCAAAACTATGTAGCATTTACTAAATATCAATTGAGCAGCGAGTGTGTCTATGTAGGAGACCCTTCTGCTTCTATCAGAGCGGCTCTGCTTTCACAGTGTTCTATGTTGGCTCCTGCTCAGTATTTCATTTGAACGAAGCTTCACTGCCTTAAAGAAAAGTCTGACACATCTAGAGGAAAGAACAGAGCACTGGAATCCAGGCGGTGAGGGTCTAGTTCTGACTTCAACACTAATTCATACATCTGGGTTGAGTCACTAGTGCATTTTTGCTCTGCATGTCCTATTTATAAGAGAAGACTGGGTATAGGAATGGGCTAACAGATGGAAAATACTTTGGAAAAACAAAGCCAAAGAAGGATAAAATTACGAAGAATTTTATGATCAGGATAACTTCTCAAGGTCATTGCCATTATTAATTTAAAAATAGAAATGTAGCAACTTCAGAAAAGGGTAAACATGGATAGAAAGAAGGAACATAGGAGGGAATACTTTTTAAAAGCCAGGATACATAGCTATAGACATAAAAAGTTGGCTCCTTTTTATCAAGACGCACATACATATATACGTATACTTGGCTCTATATGCTCTAGCAAAAAGTTATCTCATTATTCTAGGGCCCTCATCCATAAATTTCACCCAAATATATACCCCCAACCTAAAATTCAGCAGTCAGTTCTCCTAGCTGCTTAGCAAATCAACCAATTACCCGCTGTGATTGAAATGTCAACCCCAGGCCAAGTGTGAGAATACTTACTGTCCTTTGGCATCTTTCACATCAACCACTTCTGGGTTGTCTGCGATTTCTAGTAATAGCTGCAAACACAGTGTGTGACCATTAATTACTGAAAAAGAAAATAATGGACATTCTTTTAACAGACAAACACTATACATATCCTTCCAAAGTGGAATTTATTTAGACTTCAAATCAATGATCTTCGATTGTTGCTGACAGATAAGCCCAAGTTGCCAGTCTTCCTAGGCACAGTGTGCTCCAATGTTTATTTTACTAATCTACCTTCTTTTTCCTATCAAGGCACTTAGAGCCTTAACTAATGTTTCTCTAGCTCCTATAATGAGGGTTATTTTCCCTTAAATACAATGTTCTTTCTTATCTCCTTGAATGAAACTGATAATCTCTCCCTACTTTCCAGTTATATTTTTTTGTTGTTCCTCTAAGAGAGTCACCCAGTACTATACAATCCCGCGTCCAGCCTGCCTCCAGCCCTTTTTAAAAAGAAGGAAGAAGGGGCAGAATAAGGGAAAGGAGGGAGAGGAGGGGAGCAAGATAGGAAGAGCAGGAAGGAGAGGAAGTGAAAAAAGAGGGGAAGAGAGCAGAAGAGAGAGGAGAGGGTAGGGGAGAGGAGAGAAGAGGAGGGGGAAAGAG
>NW_006442484.1:60771174-60773812 GCF_000325575.1 Pteropus alecto
AGAACAGGCCCTGCCTTCATCCCTCGGTCATTTCAGACTCCTAGGTAGACATCCCAGCAACAGTTCTGATTGATTAGAGGTGACTTAAAGCAAGCCCGAGAGGTGCACGAGAGCCATTAGGTCACTGCTCATTGATTGATTGACTGGACTCACAAACTGCGTGCAGCTGCATCTCTGTCCTGGAGTTACTCAAACCACAGCCAGTTGTTTCTCTACCTGACAGTGTCTCTAGCATGCGGAGGGTGGGGGAGGCGGAGGGGGTTCTCCAGTGGGTGGCCTCATACCTCTCCGTCCTCTCTGTCTCCTCTCCTCCCCTTCCCTGACCAGCTCTGACTCACTGCTTCCTAGGTGCTGCCCGGCCTTCACTTCTACTTGCCCAGCAGACCTGGGCTGGCAATGGGCAGAAGATGTGGCCAGAACACTATGTTGGCCTTGCCTGGCAAGAACCCAAAACATGGATGCACCCTTGTGCTCACCAGGCAAGATGCTTCTTTTAGGGGTGGTGGTGCCTCAGGGGCTGGGACATCAATCCCTGGGGACAACGTACTTTCCTCCGGCTTGTTGAATGAAACCCACAGCCTTACAATAGACATGGTTTTCCACTCGGGGAGTAGGATGAGAACAAGTGTGATTAAAATTCCAAATGTGACTTCTCTCTGAACAATGAGAACACCATAAAATATACTGAATTTACCTCATTATGGTTGTGGACAGAGAAGGAAATAGATGTAGCTATGTTAGGATGATGAAGGCTCTTCTAAGAGCTGTGTTTAAAGTTCTTTTTTATTGCCTGCCAATCATGAGAGAATGCTAATTTAACAAAGAGACATTTTTCAGGGATAATATATATTAGAATTAGTTCATGTTCATTGATACCACTCAAATTAACGACGGGAATAATGCCCACATTTTGTAGACCATTGTATTCAGTTCATGCTCAGTAACATCACACTTATACATCTCAAGAGGAGACCTGGGGGACTGGAGCACAGGCGATTTTTGTTGTTGCTGTTTTTTTTTTTTTTTTTAAGTATTATATTAAATCCGTTACCATTGGTGAAATATATAAGTAGTCTCATGTGTGCTTAAAAGGAAATGATTAGCAGAGGACTGACAGCTGAATGCTACAGGCGATGGGTTCAAACAGTAGAGGTAGGTACAGCATATTTTTGATGTCTCTTTCTATTTGATGTACTTTACATACTTATAAGAGTTCCAAAGATGTTTAATTTTTGGCTAAACAGAAAAAGAGAAAAATCATCTAAGTTAATATCACTTACTCAGTGTGTTAAAGAGCAAACCAATTTCTACGGAGGTGCTTTTTTTCGGTGGTGGTGGTGGTGTGTGGAGGGGGGCGGGGGTGGGGGGAAAGCGTACTGCAGGTTTTTAAACTGAGCTAATAGCCCTCAGGTAAATGTAAGTCCCCCTTATGGTAAAAATATAGCCAAACTAGAATTCTCATTGGCTTCCTACACGCTACATTTTCCTAATTGCCTTCTGGCAAAAAGATGCTAACATCTCCTTAGGTGTGCCCTGCCAAGCCCAGCTTTGTATCAGACCCTCAGCCTTTCCTTGGCTATAAGTGACACAGCCATTTTTCATGTTGCTCAAAGACCACAACTGTCATTGCTACTATCTGTGCCCAAACCTATAACATCCGTACTGGCTCTTGCTTCTCACAGTATTCCAAGCATTTGAAACAAAAAAGAAAATGCCCTTTCAAATGAGATGGAAAAGATTCTGGATATGCAGATTCTCAAAGCGCAGGCGAAAGCTTCCACATATCAGACATTTTGTGGAGAACAGTCAAATGACAGCCTGTGTTTTTTAATGAATGACGAGGGGAATCCAAAAGGAGTGAGTCTTCTTAACCACTAGGGGGCTCTATTGGACCACTGCCTATATCACTGTGGCAAATGAGTGACAGTGATCATCCTTCATTGTTCACCTGTTTACGAGGGCGATTTTCCACAATGAAAAGAGGCCCTTTGTAATTGTCAGGAAATACACAGTAACTAAAGCAGGATGTTTGCCTTAATAATAGGCAACTAATCTTTAAAAAGGAGAACTAAATTTGAACTTTATAATCATACCAAGAATATCTAGAATATCAAACTTTATAATAATACCAAAAAGACGAAATGTAATAGGAAATAAGAACTTATAATTTAACCATACCAATCATTGCTGACCTCATGGCTAAAGTTTTTTTTTCCAGGAACAATCATTTCCAGGTAATTAGGCAACAAATTGTTTTTTCAATCTCTAAATTGTTTTTCTTCAGTGGCTTGGAAATTCAGGGATGTTGATGGAAATACTTCTACAAAGTCTAACATTCTGAGAAAAATTTCCCAAGTAATAAGAACCATTAAGTCTTCTGAAAAACTATCTTCACTCCTTTGCGTCCTCAATATACTCATTATTTAATGGTGTAAGACAGTTATTTCTCATTATAAGACTAGATTTACTAGCCTGATCAAAGGACAATATAATTGAATTCCTGACTCTAAAGGAATTTATGCTTTAACTGAGCAAGAGACTCTTCCACATTACCTTTATATCTGTATATAGATCTAGCAGTGTCTTGATACAATTTTATTTTATATAGAAAAATCCCAGAAAAGGCAAATTACTTACT
>NW_006442484.1:60773871-60776984 GCF_000325575.1 Pteropus alecto
CTTTTTAAGAGTTTCTGTTTTTACACTTGACGCATCAAGGATCAGAGCAAGAGCCAAGAAGCATCATTTAGGCTGGCAGAATGCTGTACTGATTAGATTGCTGTCTGACAACTCCTTTTATGAAGTAGCCCTAAAATATCATGAATTTTATGTTTTAAAATGCTGCGTGATTTTTTTTCTATGTAACTGATCCCAAGATCACATTATGCTCTGCACTTTTTTTTTCAGAAAGTTTTGTAATAGCTATTGGCCAAAGTTCTGAAGTCTCTTTTGAGTTATGAAAAAGACCAGATGGAGAATGGAAGATTTTTAGAGCTCAATTTATAGTATTGTCCTCTGTATACTATAGCAATGGACACATCATTATACATTTGTCCAAATTCACAGGATGTCCAACACCAAGAGTGAACCTTACACCAAACTATGGACTTTGGATAATTATGTAGGTTCATCCATTATAATAAATGGACCACTCTCATGAAGGATGTCGATAATGGGAAAGGCTATACATGGGGGTGGGGGGTGTCTCAGGAAACAAATAGGAAATATCTGTACCTTCCTTTCAATTTTGCTGTGAGCCTAAAACTGCTCTAAAAAAAATTAAGTCTTTAAAAAAAGCCAAAGGCTGCCTTCTTTAAAGACCTTCTTGGTGGTCAGAGAACACCAATCATCTCCAAGTGGATAGTAAACCAATCATTTTGGAAGAGCACAGGCATATCCGATATGGAAAGAAAAATTAATATTTTTAAAACTGGGATGAAAGAGGATGCTACTATCCTTTTACTCAAACTTATAAGTGGGCCACAAAACTAGGGTAACCAGACTCCTGACAAGACCTACCTGAGGCATGAAGTGGAGTTCTTTTGGTTACATTGTCTTTCACAAAGATGGATGCGCCCTGATTGACAAGTGCTTCCACACATTCCGTGTGTCCCTTAAAGGCAGCTAGATCCAGAGCGGTGCGGCCTTTCTCATCCCTGATGTCCAGATCGACCAGTGACTGCAGAAGGACTTCCAAGGCTTGATGGTGCCCATTGTAGGCCTGCAAAGAAGAGACCAACGACACAACTGCTTGCTCACCTCAGATCCCACGACCATCTACATAAGGAGCGAAGCATCCAAGGTCAGAGATGGAGACCACTCCAAAGTAAGTACATGTCAGAAAGGTGCTTGGGATAACTCTAGGAACGCTGGAAACCAAAGGGTTAGACTGGAAAATCAAAATTGTAATGCACAGAACTCATGGTTTCGTATGAATTCCTTTGTGTTCTTTCTTCTGGCAAATAATATGCCCAAAGGTACTAAATGTATTCATATATTCTTATATTTATATCTGTTGATCTATTAATCTAATACAGACTAGTAGCTGAATGAATTAACATATTCTTATAGCTGTCAGTTCAGTCCTAAACATATTAACATAATCAGAATTTTTTTTTCAGAAGACTTTTCTGTCAAATCTGGAGGAAAAAGTTACTAAAACCACGTGGACTTCATAATTTAACAGAGGCATACAGACCTTGTTACAGTCCAACATTTTAATTTCTAACCATGTGGCCCTAGGTGAGTTTCTTAATTTCACTTAGAGTTTGTTTCCTCATCTATAAAATGAGAGCAATAAAAGGTGCCTCCCAGGGAAGATGAAAAGAGATAAAATTACACAGGCTTTGCATAATATCTTGTACACTAATGCTTCCTCCTCTCTCCTTTATTTTTTTTACTGATTATAATGAAAACATAGAAACAATTATGGAAATATATTCTATGTACTAGCACCAAGTTCAGACTTATGAGATTCTATCCTATGTTAAGGTTAAGAGGCTTCATACTACTAAAAAATAAAATTAAAAGTGAAAGATTATTTTTATTAAATCTATAAAGTAAAAACTGTATGTGTACACATAAGGCAAAGGATGTTAAAATAAAAAAGAGAAAAGGTTGTAAGGATACAGGGAGGAGGATATTGGAGGAGCAAGGGAGTAAAGAAGGATATAGAAAAAAAAGCCAGTCCCCCGTGTCTTTAGCAGGCAAAGTCTCCTCTTTTATCTCCTGCACTTTTTATTTTTCTACTGCAGTGATTACTCAAGGCCCAATTTATTTGAAAAAAGGCTTACCACAGACAAAAGACTAATGTTTTTAATATACAAAGAGCTCTTACAAAACATTTTAAAAACTAGAAAAATGTGCAAAGAGCATGAAAAGGCAGATAACACAAAAGGTCAATAAACATTTTAAAAATGTAAATTTTTAAGTTATTACTTTTTAACTACCAGATTGGCAATGATTAAGTTGGTCATGTCCAGTATCATTGAAAAAAGCAATCTTATGCTCTGTTGGTGGGAATATAGATTGGTGGACAAAATTTATCAAAAAAACAAAACAAACAAAAACAACCCACCTACGTTTCAAACAGTACATATAGCATATGACTTCATTTATATAAAAAGCAAATACATCCATATATACACATATCTATGTATGTAAATTTCTATATTTCTAGGAAATTTTAGAAGATTATAAGAGAAACTGTTAATGGTGGTTACTTCTAGAAATGAGAGGTAAGTTATGAGCATATGGATTTATTTCACTTTATCTTTCTAAAAATTGTGTGAATTTCTTTCTCTGAGTATATGTTAACAACAATAACAAAAATTAGATTGAAAAAGACTCATAGAAATTAAAAGTACTGATAGGAGTTGTTTTAAAACTTCCTCATTACATGATTTTTGTGAATGATTACGGTTATTATGTATTAAACATATATGTGTATATATATATATGTGTATATATATATACATATATATAAAACATGAATGCACATGCTGATGAATCCAAAATTTATATCTCAGTTCCATCTTCTCTCTTTACTTCTAGACTTGCATATTCAACTACTTATTAATATTTCCACTTGAATGTCTAATATGCATTTTAAGCTTAACATGTCCCAAACCATATTCTTAATTTTCCTCCTCAATCTTGCTCTATCTGCCGCTCTCCCCGTCTCAGTAAATGGAAATTGTATTCTTCTAGTTTTTTAGGCCCAAAACTTTGGAGTCATCTTTATCTTCCCTCTTAATCCCAGGGTCGTAGTCCTGCAAAATGGCTCTGGGACC